>NC_134401.1:145500082-145848420 GCF_050003625.1 Haematobia irritans
AATTTTATGAACATTCCTGAGAATTGAAACTTCTTCGCACATATCATCATCTTGGATATCAATCGCTGCCTAGCTGAAGGGACTGAAGTATTTTGAGTTTGCGACGTTTGCTACTTTTTCTACATTTACGACGCGTATGTGACGTTTACGACGTTTACAACTTTGCGACAGTCGCAAACATAAAAAGGTTTGATACAGACCATCTCTGGTGCTCAGTAGCCAATCTCCCATCTTCCTACGTGTATTGTCTTTGGTCAAAAGCCTCTAGCAAAAAAAATTAAATGAATTAATTACCTAGCTCGTTTAGGAATGAACGTCTGTCTTTGTCTCTGAGTAAATTCAAATTTGAATTGTAACCATTAATGGTGCCACCGCTCTAGAAACCTAATCCCTAATCCTAAACCTTAAAATTATTATATACCAAAAACCAAAAGATTTTTAAACGTCAATCAAAAAATATTTGTTTTGTTACAGTTGAACGAACGGCAAGCCCAGAAAGAAGCAGTTCACCAATTGAGGAAAAACTCATTCCGATACATGTTGAATCGCCAAAGTGTGTATACCAGAAAAAACGGAGAATTTCTGACGAAAACATTAAATCGCAAACCATTTCCAAGGATGTTCAAGATTGTGAATTTATTTCCCCTTGCGCGTCAGAAATATTGAATAATAAAATATCCCAAAATTTTGACATATCAAATCGTAGTATTAAAGAAAATACCAAATATACATACATGTTGGATCATGGAAATGGGAAAAGGTCCCGTATGATGAAAAGCGATTTTGAAGAAATATGTACGTGTAAATGCCATATAAATGCGGCCGTTATAAAAAATAAATTAAAAACGGAAATAGAAGATTTGAAAGCACAACAAAAACAATATGAAATTGAACTAAGCATGGCAAGAAAAGAAATCAGAAAAGTAAGAGAGATGCTAAAACTAAAGGGACAGAAATTGGTAGAAATGACAAAAAATCGAAATCAAATGATAATAAAATATGCCAAATTAGATGCTCAGATTGAAATGATGAAACATAGAGCTATAATGCCTCATCCACAAACCAGCGATCTTGCGCTTAAATTTGCTAGCATGGCAGTGGGTCCGATTAAAAAATATGACGATGAAGAAATTGGAATATCACAAAGCATTTACTTGCAAAGCAACAAATGCTACAAATTGCTGAGAAATGACTTTCCGCTCAGACTTCCACATCCGTCAACTTTACTCCGACGTAGACCTATCAAGTCCGTCTGTCCTGGCATAAATTCTTCCATCGTACTCAATCTGAGCATTTCAGTAAATTCGTTTAATCAACGTGAACGTCTTTGTGTGCTGTGTTTCGATGAGATATCAATAAAACGGTCATTTGATTACAACGTAGCCGAAGATTTAATAGATGGCTTTGAAGATCTCGGGAAAGGGCAACGAACAAATAAACCAGCAAAAAAGTGCTTATTTTTCATGCTGAAAGGATTATGTAGTGATTGGAAATATATTCTCAGCTACTACGCCGTTGCTGATATAAAATTCGATACTTTGAAGAAACTTATATATGAAAATATAAATGTTGCATATTCAGTGGGACTACAGGTGAAAGCATTGGTTTGTGATCAAGCAACGAGTAACATCGCTGCCTATAGAGATATATGCGAACCCAACAGTATGGCCTTCTACCACAACGGCCGAAAAATTTATTGTTTGTATGATTATCCTCATTTGTTTAAAAGTATTAGAAATAATCTCATGTCAAATGGCTTCACAACAGATGATGGCGAGGTACAATTTAGTGTCATTCAAGAGGTATTTAAGGTTGATGAAAACAATTTACATTTTAAAATGTGTCCTAAAATTACATATAAACATATATATCCCACGTTTTGGGAAAAAATGTCAGTATCGAGGGCTACTCAGGTTCTCAGCAATACCATGGCCGCAGCAATACAAACTGGTATGGATTCAGGTTGGTTACATTCATCGGCGGCAGCAACCCAAAAATTCATCAAACACATGAATGACATTTTTGATGAACTAAATGTAAAATTACTGTCATCACGAAATCCAAACAATCGCCCTATTTTGCGAATATCAAAGGATAAAATCAATAGACTTAAAAAGGCTCTGGAATATATAGACAAAATTAAATACAAAAATACAAAAATTCAATGTATAGAAGGACTAAAAGTAACGATCACTAATATCATTGCACTTTCAAATGATATTTTCGAGACATGTAGCGATGTGAATTATATACTTCTTGGGAAACTGAACCAGGATGCACTGGAAAATTTGTTTGCCCAAGTGCGAGCATCCCTTGGAAATAATTCCAACCCGACCGTTAGAGATGTGCGATATATAACAGCAAAACTAGTTTCCTTAAAAATAGTTAAGAACAGTATGAATAAAAAAAACAACTGCGAAGATGACGACGAAACTCTTTTAATATGGCATACGGACTTAAAAACAGAGGTTGAAGATATGGTACGAGAAGATAACGGCTTGGCAAACAATATTGATGAGATAGATGCGGTTAATAAGGAAATGAATAAATATCAAATAGAACGATCTTACATAACAGAAATTCAAACCCAACGCTATCTGGCCGGTTACATTATTTATAAAACTGTAGTTACTAAAACGAACTGCGACCGATGTATTATGTATATTGAAAAAAGCGAAATTTTTACACAAATTTCAGAACATTTCATTCGAAATAAAAACTTTAATAGTAAAATTTTATATCTTATGGCGCCCAACGACAAGTATTTCGAAATGAGTCGATACCAAATGAAACAGTATGCAATTTTGTTTGAAAAGTTTGCTTATAAAGAAGGAATTAAGAGTTTACTTTTCAATGAAATTGTGAATAGTATGAATAAAAATTATGATTGGTTTGATGAAAAGGACGTTTGCTATAAGCACAGGCTTCAACAGCTTGAATTTCTACTTCGAGTACTAATATTTAAAAACTCTAAATGGAAAACTGAACAAATTGACGCAGAAAATCGCAAGCGATTACGAAATAAAAAGCTAAAAAAACTTGGCGCAAGAATCCATTATTAATTTAAATGGGGATGTAATCGCCCGATCATTTTAAAATTATTTTCGGACATTTCATTCAATGATTGGTAAGTCCCATAATAGTAAATATATTTATAAGCACAATTCTAATGTATATTTTCCACAGAACTCAATTGAAAATTGGTATGATATGGTCGAAATGATGGAACAAATCACAGTACCTTCGGATTTAAACTTCTTCTTTTTGTCCACCTTACCATAAACCGGAATTGAATCACAGAAGTACGAGCATATAATATACACTGAAAAAATGATGATTGAATGATGAATGAAGATTTTGTATCCTACAATCCAAGATACATATTTTCCTTACATATAATGATAAATGTCTTTACCATGAAACCTAATTGTATAAATTTAAAGACAATTAACTTTAACATAAAGACATGTATCTTTAGTATCTAGTAAAATTATAGTGCTAATTATTGGCCTATAAATAAAGATAATTGTATTTATTTCGATGGAATATTACATATATTTGTATTTGCGTCACATTTTTTTCTTGTAAAATAATTTAAAAAACCTGAATTGTTATTTTTAATTAATAATTCAAAATAAAATAAATGAAAAATAATAAAACGAAATATTTTATTATTCACAAAGAACTCACCATAAACTAATCAGTTTAGAGCGAACTCATATATTATGGGCACATTTTTTTTTCGTCAAAACAAATCGGAACGTAGGGCGAGTAAGTCAAAATATTCAAACAAAGGAAATTATAAAAAAAAACCGTGGAAAATATAAAAATTACAAAGGGGTCTTCGTAAAAACTAGCGAAAGGGCACTCACTATACACTGAAAAATGCATGCCCGGTTCAAAGATTGTCTACTTTAATATTGGTATTGATTCCGAGCCAAAGAAGCGGAGAATTCAAGTAAGGATACTTTTAAGACACAATTTTCTTTTAAATTTAGGTTTTGTGTACTTGACCCTACGAAGCAAATTTTACATTTTCGCTTTTTCAGCTTTTTTTCATATGCTATCGAAGTCCGTTAAACACAAGACTTCCAGTAGAAATTATGCTACGTTTCAAGTAAAAAACGTCTTTAAAATAAAGTGTTGAAAAACATGTCCTATTTTTTAACGATTTTTTGCTTTGTAGTAGATGTAGATGCAAAAATGCAAGAAATTTAAAGACAATTTCATTAATTTTAAAGAATTTTTTTGAATTATAAAAGTCCAAAAATTTTTTCTTTCATGTTATGATACTCATTTTTAAGTCAAAGCACTTAATTATAAGGACAACACGCCATACTGTGCCCAAGATTATGCAGAAGTATTACAAAATATTGTGCAAATCGGGTAAGTTTTAAAAGTTGATTAATGATTTATATAAAGCACTCAACAAATGTGAAAGATTTGAGATTTTATCGAAATGTAAATCTAAATACGAAGTTGTGCAGGGTATATTATAGTCGGCCATACCCGACTTCAGACATTCCTTATTTGTTTTTTTTATACTAAAATTGTGTTTCGTCCCATAACGTTAGATTTTAAGTACACACATTTTGTTGAAGTGTATACAAATGTCTAAATCGGTTCAGATTCAAATTCATGCATATGGGAATATAAAACTTTATAAAGCTCGCAACAAACTTAAAGGATTTGAGATGGTATCAATAATTTTGGTCCACAATGTGTAGAAGGGTATAATACATTATTTTATTTATTAAACATAGGACCGACATTGCCTTAAATTTGAAATATAGAGTTCAATTGGCATCAAATGCGAAATTAAGATTTTTTCACACATAAATAAATACGATAATCACCCCAACACGCAGTCCAAATGACGCAAAAAAAATTTTGCGTGGAGCTTCGCAAGGATGAAGCCGTAATCCACACTATTTCTTGGCCGGCGGTTTTTATACCCACCACCATAGTATGGTGACGGGGTATAATGAGTTTGTCATTCATTCATTCAATTTGCCTGAAATTGGAAATCTAGAGCTATTTGAGGACCCCTAAGAGGTATGCCAAAAATGGTGAGTATTGGTCCATGTTTTGGTACAGTCGCCATATAAACCGACCTCCCTATTTGGAGCATTGGGCTTATAGAAACCGTAGTTTTTATGCAATTTGCCTGAAATTGGAAATCTAAAGGTATTTTAGGACCATAAAGAGGTGTGCAGAAAATTGTGATTATCGGACCATGTTTTGGTATATCCCCATATAGACCGAAATCCCGAGTTTACTTCTGGGGCTTATAGAAACCGTAATTTTTATCCAATTTGCATGCAATTTGAAATCTAGAATTATTTAAAGACCATAAAGAGGTGCGCCGACAATGTAGAGTATCGGATAATGTTTTAGCATAGCCCCATATAGACCGATTTAACTCCTAGAAACCGTAGTTTTTATCCAATTTGCCAAAAGTTGTAAATATCCCAGCAAAAACTCTCATTACCCGGTAATCTTGTAGGTAAACCTATTTAAAAATTAATGACCACTTATTAATTGGCATCGCTTCGGATTACATTTACATACGCATGTCCTAGGAGGAAAGTACTTCTCCCCAGGCATACTTTCGGCCATAAAATAAATAGTGCTTTTAAAGCATATAATCAATCACCTAATATGTAATGACTTATTCATAGATACTCCAAAGCTTGCAAAATAGCCACTTATTGTCTCAGGCAACCAAATCTCGAAAATATTGATTTCTATCGCCGATTACAATGGATCAAAATATGGCGAGTGATGCTGTGATAGGAGCAATACTTGAATAGAAACGAATATTGTATAAATAAACAAAAAAATCTAATAAATCATCTAAATAAGATTACACGCAAATTAATTTCACACTTAAAATAGAAATAAATGTAGGTTGTTTAAGGGAGTTGAATTCGTGAATTACGTTACAATATATCCAATAGCCAATTCACATTAGGTTCGAAATCTACTAAAAGTGGATTTTAAGTCCCTTTTTTAGAAGGCAAATGGCATTTGAAATTTCGTTAAGTGCATTTTGGAAGTGTAATGTGAATGAGGATAAGAAAGCATTTATTTAAAACATAATATGATAACGTCATTAATTTAAGTACAATTATTATGAAATATTTGTGATAAAAATTTCTTAACGGAAAAATCTTCAGAATTACCGTTATATTACATATTTGATTTTTTATGTAAATACTCAATTATTCTATTTTAAGTCGTTAACAGCCAACTGCATAAAAATTTGAGAATAACAATTCGAAAATTACCGAGAAGTATTTTTTGTCATTACAAGTTAGTCATTATAACTCACCGCAATGTAATGCAACGTGTAATGACAGCTTTATTCCCGGTAATGTCAATTGTAATGAGATGGGGTTACCTAGTTTTTGCTGGGTATAGTGGTATTTTAGGCTCGCAAAAACGTGTTTCGGATTTAGTTTTTAACGGTCCATTAGGTAATACCTACATATGGACCGATTTCACTTCTTAAGGGTATAGAAGACTCACTGATCATGAAAATTGAAGCTTGAAACTGAATGTGAAAATTTTACTTCTCGTAATCATTCAAATAATGGGGGCGAAAATCTACAGATTCTAGATTGCAAATTAAATCAATAATTCCTCTAAAACTCGACCAAAATGGTTTTTATAAATCCAGCATCTGATATAGTATTCATAGGTAAAATGTTTAAATTTATCTTCGGGAAGTGTACTAGTTGAACTGCTCTGTTTGGGAGAATATCTGTCATCAAACCCACCTGACAATATTTTATTCATGGTGGTGGGTATTTAAGATTCGGCCCGGCCGAACTTACTGCTGTATGTACTCGTTTTTTTTTTAGGGGGTTTTATTATATTATGTTCGTTGGGGACTGGAGTGAGGCAAACACACTAGTTTGTGTTTTTCTCAGTTTTCGGCACCACCCCATGTCCCTCCCACGTAGCGATGCCAATTTCTGTTACATCGTCCCACGTTGCGATACAAATGTATCGTTATGACCTTTGATGGAGACTGGAGTGCTCTGCCTTGGGAGGGATTATCGTCTCACACTCAAGTCTCTCCCACGATGCGATGCCCAGGGTAAGGTTGCTCTTTACGGCATCGTTTAATCTTGACCACAAGGGACACACTGGAATTACCACAGTACTAAAATCCATTGATTCAAGTAGTTGCAAGGGAATCCACAGTGCATCCGATGGTGGCCAAGAACCTGGAAAGAAAAGAAAAAAAGATTAGTAAAATGGATATATTAGGAAGATAAAGAAAAAGTAATAATTGGATTGGATAAGTCAAAGCGACTCAACCAATCCGAAGAAATACTTGTAAATATGATAAAAGTCATTATAACTGGTATACCATCAAGTCTTAAGACAAAAGCGTTCCGCCCCCTAGTTACCGACGTTATGCGCTTTACAAATTATCAGTTATTCCGGACGACAGTGCTCGCGTCGGACATATCCCATACATTGGCCACATTATAAGTTAAGTTCGAAGGCAAAATCGATACTGCTGCATGTTTATGGGATCGATAACACATTTACTGATTATTTAGTCATCGCCGACATGTCGTATAGATTCGACACACTGTAATGCGCTTTACAGACTATCAGTTATTCCGTTCGGAATGTCGGTGTTTGTAGAGAATCTTACAGTGTGTCGAATCTATACGACATGTCGGCGATGACTAAATAATCAGTAAATGTGTTATCGATCCCATAAACATGCAGCAGTATCGATTTTGCCTTCGGACTTAACTTATAATGTGGCCAATGTATGGGATATGTTCGACGCGAGCACTGTCGTCCGGAATAACTGATAGTCTGTAAAGCGCATAAGATTCTTTGCTAACACCGACATTCCGTCCGGAATAACTGATAGTCTGTTAAGCGCATTAAGTCCGCTTTGAAAAAAGTTGAAGTACACGTTATTATATGAGGCTGCACACAATAAATGTAGACGCCGAAGCTTCAAAAAACGTTTAAAATATTTTAACTTAAGGTCAGTACTATGTTCGCATTTCGCGTTGAAATTTTCGCGGTTACTTTATTAAAACAGTTCAAAATAAAGCACATAAATTAACTCAATTGGTGCGCAGTTTCTTCTCCCTCTAGATTTCGGGAAGACTTTACAGGAATATGTTTGTTTTCATTTATAATTTTGATTATTTCAGGAAAAGTAATCGCGAAAATATAGTGATTTTCAACTCGAAAACCGAACATAGTACCCATCCTTAGGCTTTGGTAGGCTGTTTTGGTTTTGACGTTATAAACATTTTTTGCTTCAAGGATTGTGATGGAAAATATAAATTTGTTTATGTTTATGAAGCGAGCATTGCACTTTTCTATGTGTGTTGGAAAAAATAAGGCCTTAATGGTTCGAAAGGATATTGCAAGGCACAGTTTCCAAATATAAAAATTTCATAAGAGCAGAAAAATATAAGTTACGAAGGAATATAACATTATTTATAAGATTATCTGTAGATAGAATTATTTATTTATATTTATATATAGATTTAAAATTAGCGTTTTGAACCGACCTCAGCCTTTATTTTTTTTCCATTCACAAAGGAACCATAGCGTATTGATTTTGAATATTCGTAACTGAAAGCGCAACGCCGTATACTTTTGGGAGCTCCTTTAAGATAGGTGTGTATTACAGTTTATAGTCATTCCCCTTCAGTCTTTGGTGGATAAGCAGGAGAATAGAGTATTGAGTGATTTCTGAGTAATATAACAGTTTCCCCCAAAGAGAATTTGGACAGAGGACTGTTTAAATAAATCTGAGAGTGTGTATTAGGGGTGTGATTTTCGTAACTGAAGTTTTATTTATGTGAAAGTTAAAATTTATTTGATATATGATATTTATTAAATAGGATAGTTTATGTAATGTTTCGTAAAGACAAAGGATAAGAAAAAAGGAAAATATAAATAAGCTACAAATAAGGAAATTAATAGTAATGGTCTCTTTTGAATCCGTGGAAGTAACTTTTGCATTCAATTAATAACTTATCCCCGTATTGGGAAGTTGGAAATAAATATGTGGTAAGTTTTTTTTTTGAGGTAGCGGCAATGTAAAATGTGCAATATGCGGACGGGTTCAAGGGGTCACCTAGGTTAGGTTAGGTATAGTGGCAGCCCGATATTTCAGGCTCACTTAGACTATTCAGTCCATTGTGATACCACAGTGGTGAACTTCTCTCTTATCACTGAGTGCTGCCCGATTCTATGTTTAGCTCAATGACAAGGGACCTCCTTTTTATAGCCGAGTCCGAACGGCGTTCCACATTGCGGTGAAACCACTTAGAGAAGCTTTGAAACACTCAGAAATGTCACCAGCATTACAGAGAGGGGATAATCCACCGCTGAAAAACTTTTTGGTGTTTGGTCGAAACTGGGTTTGAACCCGCGACCCTGTGTATGCAAGGCGGGCATGCTAACCATTGCACCACGGTGGCTCCCTGGTAAAATGTCACCTAATAAACCTCATTTGGAATCTTTTGGTTACCAAGGCTGGGATGGGCGACTGGTGGTCAACATCTATCACCCTCCTTTGGATTTCTGGTTTCCTGGGAATGCGTGTAACTGTTTACTCTGTGAGAATACATATTGTAACGTCTGTTGGCTATCCAAATGAGAGGAACCTCGTTATATGCCTGGTGCCGAAAACGGCTCTTAATAACAGGATGCACAAATATATAAATATATAATATATGTATGGTATGGTATCCGACCCTTTTTGTAATATGAAGTTCATGGTATTCATGTCTTTCATATATAAAAACCAATGCTATGTTCGTCTTTCGTAACGCAAATCCGTGAGTAATACTTTCTTCTTACTAACCTTATCTCGTTTTATATATATTAAGGTTTCAATTGAGGTTTTAAAATAATCTTTGTTTGGAGTGAGCTAAAAATCTCAAAATGTATTTTAAATATGCGTCTGTTACATTTAGTGCGGAAATATAACAGCGGCAACACTGTCATGAGTGCAAGTTCAGAAATGAATTTTTCTAATGAGTGAAAGATTGGAACCATATTCACTAGAGTCCTCTCTTGTCCATATTCTACATCTGAAGTGAGGCATCTTTAGGAAATTTAAATCTTTGATGGTAGTAATTGCGGTAGCAAAACTATTTCCATATGGCAATACTGTTAACACAACAGCGCCATCTATTACCTAAATTAAAATAAGCCGTTGTTGGCAGTAGCGTTCGCCTACTCAGGCAGTGATAATAGCGTTCAGTTAAAAAATGATAATGCAGGACGCCAATTAAAGTAAATATAGCCTTTTGACGAAAGTTAAAGTTCAAAATGCTTTCTATTGTATATTCTTAACCAGAGAATGAAGCCGCCGGGTCGCGCCACCGATTTCAGTCGCCGCCGGCCATTTGTTGCCAGTCGACGCCGCCGCCGAATATGTCGGCTCATCTCGACTCAAATTTAGCCGCCAATTAATCAAAAATATTAGTTTAAATCAAAAAACTTTATTAATAATTGTAGTAATTTTAGTCAAAATGTTGAGCCTTTCACCCCCAATCAATCTATTTCAAAGTGTTATAATAATTTTGCAAAAATTTACCTCAGAAAATTTGAATGAAATGTAAATTTGATTGTAAGATTGGTTGTACAACTAATCTCATTACCATTCGAATAACTTCAAATTGATTTTATAATGGATAATTGTCCGCCGCCGAAGAGACTTATTTATATCGGCTTAGCCGTCAAGCCGCCGCCGCCGGATGCAAAAGTTTAATGTCAGCCGCCGCCAACAAAAATGGGTCGGCTTCTTTCTCTGTTCTTGACTTAGCAATAATTATGTAACGTACAGAGCAACTGACACGATGTGTTACCAATTGATCGTATGTTTTGTGTTTTGAGTCAAATGACAAAAACAGTGTGGAAGTGTAATCTAATTCACTTTTGCATTGTGTGTCTTGTATATTGTTTCAAGTCACTCGAAAATGAGTTGCTGTAAGTTGTAAGCATGTAATCTCTTAACATTTTGGATTTTTTCAGAGTATTCATATAGTGGCATATTTTTGGTTTGAAATGGTTTTTGTTACTGGGGCCAAATCACCGCAGTCGAAATCGAGTACGGTGATTTGGCCCCTGACTCAGAGCCATCAATTTGGCTCGTTAAAATAAAGAAATTTTTTAAAATGCTATGAAGACTTAAATCTAGGCTTTATAAAATTAAAACTAAGATATAGAATGCAATTTGCATTATCTTTTTGCGATATATTAACAAAGCTTACGTTGAAAACCTTTGCTGTTATTACCTTCCACCTTGAACATCACAATTTTTATGGTTTTAAATTTTTTAATAAATAAATAATTATTAACAAAGCTATAAATATAAGTGTCAGTGTAATAAATTTAAATTATTATAATAATATAATATAATTAATATAATAAATAATTAACTTAAAAAAAAACTTTAAATCAAATAAGCACAAATCTTAAAAAAGTCTTACCCTTCACCACTACTGTGGTACAGGGTATAATAAGTTTGTGCATTTGTATGTAACGCCAAGAAGGACTAATCATAGACCAACCTTTTAGTATACGGATCGACTTAGAATTAAATTCTGAGTCGATTTAGCGATGTCCGTCTGTCTGTCTGTCTGTCTGTTGGTGTATTTTTGTGTGCAAAGTACAGCCCGCAGTTTTAGTCCGATTGTCCTAAAATTTGGTATAGGGTCCTGTTTCGGCTCAAAGACGATACCTATTGATTTTGGAAAAAAAATCGGTTCAGATTTAGATATAGCTGCCATATATATTTTTCACCGATCTGGTCATAATTGGCGCGTATATCAACCGATCTTCCTCAAATTCCGTACATCCGAATATTTTATGAGTCTCGAAAAACTTGCAAAATATCAGCCAAATCGATTCAGATTTAGATATAGCTCCCATATATAGCTTTCGCTCGATTTACACTCATTTGCCCACAGAGGCCAATTTTTTGCTCCGATTTAGTTGAAATTTTGCACAGGGAGTAGAATTAGCATTGTAGCTATGCAAGCCAAATTTGGTTGAAATCGGTTCAGATTTAGATATATGTTTTTCTGATTTCGACAAAAATGGTCAAAATACCAACATTTTCCTTGTAAAATCGCCACTGCTTAGTCGAAAAGTCGTAAAATTGACTCTAATTTTCCTAAACTTCTACACGCAAAAAAAAATTCTTTCCTCCCGAACGAAATTTTAGACAAACAAAGTTCGTTTCTCATTTGCTTTTCGCTGTAAGGAAGTGTATTTGGAAGAAAAGTATATACTTTTTGTGATAAAAGTTTATTCTTTTCCAAGATGTAAAAACAATTTCATAAAGGCAAACTCAAAAAAAAAAAAATGTTTTCTTGCTAATTGCATTTTCCCTCACATCTTTGTCACGTCCACGAGGTTTTTTAGTTCTTAACACCTTTTCCTGTAATACCAACAATGTAGAAGAAATTATACGATTTTATAAATTTTTGATTTTTTTTACCTTTCGCCTGGACGGAGAATCGAACCGCGGACCATTCACTTTGTAAGCCAACACACTAACCACTGAGCTATGTACCTGTTGTGGTCATCAATAGATAAATATCCATATAAGTTATATTTATATAGCATAGCTTGCGGCGCCCACGAACCGAATAAACAAAGTTTATTTAACAGAAACAAACATTTAGTTTGGCACCGTGTAGCAGTGGTTGCTACGTCCGACTTGCATGCCAAGGGTAGTGGGTTCGATCCCTGCTTCGACCAAAGTTTTTATTTTTTTATTTTACATATATTCCAGATATGTCCGGAAGATTCCGAAAAAATGTTCAACATTACATTGTAGTATATTAATTTTTGAACTGTAAAATGTGTCTTATTAAAGACCTAAAGTCAGAAAAGGACAGAATTTGATATAAATGAAATGGACTGTGTTGTTCTTTCAAAAATAACTTTTTTTATAGAAAAAATAAAAATTTTGCAACAAATGAATTTTTTTTGGTGATAAAAGTTTAAAATTTTCGAAGCAATTCAAAAAACTCTAAAAAAAGAAAAACGTTTTCGGTACACGGTTTCCAAACGTTTTTTTTTTTGCGTGTAATAACATACATATATACCGAACGATAAATCATAAATAAACTTTTGCGAAGTTTCCTTAAAATTGCTTCAGATTTAAAAGTTTCCCATATTTTTTTTACTAACATTATGTTCCACCCTAGTGCATTAGCCGACTTAAATTTTGAGTCTATAGATTTTGTAGAAGTCTATAAAATTCTGTACAGTTCGAGTGATATTTAAATGTATGTATTTGGGACAAACCTTTATATATAGCGCCAAACACATTTGACGGATGTGATATGGTATCGAAAATTTAGATCTACAAAGTGGTGTAGGGTATAATATAGTCGGTCCCGCCCGACTTTAGACTTTCCTTACTTGTTTTTACTTGAAACATAGCATAATTTCTACTGGAAGTCGAGTCTTAATTTAGAAAAAAAAGGTTGTCGTTAACCCGTTTTTAAAGGACTTTGATAGCATATGAAGAAAAAAAAGCTGAAAAAGCGAAAAATTAAAATTTGCTTCCTAGAAGCAAGTGCACAAACCCCAAATTTAAAAGATAATTGTGTCTTAAAAGTATCCTTACTTGCATTCTCCGCTTCTTTGGCTCGGAATCAATACCAAAATTGTTAAAGTAAAGACAAAATCTTTGTAACCGGGAATGCTTTTTTTCAGTGCAGACAGATTGATGGACGGGTATGGCTAGATTGACTCAGGGGCCGGCATTACTGGCAAAGACACCATATGCCAATCTTTTCTTCTGGGTGTTGCAAACATTTTCTCACTAACTCACTGTTCCACAGCGCGGTGCAGGTTTTAAAAATGTAGAATTTTTTATATTTGTAAATTGCGTGTCCTTAAATTTGTATTGCACAATATTTTATTTTAGGTCAATATTTTTTTCAGGGTGCATATTTTTTCGTCTTATATGGTCTTATGGCTTCTACAATCATTGAATTGTACCTACGACATATATATTTGTCGATACTCATGAAAAGAATTCACAATTAATTAACCAAAAAGCCCAGTTTGAACAACTATAATAGAATGGAATTTAGGGCTGTTACACACTCCACCAAAGGACATCCTTGAATATTTTCTATACGATAAGGGCACCGACATCAAAGGATCCTAAATTGAAATATTTTCAATTTTTTTTTTTGTCAATTAAGAAAAATTACACCCACTCTAAATGAAAAGGCAAGTGTAACTAATTCAGTTGCAGGCTAGGAAAATTGATGTGAAAACCTTTTGGTTTGTTTAAAGCAACCTTATTTTCTTTCATTGAAAAAAAAAAACAACTAATTTTTCACATAGAAAATACTATGACTTTCTATCATATAAAGGTGTGCTAAATATAGTTAATCTATGGATAGGAAAGGTCTTTTGTGTGTATGTGTATGTATGTATCAAAAACAAAACCTCAACAGCTGGAAAAGAAAACCACCAAGTAGAGGCACACCACATTAACAAGTCTTGGATTAAGCAGGTACCTAATAAGGAATTAAGACAATTATACGCACCTTTTTTTTGTAGTTCTCCAATAGAAAAAATTAAAACTGGTTCATATTGATAACAAATGGTGTTCTACTGCCACATAACTCCTTTTGATAAAAGAAAAAAAATGTACATATATTTCACAGTTTTAAAGTCTAGAAAAGTTAAAAGAATATGGATAGCAAAGTAATATGGATAATGTGTGGTACGAAGATGTGGCGCCACAAAAAAATGTTTCTCTTCCTGGTTGTACTAACATGGATATCAGGTTTCTGGCTAATTATTACTTTCCCTCTTTGGCTGCTTTAAAAATATCTGGGTTAACTGGATAGAAATGAAAAAAGGAATTATAATCTGTGTAAACTTCTACTATAGATAAATACTTTTAATATACAATAAAATCTGTTTGGAAAATTCATTGAAAACCCAACAAAAAAAGTGAACCAAAAAGGCAATTGAAATGTTCTTTTGAAAACACTTTTGAAGCTATGATGAAAATGAAATCAAAAGACTTAGGCAACAAATCTCTCTCACTTCGAACTACCACATATCCTAGCTGTAATTAGAATTTCCAAAAAATGATTTCCAATGAAATCCATAGCAAAGGGAATTAGTCCTATATTACATGCAATAGCAATAGTTAACAAAAACACAAATATTGAAAACAAAAGACTTAAGCAACAAACATGTTTATAATATAACCGCCAATAGGCAAAGAGCTCTATTCGAGCATATACAACTGCAACACCCCTACATTCCTTCTTCTATTTAGAATTCTTAAAAGATTTGCGGGTAGGGTTTGATCTATCCATTCCATACAGGCTGTCCGTCTGTCTGTCCCTCCTTTCAATTTCTGTGTGGCGGTGTGATGGCTGCTGGTTAAAGAGGCGTGTCTTATTATTTCCTCATTAGATACAACATTCAAACTAATTAAATAAATCGATAATAAATTATTACCACATTTAAATATCAATTAAGGCATGAGAAAGATAAATCTTTTGCGATAGAGGAATATACACTCAAAAAAAAAAAAAGTGAATCAATCTGCAAAGAAAAGGTGGGTGAATTTTTGAAAATTCTAATAAAAAGTGCAACAAAAAAGTGAAAGAAAATTTAGGTTTATTTTAGAAAATTCCAACGAAAATATTTTAGTAATTGCAGAACCCATCAGGAAGAAAAAATTTGCTTAATTTAGGAAAATTTAGATTATATTTAGAACATTTTTACTGAACAGTATTACGAACGCAGATGTCACGCCGTTTTAACAAAACTAAGTAAATATTTCTAGACAAGTTCAAGAACATTTATTAGACATAATTAATTTTTTTCACTTGTTAAAGAAAATTTTGTAGTCTGAAGGAATAATTTTGAGTTCAAAATTGCAAGAATGTTTTTAGTGCCATACGAAGTTCAAGATGGGCGCATTTATATTAAATTTTCTATAGAAAGAATAAAATTTTGACAAAATTTTTTAAAGAAATAAAATTTTGACGAAATTTTCTATACAAATAAAATTTTGACAAAATTTTTTATTGAATTTTTTTGCTTTTCAAGAAGGATGCATTTCGTAAATGGTATATAAAAATCCAAAAATATCTGTATTTTCTATAGAATTAAAATTTTGACAAAATTTTGTATAGACATAAAATTTTGATAACATATTCTATAAAAATAAAATTTATATTAAAATTTACAAATTTAATGAAATAATGAACTATTTTGTGAGAAGTACGAATTCAGTTAATCTTTATGCTTCATTTGTGTATAATTTTTCCCCATTTTTGAGTTCATTTAACTAACGTACCGAAAAAATTATTAGAGTAAAGGAAACTTTCTCCAAACGTTATAATTCCATGAACAAAAATAAAGTTATATAGGCTTTAGTGAAATAGAGGGTACACTTTTTTAAGTGTAGGATAATTCTTTTAATTAAACTTAACAAAAATTTATTAAAAATAATATTGTAAAAATGTTTGTGTTATTTATGAAAATTTCATATTTTGAAAGAAAAAAATTGGGGTTAAAAATTGCTAAAATGTTTTTAGCGCATAAAAATTTCAAGATAGATACAACTTACATAAAACTTCCCCATTTAAGAAAAATATATACACAATTCCAGTAAAAATCAGTAAATGTAGAATTAAAGTATTTGGTGCGAAGTTCGAATTGATTAAAATTGTGTCATTTGTCATTTGTGAAAAAAAAAATATTTCTCACTTTTGTGTCACGTTTTCATGGGTTCAATTACAATTCTGACAGAGCATCAAAAACTTTTTAGCCGTGGTGAATTAACCTCTATCAGTAATGCTGGAGACATTTTTGAGTGTTTCAAAACTTCTCTAAGAGGTTTTGCCGCAATGTAAACACGGTTGTTGTTGTTGTTGTTGTAGCCCCTGGGAATATAGTATAGAAAAAAAGAGACAAGACAAACAAAGGATAGACAATTACAAACATATACAGGGATTAGGCATTTAAGCATCCACATCCAGTTCAAGGAAGCGAGCTGTCTCAACTGGATGTGTCCAAAGTGAAGCTGGTGTCAGGTCCGTCGGCCTAGCTGGACATTCGAAGAGGTGCCTCGTGATATGAGGCGAATGTCCACAATTCGGGCAAACATCCTGAATTGCCGGGTTCAGAATGGAGAGGTAACTATTCAGGTACCTAGAGATCCCTGATCTTAGCTGGGATAGCACCGATTTGGTTTCTCTAGGAAGCCGTCTCTCGTCTTCATTGATCGGTGGTGGCCTACCTCCCAGTACAACACTGCACTGGTAGGAGTTGATCGCATTCTGAACCGCTGCCGTGTGCACTGCCCTCAATGCCGTCCTTATTCCCTCATCACTGTCATCGCCGATCACATGTTCTATTGACTGCAAGTCTTTCCTAAAATCGAACCGAATGGGTCTACCCCTCTCGGTCGTTGCCCTCCTGGAGGTGGCATGGTTTGGGTGGTTTACACTTCTGCACTTTATCAGGTGCTGTTGGGTGAGGAGGGTGCAGTGTTGCCTCACCGATAGCATTTTGGACTCATGATGCAGATGCTGTTCCGGGGTCTTGGAGTGACATACAGTCGCAATCCGCAACGCAGTATTTTGCACCGTCTGGAGATTTCTCCATTGGGTATCGCTAATACTGGGAGTCCAAACAGGGGCTGCATAATCGATAAGGGGACGACCAATAGACTCGTAGGTCTTTTGTATCGTCTCTTTATCTTTCCCCCAGGTGCTACCAGCCAATGCCTTCAGGATCTTGTTTCTGCTCCCAACCTTCTTAGCTACCATTTCCGCATGTTTACCAAAGAGGAACAGGCTATCAAACGTCACACCAAGAACGTTGGGGTTCTTGGAAGTGGGGATACTCTGGCCACGAATGTGGATATCGAGTTCCATGTTCACCTCTTTAGTCCACGATGTGAAAATGGTCGCCGTAGATTTGGGGGCGGAAAGTTTCAGATTCCTGTCGACAAAGAAATCCTTAAGTGCAGGTAAGTAGTCATTTATCCTCACCTCAAGCTCCCTTATGTCCCTACCTGTAGCCACTATGGAACAGTCGTCCGCATAGGTTATCAGGTGGACATCTGGTGGCGGTTGGGGAGCTCCAGCCACATAAAAATTGAAGAAGAGGGGGGACAATACACCGCCTTGAGGTACGCCCTGTTTATTCCTCCTGGGCGTTGATCTTTTTCCTCTAAATTCCACATAGGACTGTCTGCCAGCCATGTAGTTCGCCAACCATCTCTTAAGATTATTGGGAAGGGTGGTTCCCAGAATATCTCCCAAGAGCGTGGTGTGGTTCACCGTATCAAACGCTTTAGACAAGTCCAGTGCCACGAGAATCGAACGTTTATGCTGCCTCTTACTGTTTAGTCCCTCTGCAATGTTGGCTGTTAATTCGCACAAAGCAGTGGTTGTACTCCTGCCCGAGCGGAAATCATGCTGATGTTCTGCCAACATTAGGTGTTCTGAAAAGCAGGGCAGTAAAATAGCTTCCAGAATCTTCGTTACGGGGGACAAAAGAGTAATTGGTCGATACGAGTCTCCGAGGTGTGCCTGTTTTCCCGGTTTCAGAACAGGAACAACCTTCCCTATTTTCCAGATGTCCGGTATTTCGAGGATGTTGAGACAGGTATTGAAGATGTGGGTCAGATATCTAACACCATTCTCTCCAATGTGTTTCAGCATCCTCGTAGCCAGACCATCTGGACCAATCGCTGTGGAGCTCTTGGCGGCCTTTATCGCCTGGAGAACATTCTCCTGACTGATGACCATAGGGGGGTTGTCCTGTCTAAGGGCACGGAAGACTCGCCTTTGCTTCCTGCTTGCACGATCAACTGTTTGGGGGTGCTCGACAAATTGTCTGCAGAAAGCATTCGCTGCACGCGTGTCGTCTTTCGGAGTTTGCTCCCCAAACGATATGGAAATGTTATCCCTACGTTTGGGGTTCGAGAGGTTCCTGATCGTAGACCACAGCCGTTTGGATCCGAGATCAGACTCCTCCAAATGCTTGCGCCACTTTTCCCACAACAAGTCGGTCGATCTCCTTAGCGAGACTTGGGATCCTGGGGTCAGCTGGGTCTATTCTCCGGATCTCGTCCCTCTTATCTGCCAACCTTGATGCTTCCATGGGGAAGTTCGGACGGATGTCAGGGATCCGGCCCGCTGGTATGCATCTTTTACACGCCCTCTTCAAGACATCCCTGAAGAAGGGGGGCAGTGGAAAAGTGGTACTCGGTTAGCGAGGTAAAAAGCTCCCAATTAGCTTTACCAAAGTTCATAAACGTTCTCTTCTCTGGAATTACGGTGCCAGTCCCTAAGTCAATGGACACTGTGATCGGGAGGTGGTCGGAGTTCATGGCTATATCTACATGCCATGAGGTCTGTGCCATTTTTTTCTATAGAAATAAAATTTTGACAAAATTTTCTATAGAAATAAAATGTTGACAAAATTTTCTATAAAAATAAAATTTTGACAAAATTTTTAATAGAAATAAAATTTTGACAAAATTTTCAATAGAATTAAAATTTTGACAAAATTTTTAATAGAAATAAAATTTTGACAAAATTTTCAATAGAATTAAAATGTTGACAAAATTTTGTATACAAATAATATTTTAATAACATATTCTATAAAATAAAGTTTTGACGAAATTTTCTATAAAAATAAAATGTTGGCAAAATAAAATTTCGCAAAGTTTTCTATAGAAATACAATTTTGACAAAATTTTCTATAGAAAGAATAAAATTTTGACAAAATTTTCTATTGAATTATTTTGCTTTTCAAGAAGGATGCATTTCGTAAATTGTATTTAAAAATCCAAAAATGTCTGGCAAAATCGCTGGCAAAATCGCTAAAAGTTGCCAAATCAACCGTTACAAATGGAATTAAAGTGTTTTTAGGGAACGTTTGTCGACAGCCAGGAATTCTGGATTGGGGAGAAATCGAAAACCGGAAGCCGCTGAGACGACAAAGAGAGTTGCCGGTAGTTTCATGCGAAACCCTAACCTCTCTCTCTCTCTCTCCGAGATGCCGCAAATAAACTGGGTGTATCGTCTACAACCGTGCATCGAGCTAAAAAACGAGCCGGACTATCGACTTACAAGATGGTAGTGACTCCAAATCGCGATGATAAACAAAATACGACGGCCAAAGCGCGATCCCGGAGGCTGTACACGACGATGCTGACGAAGTTTGACTGCGTGGTAATGGACGACGAAACCTACGTCAAAGCCGACTACAAGCAGCTTCCGGGACAGGAGTTTTATACGGCAAAAGGAAGGGGAAAGGTAGCAGATATTTTCAAGCACATAAAACTGTCAAAGTTCGCAAAGAAATATCTGGTTTGGCAAGCCATCTGTACCTATGGCTTGAAAAGCAGCATTTTCATAGCTTCCGGGACTGTCAACCAAGAAATTTACGTGAAAGAGTGTTTGAATACACGTCTGCTACCTTTCCTGAAGAAACACGGTTGTTCCGTACTGTTTTGACCGGATTTGGCATCTTGCCATTACGGTAAAAAGTCCATGGAGTGGTACACCGCCAACAACGTGCAGGTGGTTCCCAAGGACAAGAACCTCCCAACCCTCCCAACCCGCCAGAACTCCGCCCAATTGAGAATTACTGGGCTATTGTCAAGCGGAACCTAAAGAAGACCAAAAAAACTGCTAAGGACGAGCAGCAATTCAAGGCAAACTGGCTTTCTGCGGCGAAGAAGGTGGACAAGGTGGCTGTACAAAATCCGATGGCAGGTGTCAAGCGTGAGGCCCGGCAATTCGGATTTGGAAAAGCGAAAGCCTAACTTAATATTTTTTTTGAATTTTATACTAATTGAACTTGAAAAAGAAATTTAATTTGATTTTTTAAATAAACGATTTCACCGATTTACACCTTGACCTTGACCAAATTTTGACCGTATCATCCTTTAGATTTAAAATTTTGAAAAAATTTTGTATAGAAATAATATTTTAATAACATATTCTATAAAATAAACAAATAATGACAAAATTTTCTATAAAAATAAAATGTTGGCAAAATAAAATTTCGCAAAATTTTCTATAGAAATAAAATTTTGACAAAAATTTCTACTGAAATAAAATTTTGACAAAACTTTCTATAAAAATAAAATTTTGACAAAATTTTCTATAGAAATAAAATTTGGACAAAATTTTCTTGAGAAATGAAATTGTTACAAAATTTTCTATAGACATAAAATTTTGACAAAATTTTCTATAGACATAAAATTTTGACAAAATTTTCTATAGAAATTAAATTTTGACAAAATTTTCTACAGTAATAAAATTTTGACAAAATTTTCTATTGATTTTTTTTGCTTTTCAAGAAGGATGTATTTCGTAAATGGTATTTAAAAATCCCAAAATGTCTAAACATTTTTCTTAATTTAATGAATCTCAAAAATGGATAAAAAATTTAGTTCAATTTTCGCACAACATAGTACATTTTTCCCATAACATAGTTTATTTTTTTCTGTGTATAGTTGTTATTATATTCTTTGTGTTCGCCCTTGTTATTGGGGCTGAATCTATCTATATTCGTATCTCCGTATCAATATTGATTTCATTAATATCGACAATATACCCACATGCAAATATCTATGATAGAAGACATGACTTAGTGTTGTTTTCGTTTTCATTTTCATTTTCTTATAAATATTGTATATTTGTTTGATTTGATTTTTTTTTATTTTTTTTATTTTTTTGTTTTATTAAAATTTTTTGCAACACCTAATGATTTATGGGGTTTTTATTTAAAAATAAAATTTTAAACCTACACTCTATAAATATATATCCACAGGCATGAGATAGTGAACACTAGTATATGCGAATAAGTGTTTGATGCAAAATATTGAAGGAGCTTCTTGGTTTCGATCTATGCTTCTCTGGCGAACAGTATTCACTCATCTATTTTTGTGGGTATTAATAATATTTAGTCAATTTTTTATATGTAATACGTAGACAAAAAAAAAAGACAAAACAAAAAAAAAAAAAATAAAATTCATAGCTTAATTGAAATGATATTTTGATTTATTTACCACCTCCACATAAGCCTTGGTGCGTATACCAAACACACAAAACTAACAACCTATGAAATAGATAGGACAAAAAAAAAACGAAAGAAGGAAAAACGATGCCGTCTATTATTACCTCCTTGCGATATGTGGTTTGAGTTTGCATTTCGCTGGTCAATTGTCACGATTACGGTGCTTACGTTTCGTCAAGTGTGATGATAAACGAGGGAAGTATATAAGTCGAGGGTAGAGAATTTAATTTATTTGTTTAATTTAATTTGTTTCAAAAAAATTAGAAAATTTTGATTTTTGCTACAAGCTGGATTATTTATTAGCCTACAAACCTGGATTATATTAGATTGCAAGCCCTCAGAAAAAAATTCAACGAATATTTTTATAGCCAACATAACTTTATATTAGCTCATGAAATTTTATCGATTTTAGTTAAATATTGGAAAATGTATAAAAATATTCTTTATTTTAGTAATTTTTACTTTCTTTAAAATTTTACAATTTTATTAATTTCGAAATTCACATAAAATGGTTCATATTTTCCGAAATGAAAAATAAACTCGACTTCAACTTGTTTTGGACAAGCACTCGATTTGTCAAAAAATGGATTTTCAGTTTTTGCGTCCCATACATCAGAAGCCTTTTAGTAGAATTACAGTTGTATTTGAATAGTACTTAAATTTAACTTAGCATGTCGACCTTTTAACAAAAAGTCTAGTAATTGAAAAATGTTTCGAAATATTGGATATTTTTAAATAAAAAATACAACTCAAAAAACAACAATTTTTTTTATATTTATATGACCTCAAGCCGAACTAAACAAATATAATTAACAGTTTAAAGGTCAACTATCAAACAACAACGAAATAAAATTTTGACAAAATTTTCTATAGAAATAAAATTTTGACAAAATTTTCTATATAAACAAAATTTTGCAAAATTTTGTATAGAAATAAAGTTTTGACAACATTTTCTGTAGAAATAAAATTTTGACAAAATTTTCTATAGAAATAAAGTTTTGACAAAATTTTTTATATAAATAAAGTTGTGACAAAATTTTCGATATAAATAAAATTTTGACAAAATTTCTATAAAAATAAAAAGTTGTCAAAATTTCTATAGAAACAAAATTTTGACAAAATTTTCAATAGAAATAAAATTTTCACAAAAATTTTCTATAGAAATAAAATCTAATTATACAATTATTATTCGAGCTTTATGGACAGATATAGATTAAGGAACATGGTTAATAGAGCCATTGAAAAGAAAACGCCAGATACAAATCTATACACGCCTGGACTGTACATGTTTCGGTTCGGGCGAATGAACCTTTCCACAGCCTTTAGTATAGATCTGGCTGGGAGAGATAACTCAATTTTTCTCCATAAGGAGTTAGCATAAAGGGCCCAAAATTGAGTTATCTCTCCCAGCCAGATCTATACTAAAGGCTGTGGAAAGGTTCATTCGCCCGAACCGAAACATGTACAGTCCAGGCGTGTATAGATTTGTATCTGGCGTTTTCTTTTCAATGGCTCTATTAACCATGTTCCTTAATCTATATCTGTCCATAAAGCTCGAATAATAATTGTATAATTAGATATAATGCATTTGGACGTCAATTGCCTGTTTCGGTATCAGGCTAACATGTAATATAGAAATAAAATTTTTACAAAAATTTCTATAGAAATAAAATGTTGACCAAAATTTGTATAGAAATAGAATTTTGACAAAATTTTCTTTAGAAAAAAAATTTTGACAAAATTTTCTATAGTAATAAAATGTTGACAAACTTTTCTATAGAAATAAATTTTTTACAAAATTTTCTATAGAAATAAAATGTTCACAAAATTTTCTATAGAAATAACATTTTGACAGAATTTTCTATGCAAATAAAATTCTGACAAAATTTTCTATAGAAATAAAATGTTGACAGAATTTTCTATATAATTAAAATTTTGACAAAATCTTTATATAGAAATAAAATATTGACAGAATTTTCTATATAAATAAAATTTTGACAAAATTTTCTATAGAAATAAAATTTTGACAAAATTTTTTATAGAAATAAAATGTTCACAAAATTTTCTATAGAAATAAAATTTTGACAAAATTTTCTTTAGAAATAAAATTTTGACAAACCCAGCCATGTGAATTCAAATCGATGATTTGACAGTGGCATAGGAAAAGAGATATGTTTGTTTAGAATTTATTTCGGCATAAGCCGGCTATCAATGTAAAACCTTTTTTCGGAGGGTTCAAGTGTGGTTTTTGTTGGGTTTAATAAACTGCCTGAATTTATTCTGATAATTGGTTGATAGTTTTGCTGCAAGTAGAGGATGCTGATGAGGAATGTGGTAATTCCGAAACGTGCGTCCATCCAACCATCTTGCAGTCTATAGGGCTTTGCCCAAATAAATTTGACAAACATTCTTTTCCTCTGTTGGTTAAGCTACTCTTGTAGTTTAGTCAATGTATGGTTTTAAGCTGAAATAAAAAACAACAACAATGCTTAAAGAACAAAACCAACAATAACAAAACAAAACAAATGAAAAATTTTCTATAGAAATAAAATTTTGACAAAATTTTCTGTAGAAATAAATTTTTGACAAAATATTCTATAGAAATAAAATTTTGACAAAATTTTCTATAGAAATACAATTTTGAAAAAAAATCTATAGAATTTTCTATAGAAATAAAATTTTGGCAAAATTATCTAAAAATAAAATTTTGGTAAAATTTTCTATAGAAATAAAATGTTGGCAAAATTTTCTATAGAAATAAATTTTGGCAAAATTATCTATAGAAATAAAATGTTGGCAAAATTTTCTATAGAAATAAAGTTGTTTATTTGCCTTTCGACCTATGCGTTATAGATTGAAAGGGCTTTGAGTTTCTGTTGTTTTGGATTTCTGCCCACACGTAGATGGACTAGAAGTCGTAGTAATGTTGTTCACACACGTCGTTGGGCGCGCGTGGCCTAACCCTTATCGCAAATCAAAGAGTCAGAGTTACAATTTTACAAATTCATTTATTGAGGTCTTCGTGACCTATTCTTTAGAGTTGCAAATCATAACTAAACATAAAATATATTAAACTAAGCCGTTAGGGAACAAACGGTAAAACTTAACGAAAATAGGATGATATGTCATAAGTAGAAAATGATAAATAGTAAAGAAAAAATGAAATCATAACTCTCTGAAAACATTAATAAAACGAAAGTAAAAATTAATAAACAAAGAGTAAAGACTAAGAGAAAATATGATTTCTTGGAGCGAATCCGTTGGCGCTCTTCGTAAGCACATTTTAACATAGGACTGAATGACGTCTTCCATTCGAAGCTTGTTGAACTCGCTTCAACATACTCCCGCCTCGGGCTGAGGAACGAGTTCGGCTTTTGATTACATGTGCACTTGGGAAGTGATTCGATGTCACCCTTCGCTCCGATTCGATATTCCCGCTTGTGGGTTCTTCTTCTATTCGCCTGTAAATAAAGAATAAAAAGAAGTACATACAAATATGCGAATGGTTCAGGGTGGATGATCGGAATGCGAGGTGGATTATACCAATGTAGGCATGTTCGATTTTGTGGACTGTAAGTTCGTACTGATATATTATTTTTTAGCGGCGGGTTTTCGTAGTTATTAGTGGTATGTTTGTTCAATGTAGTTTTATTTCGTTTATTCGTGTGAATATGCTTTTTATATTTCCATCGATGGGCGATATAATGACAATTCGTCTTCAATGATTTCTTACACGTTTGTGGTTGAATCGTATTTGGTGAAACGTATTTCGTTGTTTTCGCGGGGAATGTAGTAGATTCATTTTTAGTTTTTGTGAATGTATCAGGTTGATATTGATCGAAATTTATTTGTTGCAAAAACTCAATATTTTCTTTGTGGATGGGAAGTCGGGCTTCTAATTGTGATAAATATGAACCATTTATCGTTCGTTGATTATACTCTTCGTTTGAGTGCTTGGAGGGTAAATCGGTAGGACTTTCTCGTATGTGTGAAATTGGTTGTGGAAGCTCCTGTGAACTTGTATTTTGTGATGGGGACGCTCTTTTTGCAGATGTATTAATATGTGTTGGAATCGTAGGTCCTGAGAGATACCATCCGAACTGGGACTCTCGGGCTTCTATACAATTTCCTATTTGTGTGATGATACCAGATTTATTTATGCGGGAAGGTAATTACTTCCAATAATCACGTCTATTGGGCCTGTCTCGTAGAAAAGAGGATCTGCAAGATCCAAATTCGTTACTTCTTTGAGAAGTTCATTGCTAATGGGTCGTGATGAAAGAACACATGCTGGCTTTGGCACTACTATCGCGTGGATATCAATGCAAAAATTAGACTTTGCAGGTTTTAATGATAGTAAACATTTGATTCCACTTTTGCAAATTAGTGTACCTGTTAATCCTGAGATTTTAGTATTATGGGGTTCTATTTGTAGATCGAGTGTCCTTTGTATACGTTGTGAGACGAAGCTGCTCTCCGATCCGGTGTCTAGAAGTGCTCTAGTGGCAATCGATTTCCCCTGATGTTCCACAATTATTCGAGCGGTTGGTAAGATTGTGGTACCCCCATTCTGCGAAAATAGAGCATTGGTTTCATCTAATAAATCTGCAGAATTAAGTAGAGAGTTTTCGTGTGACTCGTTTGATGTATCAGATACTTCGCGTTGCGAGGGGTTACCTTGTGGATGATCTTGACCATATTCTTGTGATTGGTTACGCTTGAATTCGAGGTGAAGCATGGTATGATGCATGCGATTGCATATAGTACACCGTCTTTTACTTCTGCAATCCAATTTTGAATGATTTGGTGAAAGACAATTTAAGCAAACCTTATTGGTCCTCGCATACTCGTTACGTTCTTTCGCTGATAAAGATTTAAAATATTTACAAGACATTAGCCAGTGATTTTGATTGCACTTCTTGCAGCTGGGGCTTGTAATTTGTTGTTGATCGGAGATTTTAAATTTTGAGTTTTGATTCCCCTTATCGTAGGGTTTTCGAAAATCGAGAACAGTTTCTAACTTTTCAATTCTATTTGAAAGGAACGTATCCATTTGATACCACGAAGGCATTTCCTTATGGTTTGATAAGGAGTCTTCCCACGCTCGTAACGTGTCGTCAGGAATTTTGGAGGAAACTATGTGTATTAAGAGCGGATCCCAATTATCGACTGTAATGTCGTATGATTTGAAAATTGCCATGGTGTCGTTTATGGTACTTTGAATCACCCGAATGGATTCTGGTGTTTCGCTTGAAACAGTTTTTATTGAAAAAAGCCTCTTCATTTGTTGATTTACTAAAATACGCTTATTTTCGTAGCGATTTTTTAGTGCCTCCCATGCTAAAGTAAAATTAGCGTCTGTTAACTCGAACTTTTTTACTATATCGTTCGCCTCTCCTCGCGTTTTACCGCGAAGGTGATACAGCTTCTGAGCTGGGGATAAATGTGGATGATTTCCGAAAACAGCAAAGAAAATGTCTCTAAATGCTGGCCATTTAGAGTATCCCCCCTCGAAAGGTGGAGTATCACAAGGTGGCAATTTGAGAGAAGGCGTACTTCGTTGTATTGGCTCTTGATCTACACTATGATCCTTCTGACTTTTGGAAATAATTGCTATCATGATGCTTTCTTTACATTTCTCGTATTTAGCGAAAGCTTCCTCAAATTTTTTGTTATAATCACGATCCTCCTTATCTTCTTCTAACATAAGAGCCTCATAACTCGTTACTAGTTGTGGCCACCTGCGTTCCAACTCTAGATCTTTAATTTCTAGACGTTGAACTGTCAATGTTTCTGCGTTTTGCTCTTCAAGCTGCTTGCAAAACGCTATAATCTGATGGTAATCGAACAGAAACTTTCGACGCGTAGCCATCGTTATTTTTCAAACATGTATACAATTTTGAAAAATGTATAATATTATATAACTGATTGTTCGCGAGGATTTTGGCGAACAATTGGATGTGCGGAAAATTGTTAAAAAAAACGTATTAATTATTGTGTAAATGTTGGATTTGTCGAAATTTTTTGTCGTCAAATTAGAGCGAAATTATTTATAGACAATATATTAGAATATAGTAGAATCTTGGCTGGGAAACTACGATCGAACTATGTGGAAACGGTGTATTTGTGTTCAAAAAATTTTGCGGCGATAATTCATATAATTGTTATTTCGTTTTAATACTCTTGTGTTTGATGTTCCGCAATTAGTTGTTCATGATCAATATTTGAAAAAATTAATAAAATCGACTCACCCTAAAAAAATATTCTCCGTTATGGATTTCCTGGGGGCCGTGAAGAAAATCTGGTCATTGATTTGTTATTTTGTTTTAGTTTAATGATCCGTTATTTGTTTTTTTTTCTACACTAATTTATCTTAGAATTCGTATCCAATTTCTTATTTTAGTTTATCATTATACTTTTTTTTTTTTTATTCCAGTTCTCGCGTACTTAACGCAATTTAATCTTGCCACTTTCCATGACTTTGTTATTGTTCCCCTCCTTTTGATTAATGTCTCTTGTCTCACTCGTTGACATTATTGAGGAGATTCTCACATTGCCGCGGGGAAAATGCACCAACATAACGGCAACACTTTTGTAGCGGGACTATTGAAAACTTTTTTAATAAATTTTTGTTTCACTTTATTTCGATAATAATTTTGATAATTTTTCCCAAATATAACATTTTAAATAATTTCGTGTTAATTTGTCGTTTTTTTTTTTTCACCTTACTGATTTTCCGTTTTTCTTAAAAAAATATTGAAAGTATTTTCCACGACCACTTTTTGTTAGTAATTTTTTTTTACCGTTTCTTTTCGTATCGTTCTTCTTTCAATAGTATTCTGTCTTTATTTTAAAGTCACAGCACAATTTATGAAATGTTATTACCACCTTTAAATTTTATATTTTTGTTTATATACACTTTCACGATTCGTTTTAATTTATTGTTCAGTTAATTTTGCGAAAAAATTACTTTGGTTCACCCGACGGACAGTTGTTTTTTTCTTTTACTCTCTTTCATTTGATGTACAATATATCAATTTTACTGATCATATGTTGGTCAAAAGTACCCAGTAGGGATTAACTGCCTAGGTGAAAAATAAGGGAATGTTGCCACCGTATGGCCGTTATCGATTCGAATTATTGGTTTTTCCAATCTGGTACATTTAAAGTGTGTATGTTATTGGTATAAACTTGCTTGTAATATAAACGAATTTTGACAGTTTGCCCTCTCGCGAAGACTTTGTTGCTTTTTGCATTTTTATGTTATAAATTTTCTTACCAAAAGCAATAGCCAGTATGCCGTTTTTGCACTGCGGAATACCTTTTGAAATTCTATACGCACTTTTTCCGTTCTTTTTCACATTGGACACATATAGAAAATTAGTTATTATTTTATTATAACTTTTTGGACCTTTCGTTCGCGGAGAATGTTCACGGACTTGTTTCTTTTGTCTTTTTTACCAATGTTTTTTTTTTTACACTTTATATAGTTTTTTGTTTTTGTACTTCGTTGGAAGCACGAACCAAGGATTGCTTTTTTAGATTTTTTAAATGAGTTCGTTTGAAATATAACCCGATTGAGTCAATTTTAATGCGAATTGTTTTTTCCGTACATGAAAGGAAACGATATGATTGTGTCTTATAATAATCTATCCTTTTCACTGCCTTTTGTCGATCTCACCATATATCACTAACACATTCGTACTTACCCAATTTATTCTTTATTACTTTTTTTTGATATGATGATGTTCAGGTTGCTGATGAAAATCTCCGTGAGGGAGTCGTTTGCTTCTTCTAGCGTTTTTTCCAATTGTGGGAAACCAAAGATTATTGTCCAATGATGGATCTTATCGCGGAGATATGTACTACCGCCGTTCAGTTCGTTTAGCTCTGGTTATTTTCCTTCTCCCAATGTTGAATTAGGAGGCTCGAATGGACCATATGTTTAATTGCCTTTCGACCTATGCGTTATAGATTGAAAGGGCTTTGAGTTTCTGTTGTTTTGGATTTCTGCCCACACGTAGATGGACTAGAAGTCGTAGTAATGTTGTTCACACACGTCGTTGGGCGCGCGTGGCCTAACCCTTATCGCAAATCAAAGAGTCAGAGTTACAATTTTACAAATTCATTTATTGAGGTCTTCGTGACCTATTCTTTAGAGTTGCAAATCATAACTAAACATAAAATATATTAAACTAAGCCGTTAGGGAACAAACGGTAAAACTTAACGAAAATAGGATGATATGTCATAAGTAGAAAATGATAAATAGTAAAGAAAAAATGAAATCATAACTCTCTGAAAACATTAATAAAACGAAAGTAAAAATTAATAAACAAAGAGTAAAGACTAAGAGAAAATATGATTTCTTGGAGCGAATCCGTTGGCGCTCTTCGTAAGCACATTTTAACATAGGACTGAATGACGTCTTCCATTCGAAGCTTGTTGAACTCGCTTCAACAAAAGTTTTGACAAAATTTCCTATAGAAATGAAATTTTTGCAGAATTTTCTATAGAAATAAAGTTTTGACAAAATTTTCTATAGAAATAAAATGTTGGCAAAATTTTCTATAGAAATAAAATTTTTGAAAATTTTCTATAGAAATAACATTTTTGCAAAATTTTCTATAGAAATAAAGTTTTGACAAAATTTACTTTAGAAATAAAGTTTTGACAAAATTTTCTATAGAAATAGAATTTTGACAGAATTTACTTTAGAAATAAAGTTTTGACAAAATTTTCTATAGAAATAAAATTTTGGCAAAATTTTCTATAGAAATAAAATTTTGGCAAAATTTTCCAGAGAAATAACATTTTTGCAAAATTTTCTATAGAAATATAGTTTTGACAAAATTTTCTATAGAAATAAAGTTTTGACAAAATTTTCTATAGAAATAAAATTTTGGCAAAATTTTCTATAGAAATAAAGTTTTGACAAAACTTTCTATAGAAATAAAATTTTCTATATAAATAAAATTTTGACAAAATTTTCTTTAGAAATAGAATTTTGACAAAATTTTCTATAGAAATTAGATTTTTCTATATAAATAAAATTTTGACAAAATTTTATTTATATAGAAATAAAATTTTGACAAAATTTTCTATAGAAATAAAGTTTTGACAAAATTTTCTATATAAATAAAATTTTGACAAAATTTTCTATAGAAATAAAATTTTGATAAATTTTTTTAAGAAATAAAATTTTGCAAATCAATACTTTTTTGTTCGGTATTTTTTTGTAAAATTTTCTTCAAAGTTTACCAAACTTTATTATTCTTCTTATTTCTGACTCGAGTGACAACTGTGTTTCTTACTCCAGCTGGTCCAGTCCTTATTTTGTTCAAATGCCAAAAGTTTATATTGTCTTAGTTAAAATTGTTCCAATATAAAAATGGTTTTTGACTTTAATAATTTTTTGTGTACGTTAAGTTAAATGAGTTGAAAAGGGGGGTGGCATTCCGCCCTTTTAAGAGCTCTCAGACTATTCAGTCCATTTTGATACCACAAGTTGTGAATTTTTCCCTTATCGCTGAATGCTGCTCGATTGTAAGTTTAGCTGAATGACAAGGGACCTCCTTTTTATATCCGAGACCAAACGGCCTCCTATATTGCGGTGAAAACAATTAGAGAAATTTTTAAACACTCAGAAATGTCAGGACCCATGACCCCTGGTATGTAAGACGGGCATGATAATGATTGCACCGCGGTGGCTTTTATGAATTATACTTGAACTTTGCATTGCGCTAAAGGCATGTTTGCAATTTTGAATTCAATTTTTTTAACAAGTGAAAAAATGAATTACATCTAAGAAATTTTCCTGAATTTGTCAAAAAATATTTATTTATGTTAGTGATATTGGCCGTGGCAATACAGTTTAATTAAATTTTCCTAAAACAAACTACTACTACTTTTTTGTGTATATCTAATTCTACACACAAAAAAATGTGATTCAATCACGAAATTAATTGATCCAATTATTTTTTTGATTTTTTTCTGAAATAAATTATAAAGAAATGATGATCAATTGAAAAATGAATTGGATGTCAATTAAAAAATTAATTGAACCAATTAAAAAAATAATTGACACTATTAATTTTTGTGATTGAGTTTTATTTCAATAAAATAATTTGTTGAATCATTTAAATTTTTAATTGAATATTTTTTGTAAAAATCAATTAAGACTTTAATCGGAAAAATTTTCATGAAATTTTTTCGGTGTAACTCAACCTGACATATTATTAGCCATCAAAATGCCAGTCTTATAATTTTAAGAATAAATTCTTATTGTTCAGAGAATTAAAAAAAAAAAAAAACAATAAATGAAATTACATGACATTAGTAAAAATTTTCCAAGATTTGTGTTTTGCTTTTGAAAAGTTTCCCAAAAAATTCCATTTATAAAAAAAAAATAGAAGAGAGAAATTTGATATCTATTGGAAAATCTAGAAAATTACAACATTTATATGGCCATAACGGAAACAAAGTATATGGTGGTTATTTGATATTAATTATTCCATCATAATCCCAAAAAATAAAATAGGTGTAGCGTTTCCTAATTCAAATAAATAAGGAAAGATGACAAATTATTTTCAATGAAATATGAGAGGAATTCTCCTAATAAGATCATGTAACAAGTTGCATGTCCAAAATATTTCCCACATTAATAAGAGCTCTCTCGTCTATGTCAAAAGTCGCAATTTATTAATGTTTGATGTTGCTAGATAATATTCCCAATGACTCTGGAAGCAACAGCAACAGTTTCAATGTGCGGCTCCGTTGTCTATGGACATTGTCCATTCTTGCATTTTTTTTGCCACTAACGGAGTAATGGAGAGACAAACGAAGAGTTCATGATTAGATAGACAGATTAAATGTGTTGGATAACAAATAGCTTCAACCCCTTAAGCCTGGTGATGGAAGGACGATGAATGGCAAAATGTTCGACTAATCGAACTTTGTGATCCAAAGCATATATTTACGATTTTACAAAAGAAAAAAAAAACAACAAATAAAACATACAACAACAAAAAGTTGTATGTCTAACCAGTAGAGCAATGAACACTTGATCACAAATGATTTTACAGCCACTGTGTGTATATATGGAGGGGAAATTAAAAGCCAATCATGACCATGATTTATGTTCAACATTGAGGTAATGTAATCTTTTTTTACTCTTGTCTCTTTCTTGTTGTCTCCTTTTTTTTAGTTAGTGTTTATTAGAAGTGTATGTTTTACAGCAAAAATTACAGACAGGCGACATAGCTGACAAATACAACAACTTCTAATAATTGTTCACCGTATAGTAAAAGTTGTGGTTAAATGTATTATTAATTTATTTAAGAAAAAAATTATATATATATTTGATTAATGATAATGAATGACAACGAGAGAAACAATACCATCAAATGTCAAAGGTTCAGTGTGGAGTTGTCGTATGAGGAAACCTTCAAAATTAAGACTGTCCGAGAAATATACAAGAATTTCAAGTGGGCTTAAATTTGATTTTAATATCCTTTTTTACTTTATTTGCTTTCTTCTTGAAAAGGGAAATAAAATTTTAAAAATCGCCATTTATTATAAAGCATTTTCTATAAGAGAAAATAATACTGAATTTATAAAACGCCATGAAATGATTGTCGTAATCATTATGTTTTCGGGAAAAATTTAAGGAAATTTCATTAGAAACAACAATTTTTTTTCTAAAGAAAATTTTGTCAAATTTTTTTCTAAAGAAAATTTTGACAAATTTTTATTTCTATAGAAAATTTTGACAAAATTTTATTTCTATCGAAAATTTTGTCAAAATTTTATTTCTATAGAAAATTTTTGACAAACTTTTATTTTTGTAGAAGATTTTGTCAAAACTTTATTTCTATAGAAAATTTTGTTAAAATTTTATTTTATATCGAAATTTTTGTCAAAATTTTACGCCTATAGAAAATTTTGTGAGCATTTGATTTCTAAAGAAGACTTTGTTAGCATTTTATTTCTATAAAAAATTTTGTCAAAATTTTATTTCTATAGAAGATTTTGTCAAAAGTTTATTGCTATAAATAATTTTGACAAAATTTTATGTCTATAGAAAATTTTGACAAAATTTTATTTCTATTGAAAATTTTGTCAAAATTTTATTTCTATAGAAAATTTTGTGAAAATTTTATTTCAATAGAAGATTTTGTTGGCATTTTATTTCTATAAAAATTTTTGTCAACATTTTATTTCTATAGACAATTTTGACAAAATGTTATTTCTATAAAGAATTTTGACAAAATTGTATTCCTATAGAAAATTTTGTCAAAATTTTATTTCTATAGACAATTTTGTTTTATTTTTGTAGAAGATTTTGTCAAAACTTTATTTCTGTAGAAAATTTTGTTAAACTTTTATTTTATATCGAAATTTTTGTCAAAATTTTACGTCTATAGAAAATTTTGTGAGCAATTTATTTCTAAAGAAGATTTTGTTAGCATTTTATTTCTATAAAAAATTTTGTCAAAATTTTATTTCTATAGAAGATTTTGTCAACATTTCATTACTATAAATAATTTTGACAAAATTTTATTTCTATAGAAAATTTTGTCAAAATTTTATTTCTATAGAAAATTTTGTGCAAATTGTATTTCTATAGAAAATTTTGTGCAAATTTTATTTCTATAGAACATTTTGTCAAAATTTTATTTCTATAGAAAATTTCGTCAAAATTTATTTCTATACAAAATTTTGTCCAAATTTGATTCCTATAGACAATTTTGACAAAATTTTATCTCTATAAAGAATTTTGACAAAATTTTATTTCTATAGAGCATTTTGTCAAAATTTTATTTCTATAGACAATTTTGACAAAATTTTATTTCTATAAAAAATTTTTGTCAAAATTGTATTTCTATAGAAAATTGTGTGCAAATTTTATTTCTGTAGAAAATTTTGACAAAATTTTATTTCTATAGAACATGTTGTCAAAATTTAATTCTATAGAACATTTTGTCAAAAATTTATTTCTGTAAAACATATTGTCAAAATTTTATTTCTATAGAACATTTTGTCAAAATTTTGTTTGTATAGAAAATTTTTCAAAATTTTATTTCTATAAAAAATTTTGTCAAAATGTTATTTCTATAGAAGATTTTGCCAAATTTGACAATTATTATTTTCCTCTGTTGTTACATTATTTTCCTCTGTTGGTTAAGCTACTCTTGTAGTTTAGTCAACAAAATGGTTTTAAAGCTGCGATCAAAACAACAAATATGATTGAAGTACAAACCAACAATAAAAAACAAAACACGAATGAAGTAAGGGGAAGCACGCTCAAAATAAACCCAACCAACTGCACTCAAATCGATGATTTGTTGGTGCCAAAGGAAAAGACAGATGTTTGTATGAATTTATTTCGGCATTCAAGTGTGGTTCACTTTGGGTTTAGCGAACTGCCTGAATTTATGTTTTCTATAGAAAATTTTATGCAAAATTTATTTCTATTGAAAATTTTATCAAAATTTTATTTCTATAGAAAATTTTATTAAAATTTTATTTCTATAGAAAATTTTATCAAAATTTTATTTCTATAGAAAATTTTCTCCAAATCTTATTTTTAGAGACGACCAAATTAAGATGATGTAAGAATAATGTATGTAAGACTGCCGAAACGAATTTTCGAAGTCAGTCCAACAGGCAGGAGAGGCCGAGGTAGAAGGAGAACTATATTGCAAGATACCATCAATGCATTCATGACATAACGAAATATGGATCCCCAAAACTGCGAAAAACTAAGCCCAAAAGATAGCAGAATGTAGAAAATTTTGCAAACAACCTCTTCACAAAGGCCTGGAATATGTAAAAGAATAAAGAAAATTTAAAAACAATTTCCCAAAATCTTATTTCTATAGAAAATTTTCTCAAAACTTTATTTCTATAGAAAATTTTGTCAAAATATTGAAAATGTTGTCAACATTGTATTTGTAAATTTTGTCAAAATTTTATTTCTATAGAACATTTTGTCAATATGTAATTTCTATAGAAAATTTTGTCAAAATTTTATTTCTCTAGACCATTTTGTCAAAGTTTTATTTCTATAGAACATTTTGTCAATATGTAATTCATATAGAAAATTTTGTCAAAATTTTAGTTTTATTTTTACAAAATTTTTGTCAAAATTTTATTTCTATAGAAAATTTTTTCAAAATTTTATTTTTATAGAAAATTCTTTGAAAATTTTGATTCTGTAGAAAATTTTGTCCAAATTTTATTTCTGTAGAAAATTTTGTCAATATTTTATTTCTATAGAAAATTTTGTCAACATTTTATTTCTAAAGAAAGTGTTGTTAACATTTTATTTCATATAGAAAATTTTCTCAAAATTTTTTTTCTATAGAAAATTCTGTAAAATTTTTAGTCCTATAGAAAATTTTGTTAACATTGTATTTCTATAGACAATTTTGTTAAAATTTTATTTCTATAGAAAATTTTGTTAACATTTTATTTCTATAGAAAATTTTCTCAACATTTTATTTCTATAGAAAATTTTCTCAAAACTTTATTTCTATAGAAAATTTTGTCGAAATTTTATTCCTATAGACCATTTTGTCAAAATTTTATTTCTATAGAAAATTTTGTCAACATTTTATTTCCATAGAAAATTTTGTCAAAATTTTATTTCCATAGACTTTTTTCAAATTTTTATTTTTATAGAAAATTTTGTCAAAATTTTATTTCTGTAGAAGATTTTGCCAAATTTTATTGCTATAGAAAATTTAGACAAAATTTTATTTCTGTAGAAAGTTTTGTCAAAATTTTATTTCTATTGATATTGTTTTCAAAATTTTATTTCTATATTTTGACAAAATTTTATTTTATATAGAAAATTTTGTCATATTTTATTTCTATCGAAAATTTTGTTAAAATTTTATTTCTATAGAAAATTTTGTCAAACTTATGTTTCTGTAGAGAATTTTATCAAAATTTTATTTCTACAGAAAATTTTGTTAAAATTTTATTTCTATAGGAAATTTTCTCAAGATTTTAATTCTATAGAAATTTTTTGTCAAAGTTTTAATTCTATAGAATTAAATTTTATTAGAAAATTTATAGAAAATGTTGTCAAAATTTTATTTCAAATTTATTTTGTCAAAAATTGGTTTCTATAGAAAATTTTGTCAAAATTTTGTTTCTATATATAATTTGTTCATAATTTTATTTTTATAGATAATTTTGTCAAGAATAAAGATTTGATATCTTAGGTAACTTAAAAATTATTTTTTGCAAATCAATAATGCTTGCCTTAATTTTATGTTTATAGAAAATTTTCTCAAATATTTTTTTCTATAGATGTTGTTTTTTCAAAATTTTATTTCTATAGAACATTTCCTGAAATATTTTTTTTTCTATAGAAATTTTTGTCAAAATTTTATTTCTATAGAAAATTTCGTCAAAATTTTATTTCTGTAGAAAATTTCGTCAAAATTATATTTCTATACAAAATTTTGTCCAAATTTTATTTCTATAGAAAATTTTGTCAACATTTTATTTGTATAGAAAATTTTGTCAAAATTTTGTTTCTATAGAAAATTTATGAAGTACCAAAACAGAAAGAATTCTACAATCTGTCAAACAGTAAAAAAATCTACCATTTTTGGTAGGTTAGGTTAGGTTAGGTGGCAGCCCGATGTATCAGGCTCACTTTGACTATTCAGTCCATTGTGATACCACATTGGTGAACTTCTCTCTTATCACTGAGTACTGCCCGATTCCATGTTAAGCTCAATGACAAGGGACCTCCTTTTTATAGCCGAGTCTGAACGGCGTTCCAAATTGCACTGAAACGACTTAGAGAAGCTTTGAAACCCTCAGAAATGTCACCAGCATTACTGAAGTGGGATAATCCACCGTTGAAAAACTTTTTGGTGTTCGGTCGAAGCAGGAATCGAACCCACGACCTTATGTTTGCAAGGCTGGAATGCTAATCATTGCACCACGGTGGCTCCCATTTTTGGTAGAATTCTACCAACTATGGCAACTGTGATTACAACTGAAAATCTTATGGTTTTCAGCTTATAAATCCGACTTGGTAAAAAATTTCAGTATATTCGTTTTCCTTACCTAGTCCTTAGCCCATACAAAGTATATTCTCAGCAATGCATAATAAAATGAATTGACTCTAAATATCTAGAGAATTTATGTTAACAACAAGAAAATGTGATAAATTTACAAGGTGTCTGGTCTAAACATTTAACATTGTTCGATGTCGAAGGAAAGCAAGGCAAAAAAAAAAAAACTAAAACGAAGTGGAAAACTTAAACAACTAATTCATAAGAGTGTGATTGACGGGCACAGTGGTTAAGGAGGTTAATTTAAGACAATCCAATTTACTAATCCCAGAATATGCATATATAGCAGAGACACACACATGATAAATCACATAATAAGAACGTGCCACATTAGCTATTGCTGTAAGCCATTGCTAGAGATTGGGATTTGCGGTGGTGTCGCATTAACATTTCCGAAGATAAATGTCCATTTACATTTATACTCAGTATTTTTTTTTATAAAAAACGCAAAACAAGCCAATTCCATGTGTATGTGTGTGCGTGGTTATTCTCTAGCAAAGGCTACCATTGAATTAATAATGCTATTCAATATCAGAATGTATTCAATACTCATGGATAATTCAAATTTAATTGCGAACACAAAGTGACCAAGTGATTAGCCACAACAACATATGGCAGGCGGATCAGAGGTGTTTAGAGATGGTTAGAGTTGGCTTCAGGCTGGCTGGCTAATACGCATATCAACTTTTTGTTTAGCTTCCATGTGGCATTCGGACGGTGTGATACAACTGAAGTTGGTCACATAAGAAAATGCAAAAATAATTGGCAAAAAAAAAAACAGACAACTTCTCTACAAGACCCAGTATGAAGAAGATCTCGTTTATCAGGTATGCCGCCTGCCTATGAAAAAAATATCTTAAATACATATATGTTTTGGTGGGGGAGGGGAGGAGGTGTATTCTTATAGCCAAAGCCAAAGAGTCGAAATATTTATCTAACACATTAACAGCTAATTGTGGTAAATGAGAAATGTTATGAACTTTTGCACAACAACAACCACAAACAAACAAATAATGAAATACAACCGCCAGACATTTACCGCCTGTCAACAACAAGGAGGCGAAAAAAACAACACTACCACAAAACAAAAAAAAAAAACTACAGAACATAGTGTAATCCCACATGCAATCAATGAATGAATTTGTAGCTAGTTTGCAGATGCTGCCTTGTTTTGTGGTATTTCTCTTTTGGAGATGGCCAAAAACCCATGGCTAACCACAAAAAATAAACTATAGTTAACACCGCTAGCCCAAAAACCCCAAGAGAAATATCTACGGGGCTCCAATGTAATATCAAAACGATGTCCATGTTTTTTTGAGAGTTAGGTGATTTAAAAGACTTTGGAAGATGCTACCATCTCATCTGGGAATATGGTGATAATGATATTGCAAGTTCTACTTGGCTCAATTAACATAAGGATTTTCTTTTATTGATAATGTTGTTATTGTTGTACTTGTACGAAATGTGACCTAAAAGCAAAAACTAAAAAAAAAACAAAAACTACTAATTGCTTTGCATTTTTACTGTTGTGACTTAATTTTTTTGTATGGTTGTATTTTATTTTGGCATTTTTAGGTGGACATGAATTTGAGATTCCAGGCATCATGCTGAGGTAATTGTTTGTGTTGACAACTTTTCAATTTATTTCTTGGAAGAGCTTAGTTTTGTTTGTTAAAGAGTTTGTAAAGGCGTTTAGGTTAGATAGTTGTCTTCCATATTTAGGTTACAAAGCAAAAAAACAAAAGACTTAAGAAACGAACTTGAAAAACGAAAATTGTTGCATTTGCATAAAATTGGCATAACGTTAATATAAATGCGTTAAATTCATGTAAATGTACGAATTTAGTATTTTGCTAAAATATATTTGGAGAAATTGAAATTTACAATATTCACTTTTAGATTGTTTTCTATACCCACCACCATATAATGGTGGAATAATAAGTTTGTCATTTCGTTTGTTACACATCCAAATATCCATTTTGCGACTGTTGTAATCATGCTATAATCTTCAATGATGGCGGTATTGTCCTGAAATTCGGCAGAGATTCGTATTGTGTCTGCACGCAGGCCAAGTTCGGGTGTTGGGTGTATAAATACCCTTGAATTTTAAACGTGTCGAATTTTATATGTTTTAACGATCTTAGCTTGCACTAACAAATGAAAATTGCTAAAGGGTGATACGGTCAAAATTTGGTCAATATAAACTTGACGTATTTCTTTCAATTTTGCATTTAAAAAACCTGAACACCCCTCATTTTGAAGGTGTGTGTGTAGAATATTGCTCCTATTTTGATTTTGGAATTCACTCTTCAGTTTGCAAAATGCCGTCCAAGCAAGAAGAGCAGCGTATCAAAATTTTGCTCGCGCATCGCGAAAATCCGAGCTACTCGCACGCAAAGCTGGCAAAATCGCTAAAAGTTGCCAAATCAACCGTTACAAATGTAATTAAAGTGTTTGGGGAACGTTTGTCGACAGCCAGGAAGTCTGGATCGGGGGGAAATCGAAAACCGGAAGCCGCTGAGACGACAAAGAGAGTTGCCGGTAGTTTCAAGCGAAACCCTAACCTCTCTCTCCGAGATGCCGCAAATAAGCTGGGTGTATCGTCTACAACCGTGCATCGAGCCAAAAAACGAGCCGGACTATCGACTTACAAGAAGGTAGTGACTCCAAATCGCGATGATAAACAAAATACGACGGCCAAAGCGTGATCCCGGAGGCTGTACACGACCGAAGTTTGACTGCGTGGTAATGGACGACGAAACCTACGTCAAAGCCAACTACAAGCAGCTTCAGGGACAGGAGTTTTATACGGCAAAAGGAAGGGGAAAGGTAGCAGATATTTTCAAGCACATAAAACTGTCAAAGTTCGCAAAGAAATATCTGGTTTGGAAAGCCATCTGTACCTGTGGCTTGAAAAGCAGCATTTTCATAGCTTCCGGGAATGTCAACCAAGAAATTTACGTGAAAGAGTGTTTGAATAAACGTCTGCTGCCTTTCCTGAAGAAACACGGTTGTTCCGTACTGTTTTGGCCGGATTTGGCATCTTGCCATTACGGTAAAAAGGCCATGGAGTGGTACGCCGCCAACAACGTGCAGGTGGTTCCCAAGGACAAGAACCCTCCCAACACGCCAGAGCTCCGCCCAATTGAGAAATACTGGACTATTGTCAAGAGGAACCTAAAGAAGACCAAAAAACTGCTAAGGACGAGCAGCAGTTCAAGGCAAACTGGCTTTCTGCGGCGAAGAAGGTGGACAAGGTGGCTGTACAAAATCTGATGACAGGTGTCAAGCGTGAGGCCCGGCAATTCGGATTTGGAAAAGCGAAAGCCTAACTGAATATTTTTCCTGAATTTTATACTAATTGAACTTGAAAAAGAAATTTAATTTGATTTTTTAAATAAACGATTTCACCGATTTACACGCGTTTTCCCTTGACCAAATTTTGACCGTATCACCCTTTACTTCTATAAGTAGGAAGCCGCGCGAGCTCACAAAAACAACAACGTGTTGATGATTCTGAGCGGTGTTTGCAGCTGCAAACTCGTAATACACCCGAGTGGGAGCCACCGTGGTGCAATGGTTAGCATGCCCGCCTTGCATACACAAGGTCGTGGGTTCGATTCCTGCTACGACCGAGCACCAAAAAGTTTTTCAGCGGTGGATTATCCCACCTCAGTAATTTTCCACCTCAGTAATTTCTGAGGGTTTCAAAGCTTCTCTAAGTGGTTTCACTGGAATGTGGAACGCCGTTCGGACTGGGCTATAAAAAGGAGGTCCCTTGTCATTGAGCTTAACATGGAATCGGGCAGCACTCAGTGACAACAGAGAAGTTCACCACTGTGGTATCACAATGGACTGAATAGTCTAAGTGAGCCTGATACATCGGGCTGCCACTTAACCTAACCTAACCTAACCTTCCGTCGATATGTGACAATGGATGAAACATGGCTCCATCACTACACTCCTGAGTCCAATCGACAGTTGGCTGAGTGGACAGCGACCGGTGAACCTGGCAAAGTACTGGCCTCTGTTTTTTGGGATGCGCATGGAATAATTTTTATCGATTATCTTGTGAAGGGAAAAACCATCAACAGTGACTATTATATGGCGTTATTAGAGCGTTTGAAGGTCGAAAACGCGGCAAAACGGCCCTATATTAAGAAGAAAAAAGTGTTGTTCCACCAAGACAACGCACCGTGCCACAAGTCATTGAGAACGATGGCAATAATTCATGAATTGGGCTTCGAATTGCTTCCCCGCCAACCGTATTCACCAGATCTGGCTCCCAGCGACTTTTTCTTGTTCTCAGACCTCAAAAGGATGCTCGCAATGAAGAGATGATCGCCGAAACTAAGGCCTATTTTGAGGCAAAACCGAAGGAGTACTACCAAATTGGTATAAAAAAATTGGAAGGTCGTTATGATCGTTGTATCGCTCTTGAAGGGAACTATGTTGAATAATAAAGATGAATTTTGACAAAAAAAAAGTATTTTTCTTTGTTAGACCGGGGACTTATCAGCCAACCTGTTAGAAAGTTTTCTCAAAATTTTATTTCTATAAAAAATTTTCTGAAATTTTGATTTCTATGGAAAATTTTCTCAAATTTTGATTTCTATGGAAAATTTTCTCAAAATTTTATTTCTATGTGAAATTTTCGGAAAATGTCATTTCTATCGAAAAATTGGTCAAAATTTTATTTCTATATGAAATTTTCTGAAAATGTTATTTCTATAGAAAAGTTTTTTTCAACAATTTACTTCTATTGAAAATGTTCTGAAATTTGTTTTCTCAGAAAATATTTTCAAAATTTTATTTCTATAGAAAACTATTTCAAAATTTTAGTTTCATAGAAACTTTTCTAAATAATTTAATTTTGTAGAAAATTTTGTTTGAAAATTTTATTTTTTTAGAAAATATTTTCAAAATTTTATTTCTATAGAAAACTGTTTCAAAATTTTAGTTTCATAGAAACTTTTCTAAAAATTTTATTTTTATAGAAAATTTTGTCAAAATGTTATTTCTATAGAAAATTTTATTGCTTTAGAAAAAATAGCCAAAATTTTATTCCTAAAGAAAATTTTTTCAACATTTTTGTATACAGAAAATTTTGTCAAAATTTTATTTCTATAGAAATTTTTGTTAAAATTGTATTTCTGGAGAAAATTTTGTCAAAATATTATTACTATAGAAACTTTTGTCAAAACTTTATATTTATAGAAAATTTTGTCAAAATGTTATTTCTATAGAAAATTTTATTGCTTTAGAAAATTTTGTCAACATTTTATTTCTATAGAAAATTTTATCAAAACATTTTTTTTTTTGAAAATTTTGTCAAAATTTTATTTCTGGAGAAAATTTTGTCAAAATTGTATTTCTGGAGAAAATTTTGTCAAAATTTTATTTCTTGAGAAAATTTTGTCAAAAATTTATTTCTATAGAAACTTTTGTCAAAATTTTATTTCTATAGAAGATTTTGTCAAAATTTTATTTGTATAGAAAATTTTCTCAAGAGTTTATTTTTTTAGAATTTTTTTTCAAAATATTTATTTCTATAGTATATTTTCGAAATATTTTTTCTATAGAAAATTGAAATTCATTTTGCTACTTCTACAAAAAGGGAGCACTTACTATGGACTTTGATAGAAAAAAATTAAAAATTTTAAAGATATTAAATTATAAAAAATTTTCTCAAAATTTTATTCCTATAGAAAATTTTCTCAAAATTTTATTCCTATAGAAAATTTTCTCAAAATTTTATTCCTATAGAAAATTTTATCAAAATGTTATTCTATCGAAAAATTAGTTAAAATTTTATTTCTATATGAAATTTTCTGAATATGTTATTTTTACTTCCAACAATTTACTTCTATTGATAATGTTTCCATAGAAAACTATTTCAAAATTTTATTTTCATAGAAACTTTTCTAAAAATTTTATTTTTATAGAAAATTTTGTCAAAATGTTATTTCTATAGAAAATTTTCTTGCTATAGAAAACTTTGTCAAAATTTTATTTCTAGAGAAAATTTTGTTAAAATTTTATTTTCAGAGAAAAATTTGTCAACATTTTATTTCTAGAGAAGATTGTATCAAAATTTTATTTCTAGAGAAAATTTTTTCAATATTTTATCTCTATAGAAACTTTTTGTCAAAATATTATTTTGAAAAAATAAACAACAACAACAAACAAAAAGAATGAAGATAGAGGAAGCACGCTCAAATTTGTTTAGGCAGTAGCCGACTATCAAACCCCTTTTCGGGAGGTTCAAGTGTAGTTCACTTTGGGTTGAGTGAATTACCCGAATTTATTCTGATAATTGGTTGATAGTTTTGCTGCAAGTAGAGGATGCTGATGAGGAATGTGGTAATTCCGAAACAGCTGTACATCCAACCATCTTGCAGTCTATAGGGCTTTGCCCAAATAAATTTGACGAGCATACTTTTCCTCTGTTGGTTAAGCTACACTTGTAGTTTAGTCAATGCATGGCTTTAAGCTGAGATCAAAAACAACAATAAAATTTTTATTTCTATAGAAAATTTTGTTAAAATTTTATTTCCAGAGAAAATTTTGTCAAAATTTTATTTCTAGAGAAAAATGTATCAAAACTTTATTACTAGAGAAAATTTTGTCAATATTTTATTTCTATAGAAACTTTTGTCAACATTTTATTTCTATAGAATTTATAGGAAATTTTGTCAAAATGTTATTTCTATAGAAAATTTTATTGCTTTAGAAAATTTTGTCAACATTTGATTTCTATAGAAAATTTTTAAATTTTTTTATATAGAATTTTTTGTCAAAATTTTATTTCTATAGAAACTTTTGTCAAAATTTTATTTCTATAGAAACTTTTGTCAAAATTTTATTTCTATAAAAAATTTTGTCAAAATTTTATTTGTATAGAAAATTTTCTCAAGATTTTATTTCTATAGAAATTTTTTTCAAAATATTTATTTCTATAGTAAATTAAAAAAAAAATTTTTTTATAGAAAATTGAAATACATTTTAGTTGGAGAGAAGTGTTTTGCAAAATCATCAAAATCACATCAAGAATTCTACCAATCTATCAAACACTAAAAGTGTTACTATTTTTGGTAGAGTTCTACCAACTGTGACATCCCCATATAGACTGATTTCTCGTTTTGACTTCTTGGTCGTCTAGACACTTAAGTTTTTATCCGGTTTGACTGTCACTCAAAACGTAGAGCTACGAGTATTTATGGTCCACAAAGAAGTGTGTCGAATATTGTACACATCGATTCATATATATTGTTATAGCCCCCATATGGACCGATCTTTCGATTTGACTTCTTGGGCTTCTAGATCCCGAAATTTTATTTTACTGTAGGTTCACAAATAGGTGTGCCGAATATGATGTGTATCGGTCCTTGTTTTGGTATAATGCCATATAGACCGATTTTCTGGGACTTCTAGACACTCCAATTTTTATAAGATTTGTCTGAAGATAGAAATATGGAGGGACTTTATGTGCACAAAAACCTGTGTCGAATTTGTTTCACATCGGCCGATTTCCAGTTTTTTACTTCGTGCGTCATTTTTATCCGATTGTTCTGAAATTGTAAATGTAAGGGTATGTTAGAACAATAAGAGATGTGCTAAATTTGGTTTATTTCGGTAAGGGGTTTATATAATCCTTATATATACCCCTCTCCCGATTTATGTTATTGAGGGGATAGAAGGTGCACTGACCAAGCAAGTTGATCCATGAAACTAGAAGTAAAATTTACCGATTTTACATCTCGTGCTCATTGGAATAATGGGGGTAAAAATCTATTAAATTTCGATTTAGAGAACATATTTAAGATTCCTTTAAAACTCAAAACTAAATTGAGCCGATCTACTTGGGAGAGTATCAGTCATCAAATTCACCTAAAATTTGATATATTTGCCCATGTTCCCAAATCCACTTCCAGGTAAATGTGAATCAATTCCACGATTTTCGTGTCCTACAATCCACTTTCACCGCAATTTTCGTGAAATCAATTCACTTGCAAAAGTGTTGGTGAAAGATGAATTATGTCCAAGATGGGTGTATTTCCGGTAAAAAAAAGTACTCGCGTAAAAAATTTGAAATGTTTTATATTTAATACATGAGTTTTATTAAAAAAAATAATAAATTATAATAAGTCTATTGATTCCACTTATTTTGATTTCCGCCTTAGTGAATTTTTTGGGGTGATTTGTGCAACCCAGCTGGTTACAGAAAAGTTTAAAAAAGAACGTGGAATTAAGAATACCAAATTTTCACGTGCGTGGATTTGACGTGAATAGTGGAAGTGGAATTGAAGTGGATATCGGAACATGGGGGATTTTCTGGCTTTCATATTTGATTTGATTTGATTTATAGTGGGTATTTAAGATTCGGCTAGGCCGAACTTAATGCTGTACACTGAAAGAAAAGTTTTCTTTACTGAGGAACGAAATTTTAGACAAATAATGTTTTCTTTTGACACTAAAAAAAAATTCTTTCAAAGTAAATTAAAGTTTCTAGAGACAATTGTTGAATCGCTTATCATAAATTCAGATTAATTTGCTCTAAACGAAAATACTTTATACGAAAAGGGAATTTCGTTTGTCTAAAATTTCGTTCCAGAGGAAAGTATTTTTTCTTTGGGTGTATATACTTGTTATTTAAAAAATCGTTAATTTAATTAAGACAAACATGTATACATATGATAATCCGTTAGACCACTCATGGAAGAACCTTTTAATTTGTAAGTTGTTTAGTTCCATTTAATGAAATTGATTTCAATTCAATTAACCTAATTCAATTTAATTTTGCTGTATGTTGTAATTTTTATATGTTGTTGAATTTTATTTTCGCTTTCATGCTGAGGCTATTGTTTGTTTTGCAAATGTTCAATTTATATCTTTAAAAGGCTTAGTTTCGGTGGTTAAATAATTCGTTAAGGCATTAAAGATAGATAGTTGTGTTCAATATTTAGGTTAGAAAGCAAAAAACAAAAGACTTAAGAAACGAACTGGAAAAACGAAAATGTTTGTATTTGCATAAAATTGGCATTAATGTAAATGCGTGAAGTTCATGTAAATTTGCGCATTTCGCTCAAAAATTATTAGAAAATTTTGTCAAAATTTTATTTCTATAGAAAATTTTGTCAAATTTAGTTTCTATAAAAATTTTATCAAAATTTTAATTCTATAGAAAATGCTGACAAAATTTCATTTCTATCGAAAATTTTGTAAAAATTTTATTTCTATAGAAAAATTATATCAAAATTTTATTTCTATAGAATATTTTGTCAAAATTTTATTTCTATACAAAATTTTCTCAAAATTGTTTTTTTGTATAGAAAATGTTCTCAAAATTTTATGTCTACAGAAAATTTTACCAAAATTGTATTTCTATAGAAAATTTTATCAAAATTTTATTTCTATAGAAAATTTATCAAAGTTTTATTCCTATAGAAAGTTTTGTCGAAATTTTATTTATATAGAAAATTTTGTCAACATTTTATTTGTATAAAAAATGTTGTCTCAATTTTATTTGTATAGAATATTTTGTCAACATTTTATTATTATAGAAAATTTTGTCAAAATTTTATTTCTAGAGAAAAAGAAAATTTTGTCAAAATTTTACTTCTAGAGATAATTTCGTCAAATTTTTATTTCTATAGAAAATTTTGTAAAATATTTTTTCTAGAGAAAATTTTGTCAAAATTTTATTTCTATAGAAAATTTTGTCAAAATTTTATTTCTATAGAAAATTTTGTCAAAATTTTATTTGTATAAAAATTTTTGTCTCAGTATGATTTGTAAAAAGAAAATTTTGTCAAATTTTTATTTCTATAGAAAATTTTGTCAAAATTTTATTTCTATAAAAAAATTTGTCAAAATTTTATTTCTATAGAAAATTTTGTCAACATTTTATTTCTATAGAAAATTTTGTCAAGTTTTTATTTCTATAAAAATTTTGTCAAAATTTTAATTCTATAGAAAATGCTGACAAAATTTTATTTCTATAGAAAATTTTGTCAAAATATTATTTCTATCGAAAATTTTGTCAAAATTTTATTTCTATAGAATATATTGTTAAAATTTTATTTCGATAGAATATTTTGTCAAAATTTTATTTCTATACAAAATTTTCTCAAAAATTTTTTTTCCATAGAAAATGTTCTCAAAATTTTATTTCTACAGAAAATTTTGTCGAAATTTTATTTCTTTTACCAAAATGTTATTTCTATAGAAAATTTTATCAAAATTTTATTTCTATAGAAAATTTTGTCGAAATTTTATTTCTATAGAAAATGTTGGCAAAATTTTATTTGTATAAAAAATGTTGTCTCAATTTTATTTTTAGAGAAAAAGAAAATTTTGTCAAAATTTTACATCTAGAGATAATTTTGTCAAATTTTATTTCTATAGAAATTTTGTCAAAATTTTATTTCTAGGAAAAAAGAAAATTTTTTCAAAATTTCTCAATTTTATTTTTAGAGAAAAATTTTACAATATTTGCTTTGAGATCGCTTTTATACCCACCACCATAGAATGGTTATGAAGGAATAATAAGTTTGTCATTTTGTTTGTATACACATTCTCGATCAGGGAGAATTTATAAGACCATATAACCATGTCCGTCTGGCCGTCTGTTGGTCTGTTGTAATCACGCTACAGCCTTCAATAATGTCGCTATCGTCCTGAAATTCGGCATAGATTCGTGTTTCTCTGCACGCATGCCAAGTTTGAAGATGGGCTATGACGGTGCAGGTTTTGATGATATAGGCTTCATATAAACCGCCCTCCTCCCCACTTCCACCACCGTACTTCAGTATCCCTGCTTTTAAAAAATATCTACCTTGTACAGACCCATATAGGGACAACTTTAATTTTGAACTCGATCCCAACCAATAGAAAATTAAAAGAATTTCATAATTTTATTATTAAACCATTGAAAACAAACCTGTCTCCTAGGTCAGGATTTTTCACAATTCACCATCGAAATCTATTATCAGTTAACTCCATCAATCAAAAACCTGATTCATGCACATCTCAATATAGAAAAATTGCCTAATAATAGGTCAGCCAGTGTATGTCTTCATATGACCTCACCCACAATATCCCAAAGAATAGTGGCCAATTAAATACAAATCATTATTGATTTCCATAGAAGTCTTCTTCCTATTTATCTCCCTCAAAAGGCCTGAGGCTACTAATTTCTCTTCATCAAAAAAATGTCCAAATGATTGATGGTTATGTAATTTAACAAAAGAAGAACTATTCAAAGAAAAAGGTCAACATAAATTGTACCCCAACAAGTGATAAAGCGAAGGGGGGGAAGGATATATCAAAAAAAAAAAAAAGACAAAAGTGTGACCAAAAACCTTCAAGTCATAATCACAGTAAGCAGCCAACACCTACACCTCCAACACGAGCCATGGAACCAGCAGCACTATGGGCATCAGCATCAGCATCCTCATCAACAATAGTTCCGCACAGTTTTCTTAGTAAAGTCAACAAAATTCTAGGCCTCAGCAACACAGCTAGAGACACAGTTAGCTAACTAACCGGGCAGCTAGTCAGCCCATGTAGAAACATTTTTATGACTTTATTATTATTTACGAGACGATAAAAATAACAACAACAGCAACAAGAACAACAACAAAAAAATACTCGCTTCTCAAATGGTGATCTAACGGACAGACATTATGACCAATGGACGGACTCTCATTTAAGCTAGAAAGCAGAACCACCTCGTCAACAATATCGATATATTGGCAATCAAAATATCGTCAATGGTCAGTACGATGGCATAAAACCATCATCACCGCATATTCGCTTGCTGGGCAATAACGATGCGACCAAATAAAATATTCGAGTTTATGGATTTTTAGTAGGCTCAGATAAATTTCAAATATTAGACAACAAACTGCAACTGTGCGTATTAAAACTACGATCAACGATCGATTGATTTCATACAACAAAACCGAACATCAACATTGCAATTCATTCAATATAGCCATATGAGTTGCTATGGGTATGTAAGTGTGTGTGTTTGTGTGTGATTTTGAGTAGTAAGTCAATAAAATTGGTTAAACAAATATTACAAAGAAAAATTATGAAGTGAAATATGCATGAAATCACTTCATAAGGCATATTGGAATTTTTCACGGTTGTTTGTGTTCAGAGATAACTAAAAGCTTTCTTTGGGTATAAATGGGGGTTTCCATATAAAATTACAAGTGTGTTGTTTGCATTAAAAAATGTAGGGCGAGTTTAAGTGATAAATAATTTAAAAAGCAAAGCGCTGTATATATTTTTAATTTTATTGTTCAAAAGCAAAAATATCAGAAACAACATTAAATGCAATCTGCCGACAAAGCCATCACACCCTTTACGAAAGTGCTTCTGCGGTATTTGACCCAATCCCGGTGAAGTGCCGTCTTGAGATGATCGATACTTAGGCATTTTTTAGTACCAACCTTGCTCTCCACAACGAAGAAGTAAAAGTCAAACGGATTGAGATTTCGGTTTTGAAGAAAAGTTTACAAAAATCTACAAAATTTAATAAAATCTTATTTTGGAGTTTCTAATCAAATTTTTGTTGTTACTATGAACAAAAAGCAAAATGAAGAACTTACTCATAATGGACTTTGATAGTATGATCTAAAAAGAAAATTAAAATTTAATAAAATAAAGCTATTGAATTTATAAAAAATTTTATAAAAATGTATTCCATAGAAAATGTTATCAAAATTTAATTTCTATTCAAAATTTTGCCAAAAATTTATTCCTGCAGAAAATTTTGTCAAAATGTTATTTCTATAGAAAATTTTGTAAAAATTTTATTGGTATAGAAAATTGTGCAAAAATTTAATTTCTATAGGAAATTTTGTCAAAATTTTATTTCTATAGGAAATTTTGTCAACATTTTATTGCTATAGGAAATTTTGTCAAAATCTTAATTCTATAGAAAATTTTGTCAAAATTTTTATCCTATATAAATGTTTCTCAAAATTTTATTTCTATTTTATTTTTATAGATTTTTTTTTTCAAAATTTTTAGTTCTTTACAAAATTTTGTCAAAATGTTTAGTTCTATAGAAAATTTTGCAAAAATTGTATTTCTCTATAGAAAATTTTGTCAAAATTTTATTTCTACAGAATATTTTGTCAAAATTTTATTTCTACAGAATATTTTGTCAACATTTTATTTCTATAGAACATTTTGTTAAAATTTTATTTCTATAGAAAATTTTGTTAAAATTGTATTTCTATAGAAAATTTTGTTAAAAATGTATTTCTATAGAAATTTTTGGCAACATTTTTAGTTCTATAGAAAATTTTGTCAAAATTTTATTTCTATAGACAATTTTTTACAAATTTTATTTCTATAGAAAATTCTGTCAAAATTTTTTTTCTATAGACATTTTTCTCAAAATTTTATTTCTACAGAAAATTTTGTTAAAATTTTATTTCTATAGAAAATTTTGTCAAAATTTTATTTCTATAGAAGATTTTATCAAAATTGTATTTCTATAGAAAATTTTATCAAAATTTTATTTCTTTATAGTAAATTTTATTTCTATAGAATATTTTGTCAAAATTTTATTTCTATAGAAAATTTAGTTAAATTTTTTTTTTCTACAGGAAATTTAGTTAAAATTGGATTTCTATAGAAATTTTTGTCAATATTTTAGTTCTATAGAACATTTTCTTAAAATTTTAGTTCTTTAGAAAATTTTGTCAAAATTTTATATCTTTAGAAAATTTTGTCAAAATTGTATTTCTATAGAAATGGTTGTCAACATTTTTAGTCCTATAGACAATTTTGACAACATTTTTATTTCTATAGAAAATTTTATCAACATTTTATTTCTGTAGAAATTTTTGTCAAAATCTGATTTCTATTGAATTTTTTTTTAAAAACGTTTTGTTTTTTAGAAAATTTTGTTAAAGTTTTTAGTTCTATAGAAAATATTGCCAAAACTTTATTTCTCTATAGTAAATTATGTCAAAATTTTATTTCTACAGAATATTTTGTCAAAATTTTATTTCTGTAGAAAATTTAGTTAAAATTTTATTTTTATACAAAATTTTGTCCAAATGTTTAGTTCTATAGAAAATGTTGTCAAATTTTTTTTTCTGTAGAGAATTTTGTAAAAATTTCATTTCTGTAGAAGATTTTGTCAAAAGTTCATTTCTATAATAAACATTTTTTTCTATAAAAAATTTTCTTAAAATGTTATTTCTATAAAAAATTTTGTCAATCTTTTATTTCTATAAACAATTTTGTCAAAATTTTATTTCGATTAAAAATTTTCTCAACTTTTTATTTCTATACAAAACTTTGTCAAAATTTTATTTCTATAGAAATTTTTATCAAAATTTTATTTCTATAGAAAATTTTGTCAACATTTTTAGTTCTATAGAAAATTTTATTTCTATAAAAAAATTTTCAAAATTTTATTTCTATATATTTTTTCAAAATTTTTAGTTCTATCGAAAATTTTATCAAAATTTTATTTCTTTAGAAGATTTTTCAAAATTTCACTTCTATACCCAGCAAAAAAAAAGCGCCGCCAAGAAAGAATTGAAAATGTTCTTTTTGGATCCGGAAGTAGTGCAAATTTGGGCAGAAGTGATTAATTTAACACGGGCTTGTCCGAAGACGGATGTCCACCATTTCAAATGCCGTTGCACTGAATTTGCAGTACTTCGTAAGTTGTGATCCGAATTCAGTGTTTTGGACGTAAATTAAACAATTTTGCATTAATTTGCTAAATAAATAATTTTTACAATTTTTTTATGGTTTTTAAATCATTGTATCGCTTTTCTGAAACGTTTGACATCAACAATTTTATAAAATTGGCATTTTTTTTAGAATGAATTTGGCATTTTTTTTCGAAATAATTTTAATAATTTGTACCATTTTGTTAATCCTTATTCTGTTTTTACCTATTTGATACAAAAAAATTAAAATTTCCTTTCAAAAATATGAAAAAACCGAGTTACAAAAAATTGAATTAAAAGAACTTCCTGAGTAGTTAAAATAAAGAACAGCTTTGCGAGGACATTTTTGGAAGCACTTTTAAAGTTGTGTCTTTAGACGCGCTTCCAATTTTTTTTGTTCGGTAGTAAAAATTTAATTTCTATGGAAAATTTTGTTAAAATTTTATTTCTATAGAAAATTTTGTTAAAATTTTATTTTTATAAAATATTTTGTAATAATTTGATTTCTATAGAAAATTTTGTCAAAATTTTTAGTTCTATGGAAAAATTTGTCAAAAATTTATTTCTGTAGAGAATGTTGTAAAAATTTTATTTTTGTAGAAGGTTTTGTCAAAATTTCACTTCTATATTAAAAATTTTATTTCTATGGAAAATTTTCTTAAAATTTTATTTCTATAAAAAATGTTGTCAATTTTTTATTTCTATAAAAATTATGTCAAAATTTTATTTCTATTTAAAATTGTGTCAACATTTTATTTCTATACAAAATTTTGTCAAAATTTTATTTCAAAAACATTTTTTTAAAAATTTTATTTCTATAGAAAATTTTGTTAAAATTTTATTTCAATAAAAAATGTCGTCAAAACTTTTAATTCTATTGAAAATGTAAGTACCTCTTAGTTGGAGAGGAATATTTTTCAAAATCTACCAAAACACCTAGAAGTCTACCAATCTACCAAACAGTAAAAAAAATTCTTAGTAGAATTCTACCAACTGTGGTAATCACACACAGAGAAGGAATATGATCACCTCAAACATGTTTCAAGAGCAAAATGTTATTTTTGTATGGTGACCATGTAACATGTTTGTCACTAAAATGTTATTTTCTCGTCAAATATAACCTGCTTGCCGAAATCAGATACATGATTTCCGAGAAAATAACATGGTTGCGAAAACCATGTTACATGGTCACCACCCAAAAATAACATTTTGCTCTTAAAACATATTTGAGGCGATCATATTCCTTCTCTGGGTGCATGATTGAGATCCGGAGGTTTTGATGGGCATTGTGAGGTAGAAATGAAGCGAGGAACCTCCGCTTTAAGTCATTCTTGGTTGATGCGTGCTGAGTGCGATTGTGCTGAGTCTTGTTAGAATATCCATGGTCTACGGCCGAAATCTTTGTCTTTCCAGGACTTCAATATTGTCTTTGGGACATTTTCCGATAATATTCGTCATTTTTTGACCCCTCTCAAAAATGCCCCAGGCGCAAAAGTTCAACGGAGATTTTGGTGACCATTGTGAGATTGAAATGAAGCGAGGAACCTACATTTGAAGCCATTCTTGGTTGACATTAGCTGAGTGCAATGGCGCTGAATCCGGCTGAAATGTCCATGGTCTGCTGCCGAAATCAAATCAGACAAAATTTTCGTGAAATTTTTTTCTGTGTATCGTTAGTTTCGTTCACTTTTTGGACGCGATGCATGCTGTCAGTATTACGGTAACGTACAATGGAATGAGGACCGAATGAGTTATTCACATTTAAACGGTATCCCCTTGTGGTATTCCAGCCAAATATAAAATAATCAGGCTATCACTCTTGAATGCCATCACAAATGAAATAATTTCTGGATGCCACTGGAAAATTTAGAAATGATAAACGGTTTGGAAATTATAACAACCTAAAATTGGTTACTATACATATCAGCCACCGTGTATATGTATAATCGATATAATGATTAGTTTCCTTATTTATTTTATTGCGTTAAAGGTCGTGAAAATTAATTTTTTTTCATGTAAAATAGTTTAGCTAGATTTTTTTGAAAAAAAAACTAAAAACCAAACAAAAGACTTAAGCAACAAACTTGATTTACATATTCGAGAGCCACCAAAAATGCATGCATATCTCATGCATCCAGTGGCGGCTATGCTCAGCCAAAGTAAACTTGTTTTCTTTTTTCCATGATGTCTGCATCTAATATTTTGTTAAAATCTATTTACAAATATTTATAGAAATAAATTAAACACTATGTGTCAATGATATCCGATTAAAAATTAATAATATTTACATATGTATGAAATATACAACTTTCAAACATTTTTTGTAAATATAAAAACAGCCATCTTGGCATCGGAATTTGTTATATTGGCTGCAGAGTCTAGACTAAACAGTGGCCATGTAATAATTTGTAAATAAAAACAAAACCAATAATAAAATCATATTAAATTAAAAAAAAATAAAATTAGAAAAAATTTCTAGTTTTTATTTTCATTATTTACTTATTTTTAACAAAATGATTACATGTCTTTCTGTTACCCTTTGTCATGTTTAAGCTTAAGGAAAAAACAAAGACACTTTGAGGGTGTGTGATTGAAATCTGAAAGTCACGAATTAACGATTAGCTCAAATGTTAATTAGACATCTAAATGACTAAGAACTATTGACAGTATGCTGTCATAGAAATTTTAAAATAATAAATATTTTCAAATGATCTATATATATGAATTAATGGGTACATGAGTAATAATATGTCCATACAAATATATTTACAAATTTTTTTTTTGTTTTTTTTTTTTTTATTAAAAAAGAAAAATTACATTCTGTTAAATTATATTAATATCAGTTAAACTTAAATAATTTAAACAAACAATCAATATGTTTAAATCATCAACAATTTCATCTTTTGAAAAAAATATTCTTTGTCATCTACAAATTTCATGATTTAAATAATATAAATTTATTTTAATTTGAATGAATTTAATCAAGTTAATTAAATTACATTTATTATAACTTATTAAAATTATTTTCCATTGTGTTGCACTTTCTGTAGATCGCCTTACATTTTGTCATAACTAAAATCTAGTCCAAATGAACACCCATGCATTGTAGAACCACTACCAAAATTCACTGTCATAGTTTAAGACATTTTGGTTAGTTTTAAATAAATATGTTATATATATTTTTTTTTAATCGACGCCCATCAGAATGTCAAAGTTTCATAGAATTTTGATAACATTTTGATTAGTTTGATTTATTTCTACATCATTCTCATGGACATATCTTAGATGTTGTGTTTTTTTTTCTTTGCTTCATCCACATAATCTTAAAGAGTAAAACAAAAGACTTAAGAAACAAACTTGTTGTAATACAAGTTCGCTTGATTGAGGGGAGTACACAACATCATACCTATGATAGGTTCGTTGGTATTAGAATTGATGATGTTGGAGTTGGGAGCTAGTACGATATATTGAAAAACAGAATTATATACCTATAGCATTTGTATTAAAAGTTGTAGTATGGAATATTCAAAATTATTTTAAGAAATTTTATGGAAAATTAGTATAAAAATAAAAATGTTTTAAATCAAAAGTTAACATTCAATAGATATGCAATTGCATCATTTGCATTGCAAATGTAACCTTCACATACCCATCAGGGATGGAAAATGCAGTACTATAGTACTTTTTCAAAACTTTTTCACCCCGGTCAGTACCGTAGTACCCACGCGAATGATTTAGTACCTTTTGTGTAGACATTTTTGAGTCGATGTCAGATTTATGGTACAATAGCTTTGACAAAATATTTTAATATTTTGAGAAAGTCTTTATCAACCTTATTTGCTAATAGTCTTTTACAAATATGGCAAAACAGACATGTTCATGTGGGAACAAAATCTCGATTTTGTAAAAGACATAGTCAAACACAGGATTTTATTGAACTTGAAGAATGTTTTAGTCGAAAAAAGAATGCGATTCTATATTATCGATTTTTTATTTCGGTAGAAAATGTTGTCAAAATTTTATTTCTATATAGAATTTTTGCAAAATTTTATTTTTATAGAAAATTTTGACATTTTATTTCAATTGAAAATTTTGTAAAAATTTTATTTCTACAGGAAATTTTTGCAAAATTTTATTTCTATAGAAACAATTTTGCAAATTTTTTTTGCAAAATTTTATTTCTATAGAAAATTTTTGCAAAATTTTATTTATATAGAAAATTTTGTCAAAATTTTATTTATATAGAAAATTTTGTCAATCTCTTGACAATAATCTTCCAGTGAAATTTTTGTTGAAATTTAGTAAAAAGTACCTTTCCGCTCAAAAAATACCTTTTTTGTACTTTCTTTAAAATTGTATTTTCCATCCCTGATACCCATTAGTATTTATGAAAATAGGTAGCGGTCGCAAAATCGAAACTACAAGTTTGGCGAGCCAATGTTCCTAATTGATTGTGCGGAAATTATTAAATGTAGGTCAACATTCCAGGATCCAAGTCATCTTCTCTTAGCCTACAAAGTAAAATGCTATCATTTTGTATTTCTGTAATGTTATTTTTAAAAGACAAAACATGTCGGAAATTGAATTAAATTTTACAATCAGTTTAGATTTGTTTGAATTGGAACGCACTGTGGCTTTCAAGCGGCCGAGATAGCCATCACACGCTGCACTCTATTTGGACCCATTCCCGGCGAAGCGCAGCTTTGAGATGATCGAGACTTTGATATTTTCTAGTGCCAACATTACTTTCCAAAAATCTCTGGGCACAAAAATCCAAAAGATTGAGATTCGAAGATGTTGGTACCCAATGTTCAGTAGAAATTAAGCGAGGAAGGTCTTTGTTAAGCTATTCTTAGATAAAGCGTGCTAAGTGCGATGGCACTGCGTCCTGCTGGAATGTACATGGTCTGCCCAAGGCTTCAATACTGTATTTAGAACATTTTCCCCATAATATTCGGCATTTATTTTGACCCTATGGTCGATGAATACCAGCTACTACGTTCGAAAATCGAGTTTCCTATCACTGATTCGTGGATTTCGATCAAATGTGGCCTTTATTTTTTGCCACACTGAGAGATAACCAGTGTTGTCAGTATTGGAGTTTTCCCCCAAAATCGGGGATATTTTTTCATGGATGGGGACGAAATTTTTTAGTTGGGGAATTTCCACATATTTGCGGATTTTTGTGGGGAATTTTCGAAATCTGTTCCACAAATTCGGGGATTTTTGTGGGAATTTTCGAAATCTGTTCCACAAATTTGGGGATTTTTGTAGGGAATTAAAGTTCACAACGCCTTTTGATCGATAACTCAATTTTATTTCTTCACTATTAAGAACAAAGTTTTGATTGATAAATACATGGTGATCGAACTCCCATTTTCATTTCTCGTGCATTTAGAACACGATTTGCATAAGAAAACAATCGATGACTCTTTATACTAATAATTAACTCTGATCAGGTCTTGTATCGGAAGATATTTTAAGTACCCGCCTCCTGTTTTTTTGTTTTGAAATCTTCATTTTTTTGTAAGTCGCAATTTGTTTTTAAAGGATTTTCTTCAGCAGAATCTATTCCTGTACTTTATTGGGTGGTTTTGGTGAGGAATTTAAAATTAAATTTGTGATTTTTGGGGATGAAAGCGTTCCATTTTGGGGACAAGAGCCCGGAAAATTCTGGCAACACTGCAGGTAACGATCAATGGTACGAAAAAGAGATTTATGAACTCAATTTAAGCAAAAACACATCTCCCTTTTTGGAAAAATATGAACTATTTTATTTTTTAGTAAAATATTACACTATACAGTCGAAGCTCTGTTTAACGAATAACCTATTTAGCGAAAACCCAATCCAATCTAAATAACGAACGGATTACCAAAATTTACGTTCGATTTTACGAAAATGAAAATAAACAACAAATATGACTTCACTGACTTTAGATGTAATTAAGCGGTCGTATGTACATTAATAAAATAAGTCGAAATAAACTTTCTTTAGATGAAAATCAATCCGTTCTATAAAGTACAGCATTCCTAAAATTCCAATATACATTTCAACCACAACAAGGAATCGAAGAGATAAAAAATCAAATTTTGACAAAATTTCCTACGGCAATAAAATTATGAAAAAAAAAATTCCTATGGCAATAAAATTATGACAAAATTTCCTATGGCAATAAAATTTTGACAAAGATTTCTATAGAAATAACATCTGTACAACATTCTCTATAGAAACAAAATTTTGACGAATTTTTCTATAGAAATAAAATTTTAACAAAATTTCCTATGACAATAAAATTAAGACAAGATTTTTTATGACAATAAAATTTTGACAAAATTTTCTATAGAAATAACATCTGTACAAATTTTTCTATAGAAATAAAATTTTAACAAAATTTCCTATGGCAATAAAATTAAGACAAAATTTTCTATAGAAAAAAAATTTTTGACAAAATTTTCTATAGAAATAAAATTTGGACAACATTTTCTACAGAAATTAAATTTTGACAAAATTTTCTACATAAATAAAATTTTGACAAAATTTTCTATAGAAATAAAATTTGGACAACATTTTCTACAGAAATTAAATTTTGACAAAATTTTCTATAGAAATAAAATTTTGACAAAATTTTCTATAGAAATAAAATTTGGACAACATTTTCTACAGAAATTAAATTTTGACAAAATTTTCTATAGAAATAAAATTTGGACAAAATCCTCTATAGAAATAAAATTTTGACAAAATTTTCTGTAGAAATAAAATTTGGACAAAATTCTCTATAGAAATAAAATTTTGACAAAACTTTCCATAGAAATAAAATTTTAACAAAATTTCCTATAGCAATAAAATTTAGACAAAATTTTCTATTGAAATAAAATTTTGATAAAATTTTCTATAGAAATAAAATTTTGACAAAATTTTCCATAGAAATAATATTTGGACAACATTTTCTACAGAAATTAAATTTTGACAAAATTTTCTATATAAATAAAATTTGGACAAAATAAAATAAAATTTGGATATCATTTTCTACAGAAATTACATATCGAAAAAAAATTTTTCTATAGAAATAAAATTTTGACAAAATTTTCTATAGAAATAAAATTTTGAAAAAATTTCTTACGGCAATAAAATTTAAATTGACAAAATTTTCTATAGAAATAAAATTTTGACAAAATTTTCTATAGAAATAAAATTTGGACAACATTTTCTACAGAAATTACATTTTGACAAAATTTTCTATAGAAATAAAATTTAGACAAAATTTTCTATAGAAATAAAATTTTGACAAAATTTTCTATAGAAATAAAATTTTGACAAAATTTTCTTACGGCAATAAAATTTAAATTGACAAGATTTCCTATAAAATTTAAATTGACAACTTTTCCATAGGAATAAAATTTGGACAAAATTATCTATAGAAATAAAGTTTAGGCAAAATTTTCTAGAGAAATAAAATTTTAACAAAATTTCCTATGGCAATAAAATTTAGACAAAGTTTTCTCTTGAAATAAAATTTGGACAACATTTTCTACAGAAATAAAATTTTGACAAAATTTTCTATAGAAATAAAATTTGGACAAAATTTTCTATAGAAATAAAATTTGGACAAAATTATCTATAGAAATAAAATTTTGACAAAATTTTCTATAGAAATAAAATTTTGAAAAAATTTTCTTACAGCAATAAAATTTAAATTGACAAAATTTCCTATGCCAATTGAATTTAAATTGACAAGATTTTCTATAGAAATAAAGTTTGGACAACATTTTCTAAAAAATTACATTTTGACAAAATTTTCTATAGGAATAAAATTTTGACAAAATTTTCTATAGAAATAAAATTTTGACAAAATTTTCTATATAAATAAAATTTTGACAAAATTTTCTATAGAAATAAAATTTTGACAAAATTTTCTATAGAAAAAAAATTTAGACAAAATTTCTTAAAACAATAAAATTTAAATTGACAAAATTCTCTATAAAAATAAAATTTGTACAAAATTCTCTATAGAAATAAAATTTTGACAAAACTTTCTATAGAAATAAAATTTTAACAAAATTTCTTATGGCAATAAAATTTTGACAAAATTTTCTATAGAAATAAAAATTGGACAACATTTTCTACAGAAATAAAATTTTGACAAAATTTCCTATGGCAATAAAATTTAGACAAAATTCTCTACATTTATTCCACTTACAGCCTCTTAATATTTCATATCCTGGAATTGAAGAGTAAGCAAATTGCAACAATGTTCATTTTGCACTGAAAGTATGACAAGTGTAATGGCAATGAAAATAAACTGGGACCAATTCATTGTTATCATTTTTATGACGACAATAAAATAAATACAAAATTTTCCTGCAAATGAAATTATTTCTGCGTCATAGTTTAAGATGATCTTTATGTGTCCCCTTTCTAAGCCTCTAGCATAACGCACAAATCGAAAAAAAAAAAAACAAACGTTTGCTCATACACAAAACTCTTTAAATTACCATTATCGTTGATGAATTTAAGTGAGGCATTATAAAAAATCAGCACTAGAAGCTAAGAGTGTGGCAATGAATTAATGTTGCGCCTGTATGCTGTGTCATTGCATGTTGCACTACCGGTTGTTGTGTGTGCGCACAGGCGCCAATTGTATGTCACTCACAAGATCGACCAACTTTGAAATTATTGGGTTTGTGTGTGTGCATGTGTGTGAATGTCATGTTGCTGAGTCGAGAGTATGGTGATATTCATGCTCTTCGATGGTGATGTTCGTTTATGAGTAAGTGCATGCAGATCTTAGATGAATGGATGGTCTTGATAGATATGAACGAACGGTGAGCTGTGTTCTTCTATTGTATGACGCCGCCAAGCCGGCTTAAGGAAATGGGCAATGCAATACCCCCATAAGAATGGCCAGTGGTAGTGGTGGTACATTTTGGAAGCCTAATGCCTAATACTTAATGCCTAATGTTTATGAGACATTAAGTAGACATAAAGTAGGTAATCCTATTATCTCAGTAATGTGAGATTTGTGTAACTAAAAGTGGATGATGGAGTCAAGTTCATTTCATTTCGTTTTCTTTGGTTCCGTATACCAAAAAAAAAGGTAACCAAGAACTAAAGAATTTGAATTACAAATTGATCAGTATGGTAGTGGAATTGTATGGTCTTTTGTGTTTTTTTTTTGTTTTTTGTAAGACCAAATGATCCATGGCCGTGAAAATGAAACTCTGGGAAAGTAACGGGCATAATGACTCAACTTGTGAAAAGGTATAAAGAACCCATAAATATGATGTGGTTTGAAATTGTTTTATTAGATAGACCACTTGTTAAACCTTTAGCAATGAGTTTGATAGTTTGTGTAATGTGGACTTATGAGAGGTTTGCAAGAAATTAATTTCCTTTATGGGAAACCGGAATACTGAAATCTCATAGAAGAATTAATTATTTCGTGAAAAAAAAATCTGTATTTTTAGCTGGCTTTAGTTTTTTTAATACACACATCGGGATGGGATCACGGTTGTCTATCGAGTCCAATTTTAGTATGTATCCTTAGTTGTCCCAAAAATCTTCTTATTCTATATGCATGTTGTGGAAATTCGTAAAAAAAGATGTTCTAGAAGAGTTATAGAAGTACCTCTTCCTTCCTTATTTCATTTTTTCTTCTATGAGTGGGTGTAATTTCTTGAACAGCAGTTAAAAAGTACACCAGGGAATACAATTTTCCAGGTTTTAATAAAGTCTTTGTGAAAATTTCAAAATGTGGGATATTAGTATTAACGGCTTTGTACGTTGGTTCAATACCAACATCAGGTGTCATTATTACAACGAAAAATTGTTGGTTAGTTTAGACGGTGATTCTTCTATTTGTATTGATAATTAAAATAGTCGGTTTTGCAACACCCAGAAGGAGACGAGATAGACACATGGTGTCTTTGGCAAAAATGCTCAGGGTGGGCTCCTGAGTCGATATAGCCATGTCGGTCTGTCCGTGAACACATTTTTGTAATCAAAGTCTAGGTCGCAGTTTTAGTCCAATCGACTTCAAATGTGGCACAAGTATGTGTTTTGGCTCAGCATACAACCCTATTGATTTTGGAAGAAATCGGTTCAGATTTAGATATAGCTCCCATAAATATATTTCGCCCGATATGGACTTATATGGCCCCAGAAGCCAGAGTTTTACCCTAATTTGCTTAAAATTTTGCACAAGAAGAACAATTAGTACTATAGTCAAGTGTGCCAAATTTTATTGAAATCGGTACAGATTTAGATATAGCTCCCATATATATCTTTCGCCCGATATGGACTAATACGGTCCCAGAAGGCAGAGTTTTACCCCAATTTGGTTGAAATTTTGCACTAGGAGTACAATTAGTAGTATAGTCAAGTGTGCCAAATTTTATTGAAATCGGTTCAGATTTAGATATAGCTCCCATATATAGCTTTCGCCCGATTTACACTCATATGACCACAGAGGCCAATTTTTTGCTCCGATTTAGTTGAAATTTTGCACACGGAGTAGAATTAGTATTGTAGATATGCGTGCCAAATTTGGTTGAAATCGGTTCAGATTTAGATATAGCTCCCATATGTATGTTTTTCTGATTTAAACTAAAATGGTCAAAATATCAACATTTTCCTTGTAAAATCGCCACTGCTTAGTCGAAAAGTTGTAAAAATGACTCTAATTTTCCTAAACTTCTAACACATATATATCGAGCGATAAATCATAAATAAACTTTTGCGAAATTTCCTCAAAATTGCTTCAGATTTAAACGTTTCCCATATTTTTTTACTAACATTGTGTTCCACCCTAGTGCATTAGCCGACTTAAATTTTGAGTCTATAGATTTTGTAGAAGTCTATCAAATTCTGTCCAGATCGAGTGATATTTAAATGTATGTATTTGGGACAAACCTTTATATATAGCACCCAACACATTTAACGGATGTGATATGGTATCGAAAATTTAGGTCTACAAAGTGGTGCAGGGTATAATATAGTCGACCCCGCCCGACTTTAGACTTTCCTTACTTGTTTTTTACCAACATTGTGTTCCACCCTAGTGCATTAGCCAACTTAAATTTTGAGTCTATAGAGTTTGTAAAAGTCTGTCCATATCGAGTGATATTTAAATGTATGTATTTGGGACAAACCTTTATATATAGCACCCAACACATTTGTCGGATGTGATATGGTATCGAAAATTTAGATCTACAAAGTGGTGCAGGGTATAATATAGTCGGCCCCGCCCGACTTTAGACTTTCCTTACTTGTTTTAATTAAAATTTCCTTTTTTTAAATTTGTCTGTCCCTAACATTGTGTAAATTGCGCACTCTAAAATTTCAGTTGGATAATCTTTAATATCACGTAAATATTTTTTTCAGTGCATTGAAAATTTGCTTGGTGTTCAACCGATGCTATAGGTATTTTGTTAATTATGGCTCTCGCCGGGCCATAATCGGGCATCACTCAACAAAACTATATTTAATTCACATTTAATTTGAAATTATTTTTATATGTAATTTACATTGATTAGAAATCAACCACAAAATTTGCCAATACCTTGCAACAACAAACCCCATGATATGTAAAATCTTAATATAACCTCAGTGCAATATCATTTACAAATTTTACCACGTGTCAAAAATCCCGCATTTGAACCTCCCTCAACAAAACTATATTTAATTCACATTTAATTTGAAATTATTTTTATTTGTAATTTACATTGATTAGAAATCAACCACAAAATTTGCCAATACCTTGCAACAACAAACCCCATGATATGTAAAATCTTAATATAACCTCAGTGCAATATCATTTACAAATTTTACCACGTGTCAAAAATTCCGCATTTGAACCTCCCTCAGAAGGTGGTTAAGCTAAGCATTTGTGGCTACCGCATATCGACATTTAACCACAAGAAATTATGAATCATTTTCACAAAAATGTGGCTGTTAGACATTTCATCATAGACACCCCCTGGTAATGATGATAATGATTTGATTATTGATGTTATGTCTGTTCAATGTGGTTTATCAAAAAACCTAGGTATGTCATAAATTAGGGTTTAAAGAAAATATTAACTTTATAACAGGGAGAAATTACGTTTAGCTAAAATTTAGTTCAGAATCTAGGTATTTTTTCTTTGTATGTTATGTAGCTTCTATGACGATGTTATCAATCGAATTCCGGCACTCGTTAAAAAACAATGAAATTTGAAACGGGAACTAGAAAAACATTTAATAAATTCACATAATTTTTTGCGAAAGGGATATGTCTTTTGAGAACTTTTACCTTTATATCCTCGTTCACATTATGGTTGTTTACAGAAAAGAAAGAAATATGGTGAGTATTTGAATGAGAGCGAATTTCACTGTATTAAAGAATGTGCTACGAGTATATGAGAAGCCTGGCTATTGTAGTAATTACCGTTGTTATTGTTGTTGTCTCATTAAGTAGCTTTGATAAACAAACAATCACAACAACCCATAGCATGAACCACAACAACAATAACAATGACAACAAACAAGTAAATTTGCCTTTGTTTCTCTCGCAAAGGAAATATGAAACCAAACATTATAGCGTTAACAACACCAACAACAACAGTGTAGCAGTGACAAAAACCAAAGTGGTATTGTATTGCAATGATTTCAATTGTTTTGCTTTTGTTCTTCTTGTTGTTGTTATTTTTGTTTTAGAAACAAAACAAAACATTGTTTTCTGTGTGAACTGTGAAGTGAATAAATGTCCATACGTATGTACATACATATATCACTCATTCATTGTTACTTAATACAGGGATCGATTGAATGACATATTTGAGTGTATAGCCTAACCTACTAGAAGGGTATCCAAGTACAATTTTCAATTTTTTCAAAAACCCATGAAAAGGGGTCAAAAATATATTTTTTTGCTCTATAAATTGTTGCCATAAATAAAGACAAGTTTACCATGCCTCCTTAGTAAATAAAATTGGAATTTCTTCCACAAAAAGTTATTTTTAGGCAAAAGATTGAGATCACTCGAGTCAAAAAAAAATCTACCATAGTTTGGAGAAAATTTTACCATAATACCACCAAACAAATATTTTTATATCTATAGAAAATTCGGTCGAAATTTTATTTCTACAGAAAAATTTGGTCGAAATTTTATTTCTATAGAAAAATTTTGTCGAAATTTTATTTCTATCGAAAAATGTTGCAAAATTTTATTTCTATACTAAATTTTGTCAAAATTTTATTTTTTTAGAAAATTTTTGCAAAATTTAATTTCTATAGAAAATTTTGTCAAAATTTTATTTCTATAGAAAAATGTTGTCGAAATTCTATTTATATAAAAAATTTTGTGTGGTTTATTGTAGGGTTTAATGAACTGCCTGAATTTATTCTGATAATTGGTTGATAGTTTTGCTGCAAGTAGAGGATGCTGACAAACATTCTTTTCCTCTGTTGGTTAAGCTACACTTGTAGTTTAGTCAATGTATGGTTTTAAGCTGAAATCAAAAAACCAACAACAATGATTAAAAAACAAAAACCAACAATAACAAAACAAAACGAATGAAAGAAAGAAGAGGAAGCACGCTCAAAATAAAACCCAGCCAACTTCACTCAAATCGATGATTTGATGGTGGCAAAGGAAAAGAGAGATGTTTGTACGAATTTATTTCGGCATAAGCCGGCTATCAATGTAAAGCCTTTTTTCGGAGGGTTCAAGTGTGGTTTATTGTTGGGTTTAATGAACTGCCTGAATTTATTCTGATAATTGGTTGATAGTTTTGCTGCAAATAGAGGATGCTGATGAGGAATGTGGTAATTCCGAAACGTGCGTCCATCCAACCATCTTGCCGTCTACAGGGCTTTGCCCAAATAAATTTGACAAACATTATTTTCCTCTGTTGGTTAAGCTACGCTTGTAGTTTAGTCAATGTATGGTTTTAAGCTGAAATCAAAAAAACAACAACAATGAAATTTTATTTCTATAAAAAAATTTCGTCCAAATTTTATTTCTATAGAAAATTGTTGCAAAATTTTATTTCCATAGAAAATTTTTGAAAAATTTTATTTCTATACTAAATTTTGTCAAAATTTTATTTTTATAGAAAATTTTTGCAAAATTTTATTTCTATAGAAAATTTTTGCAAAATTTTATTTCTATAGAAAATTTTGTCAAAGTTTTATTTCTATAGAAAATTTTGTCAAAATTTTATTTCTAGAGAAAATTGTGTCAAAATTTTATTTCTATGCAAAATTTTGTCAACATTATATTTCTATAACAAATTTTGTTAACATGTTATTTCTATACAAAACTTTGTCAATATTTTATTTCTATACAAAATTTTTTCAATATTTTATTTTTATAGCAAATTTTGTCAAAATTTAATTTTTATACAAAATTTTGTCAAAATTTAATTTTTATAGAAAATTTTTGCAAATTTTATTTCTATAGAAAATTTTATCAAAATTTTATTTCTATAGCAAATTTTGTCAACATGTTATTTCTATAGAAAATTTTGTATCAATTTTATTTCTATAGAAAATTTTGTCACAATTTTATTTCTATAGAAAATTTTGTCGAAATTTTATTTCTATAGAAAATTTTGTAAAAAATTTTCACGTTATTTCTTTACAAAATATTGTCAATATTTTATTTCTAGAGAAAATTTTGTCAAAATTTTATTTCTATTGAAAATTTTATCAACATTTTATTTCTAAAAAAATTTTTTCATATCTCATTATTATTGCAGAATTTTATTTCTATAGAAAATTTTTGCAAAATTTTATTTCTATAAAAATTTTTTTGAAAATTTTATTTCTATAGAAAATTTTGTCAACATTTTATTTCTATAGAAAATTTTTGCAAAAATTTATTTCTATAGAAAATTTTTGCAAAATTTTATTTCTATAGAAAATTTTGTCAAAATTTTATTTCTATAGAAACTTTTGTCAAAATTTTATTTTTATAGAAAATTTTTGCAAAATGTTATTTCTGCAGATATTTTTCTCAAAATTTTATTTCTATTCTAAATTTTGTTAAAATTTTACTTTTATAGAAAATTTTTTTCTATAGAAAATTTTGTCATCATGTTATTCCTATTTCTATAGAAAATTTTTGCAAAATGTTATTTCTATAGAAAATTTTGTCAAAATTTTATTTCTATAGAAAATTTTGTCAAAATTTTATTTCTATAGAAAATTTTTGCAAAATGTTATTTCTGCAGATATTTTTCTCAAAATTTTATTTCTATACTAAATTTTGTTAAAATTTTACTTTTAGAGAAAATTTTTGCAAATTTTGTTTCTATAGAAAATTTTCGCAAAATTTTTTTTCTATAGAAAATTTTGTCATCATGTTATTCCTATAACAAAATTTCTATAACAAAATTTCTATAGAACATTTTGTCGAAATTTTATTTCTATAGAAAATTTTGTAAAAAATGTTCACGTTATTTCTTTACAAAATATTGTCAATATTTGATTTTTAGAGAAAATTTTGTCAAAATTTTATCTCTATTGAAAATTTTATCAACATTTTATTTCTAAAAAAATTTTTTCATGTCTCATTATTATTGCAGAATTTTATTTCTATAGAAAATTTTTGCAAAATTTTATTTCTATAAAAATTTTTTTGAAAATTTTATTTCTATAGAAAATTTTGTCAAAATTTTATTTCTATAGAAAATTTTTGCAAAATGTTATTTCTGCAGATATTTTTCTCAAAATTTTATTTCTATACCAAATTTTGTTAAAATTTTACTTTTATAGAAAATTTTTGCAAATTTTTTTTCTATAGAAAATTTTGTCATCATGTTATTCCTATTTCTATAGAAAATTTTTGCAAAATTTTATTTCTATAGAAAATTTTGTCAAAATTTTATTTCTATAGAAAATTTTGTCAAAATTTTATTTCTATAGAAAATTTTGTCAAAATTTTATTTCTATAGAAAATTTTTGTAAAATGTTTTTCTGCAGATATTTTTCTCAAAATTTTATTTCTACACTAAATTTTGTTAAAATTTTACTTTTATAGAAAATTTTTGCAAATTTTTTTCTATAGAAAATTTTTGCAAATTTTTTTTCTATAGAAAATTTTGTCATCATGTTATTCCTATAACAAAATTTGTCAACATGTTATTTCTATACAAAATTTTGTCAATATTTTATTTCAATACAACATTTTGTCACTATTTTATTTCTATAGAAAATTTCGTCAAAATGTTATTTCCTAAAAAAATTCTCATGTTTCATATCTATAGAACATTTTTGCAAAATGATTGTTCTATAGAAAATTTTTGCAAAATTTTATTTCTGTAGAAAATTTTTGCAAAATTTTATTTCTATAGAAAATTGTGTCAAAATTTTATTTCTATAGCAAATTTGTTCAACACGTTATTTCTTTACAAAATATTGTCAATATTTTATTTCTATAGAAAAATTTCAAAATTTTATTTCTGTAGAACATTTTTGCAAAAATTTATTTCTATAGAACATTTTTGCAAAATTTTATTTCTATAAAAAATTTTTTGAAAATTTTATTTCTATAGAAAATGTTGTCAAAATTTTATTTCTATAGAAAATTTTTGCAAATTTCTATAGAAAATTTTTGCAAATTTTAATTGCTATAAATTTTTTTTTCAAAATTTTATTTCTAAAGAAAATTTTTGCAATATTTTATTGCTATAATTTTTTTTTTTCAAAATTTTATTTCTATAGAAAATTTTTGTCAAAACTTTATTTCTACAGAAAATATTTGCAAAATGTTATTTCTATAGAAAATTTTCTCAAAATTTCATTTCTATGAAAAATTTCTCATATTTCATTTCTATAGAAAATTTTGTAAAAATTTTATTTCTATAGAAAATTTTTGTCAAAATTTTATTTCTATAGGAAAATAAAGATATAAAAAATTTCCTTTTAGTTGGAGAGGGATATTTCGCAAAATCTACCAAATCATTAAAAAGAATTCTACCAATCTACCAAACAGTAAAAAAAATCTACCAATATTGGTAGATTTCTACCAACTATGGCATAAATCCACGATTCATCATCTGTTACATGATATGTTTCGAAGTATTTTTGAAATATTTCTTTCGATTCAATCGACGAGCCTTATTTGAGCAATAGGTTATGGTTATGGTTTCAGTATCTTCTGATGCTTATATCCCGAACTATGCCATTTGTTGCCAATGTTCAGATTTCGTGTGGAAAATCTTGCGGTTACTCTTTCTAAAATAATTACAAATATAAATAAAAACAAACGTGTTTCTGTTAATTCTTGAAAAATTGTTTTTGCACTAAAAATCTTTATTAAAATAAATTATTTTTATCAGAGTAATATCGAAAATTTTAATGCAGAAACTAAAAATGACATCGGTCTATCAAAAGGCAAAAATTTAAATTTACCAAAGTTCAATACGCTGACTTTGCCAAAATTTTCCATATTGTAGAAATTTATCATTCGAATTTTGGGATTTTCGTACAATTGAAATGGTTAAAAGGTAGTGTTTTGGTGGTATTTTGGTAAAAAAAAAAAGAAAATAGGAAATACTATTATTGGATGGAAGATCTAGTTGGAAAATATACCTACAAAGTAACGAAATTCCTTTCGAAAAATCCATTGGGACCCCAAATAAACAGGTATTCGTGTGCCTGTGCAAAAATACCTGAAATATTGGAATCTTAGAATTCTTATTGCCATGAAAGTTATTTCCTAACCACACGTGATTATATCATAAAATGCAATGACCAGGTACCATAAAAGTATTACCTAAATAAAAATGTTTATTATTTCTTAAATATTGTATTGATACCTGTACAAATTATATAAATAATAGAGAATATGTCGAAAGGCTATCAATTGTGAGTCAAATATTACGCCGACAACACCTACACGCCCATCGAACTGAAAATGGATTCCATAGATTGCAAAAATTTTACCGCGAGTGATTTAAATCTTTTCATTGAAAGTATTGAGAAAATATCACAAATTGAACGAGTAAAAAGTGAACCACAGCGAAGCAAATATTTAGCGGAGACCTTGAAATATTTAAATCACCATTTATCCACGCATATTTATGAGAATCTCCCCTTAGAAGAAGATATAGAGGAGAAGCCTTTAAACCTAGAGAAAATCTTGAGTGATTATTCATCGGCCAGTGATGAGGATTATGAAAGTGCTTCACTAGATCAACATAACTACTATGAGATTGTGGGAAACAACGATCAACCGACAACAAGTGATGTGGAATACAGTATGCCTTTGTATTTGGATGAAGAACCTACAAAGATACCCGCCTCTTTAATTTCATGGCTTTCTTATGAAAATATATCCGATATGAATTCTGGATCGTATGCTGAAACAAAGGAATTGCCCAAAAAGAGGTCTCTGGTTAAACGGCTATTACAATATTTGCGACTACATTGTGACGAATATATGAAGAATAGAACGAGAGTACAATCAACTACGATTTGAAATGAATTGATTACTGGTTACTTAAGAATTGATTTCTTAAAAACGAAATATTTATCACAATATTTATTTTTTTCTATAGTTTATAAGATAATTAATTGAGTTTAATACAAATAAAAAAATGAATTTTATAACAATAAAAATAACAACATTTATATTTAGCCATAGAAAATTCAGACAAAAACTTGATTCATATATTGAAATAAATTTATTTAAATTTTTATATCAAAAGTCTGTTACTTCTGCCTGCCTAAGTAATCAATGGACTATTGTTATGGATAAATTAAAATTTGAACTATAATTAGAACAATGCGAAAATATATATGTTTATTATCTACGGGGTGGCTGATATGTATTTCTACCAATTTCAGGTTGATATCATTTTATTATTCGCTTAATATTACATTCGTCTGTAAAAATAAAAGTGACTACCGTTAGAGTCCTTCAGCATTTAAATACGAAAAACAAGTATATACGGCTGTAAGTTCGGCCAGGCCGAATCTTATGTACCCTCCACCATGGATTGCGTAGAAACTTCTACGAAAGACTGTCCAAAAGGCACCGGAGGTCAAATCTGGGGATCGGTTTATATGGGAGCTATATATTATTATGAACTGATAGGAACCAATTCCTGCATGGTTGTTGGATACCCTATACTAACATCACGTAACAAATTTCAACCGAATGGGAAGAATTTTGCTCTTCCAAGGTGCTCCGGAGGTCAAATCTGGGGATCGGTTTATATGGGGCCTATATATAATTATGGACCGATATCGACCAATTTTTGCATGGGTGTTTGAGGCCATATATTAACATCACGTACCAAATTTCAACTAAATCAGATGAATTTTGGTCTTCTAAGAGGCTCCGGAGGTCAAATCTGGTGATAGGTTTATATGGGGGCTATATATAATTATGGACCGATATGGACCAATTTTTGCATGGTTGTTAGAGATCATATACTAACACCATGTACCAAATTTCAGCCGGATCGGATGAAATTTGCTTCTCTTAGAGGCTCCGCAAGCCAAATCGGCGGATCGGTTTATATGGGGGCTATATAATTATGGACCGATGTGAACCAATTTTTGCATAGTGTTTAGAGACCATATACTAACACCATGTACCAAATTTCAGCCGGATCGGTTGAAATTTGCTAATCTTAGAGGCTCCGCAAGCCAAATCGGGGGATCGGTTTATATGGGGGCTATATATAATTATGGACCGATATGGAACAATTTTTGCATGGTTGTTAGAGACCATGTACTAATACCATGTACCAAATTTCAGCCGGATCGGATGAAATTTGCTTCTCTTAGAGGCCTCGCAAGCCAAATTTGGGGGTCCGTTTATATGGGGGCTATACCTAAAAGTGGACCGATATGGCCCATTTGCAATACCATCCGATCTACATCAATAACAACTACTGGTGCCAAGTTTCAAGTCGATAGCTTGTTTCGTTCGGAAGTTAGCGTGATTTCAACAGACGGACGGTCGGACGGACATGCTCAGATCGACTCAGAATTTCACCACGACCCAGAATATATATACTTTATGGGGTCTTAGAGCAATATTTCGATGTGTTACAAACGGAATGACAAAGTTAATATACCCCCCATCCTATGGTGGAGGGTATAATAATGACATTTATTTTAACGAAATCATACTATTTCAATATTTTTTCAATGCAGGAATAAACATTTGGCAACTTTTAAAAAAAGTTTGAGAAAATTACAAGCGTCATTATCACAAAAATAACAAAATAGTTTTCAAATTAAAAAAATATTGGACATAATTATTTTTTTTTGCTTGTTAAAATTTCGTAGTCTGAAGGAAAAAAATTGGATTCAATATTGCAAATAAATCTTTAGCTCCATACGAAGTTCAAAATTCTGAAAAATTTAGGGATTATTTATGCTTCATTTGCATGTAATTGTTTTTAGTACATTTAACTAAAGTACACAAAAATTATTAAAGTCAAGCAAACTTTATAAAAATATAAAGGAAAATTCACTAAAATATATTTAAATTAGCTTTAGTGCAGTATATAGTTCACTTGTTTTTGGGGACATAAACAAAGGTTAGATTGGAAAGAGTGAAGGAATTGCTTCGCTTGGACGAAAGTAGCCAATTACCGAATTTGGTTTTCTACGATAGGAAATCATTCCAAATTTAGCAGTTTTTTAAAAAAAGCTGCCACAGAGGACAGCTGTAAATTTAAATCATCTATTGGCCATGATCACAATCCATTGGATTTTTGAACCTACGGCATTTTGGAGAAATTGGTTGGCACCAAAAACTACTCAAATGCCGACTTTGCCGGCCGTCTGAAGGCCATAATTCGTTCCAAAGGTAGACAATTCGAACTAATCTAAATTGATTCTAAAATTTAAAATCATTTCCGACGTTTTTACTTTTGAACAATAATAGTTACAAATATAACGCTTTACTTTTTAGGTTACGTATAGTTGCAGCACGTTATTGCAGACTTAAACTTAGACTATTCAGTACATTGTGATATTACAAGTGGTGAACTTCTCCCTTATAAATGATTGCTGCTCGATTCTATTTTTAGCTCATTAACAAGGGATCTCCTCTTTATAGCCGACTCCGAAACACGGTTCCCACAGTTGGTAGAATTCTAACAGAACTGGTAGATTTTTTGCTGTTTGGTTGATAGGTAGAATTCTCTTGGTAGATTTTGCAAAATATTCCTCTCAACCTTAAGATGTACTTCAATTTGTTATAGCAACAAAAATTTGACAAAATGTTCTATAGGAATAAAATTTTGCTAAAATTTTCTATAGGAATACAATTTTGACAACATTTTCTATAGAAATAAAATTTTGACAAAATTTTCTATAGGAATAAAATTCTGACTAAATTTTCTATAGGAATAACATTTTAACAACATATTCCATAGGAATAAAATTTGGACAACATTTTCTATAAAAAATAAAATTTTAGCAACATATTCTATAAGAATAAAATTTTGACAAAATTTTCTATAGGAATAAAATATTGACAAAATTTTCTATAGAAATAAAATTTTGACAACAATTCTGTAGGAATACAATTTTGAAAAACTTCTCTAAAGGAATACAATTTTCACAAAATTTTCTATAAAAATAAAATTTTGACAAAATTTTCTACAGAAATAACATTTTGACAACATTTTTCATAGGAATAAAATTTTGACAAAATTTTCTATAGGAATAACATTTTGACAAATCTTTCTATAGGAATAAAATTTTGACAAAATATTCTATAGAATAAAATTTTAGCAACATATTCTATAGGAACAAAATTTTGACAAAATTGTCTATAAGAATAAAATTTTAACAAAATTTTCTATAAAAATAACATTTTCTATAGAAATAAAAATTTGACAACATTTCTGTAGGAATACAATTTTGACAAACTTCTCTACAAAATGAAAATGAAAAATTTGATTTAATTAAATTTGATAAATTTTTTCATAAGAATAAAATTTTGACAAATTTCTCTATAAAATGAGAATGTAAAATTAATTGAAAAAATAAATTTTTTTGACAAAACTTTCTATAAGAATAAAGTTTTGACAACATTTTTCATAGGAATACAATTTTGACAAAATTTTTCATAGGAATAAAATTTTGACAAAATTTTCTATAGGAATAACATTTTGACAAAATTTTCTATAGGAATAAAATTTTGACAAAATATTCTATAGAATAAAATTTTAGCAACATATTCTATAGTAATAAAATTTTGACAAAATTTTGTATAAGAATAAAATTTTAACAAAATTTTCAATAAAAATAAAATTTTACAAAATTTTATGTAGAAATAAAATTTTGACAACATTTCTTTAGGAATACAATTTTGACAAACTTCTCTATAAAATGAAAAATTAAATGAAAAAAAAAAGACAAAATTTTTCATAAGAATAAAATTTTGACAAATTTTCTATAAAAATAAAATTTTAACAAAATTTTCTATAAAAATAAAATTTTACAAAATTTTCTTTAGAAATAAAATTTTACAAAATTTTCTATAGAAATAAAATTTTGACAACATTTCTGTAGGAATACAAACAACTCTATAAAATGAAAATGAAAAATTAAATAAAAAAAAAAAATTGACAAAATTTTCTATAAGAATAAATTTTGACAAAATTTTTCATAGGAATTAAATTTTGCCAAAATTTTCTATAAAAATAAAATTTTGACAAAATTCTTTATAGAAATAAATTGTTGACAAACTTTTCTATAGAAATAAAATTTTGACAGCATTTTTGTAGGAATAAAAATTTGATAAACTTCTCTATAAAATGAAAATGTATAACTAAATAAAAAAACAATTTTTTTTGACAAAATTTTCTTTAAGAATAAAGTTTTGACAACATTTTTCATAGGAATAAAATTTTGACAACATTTTCTATAGGAATAAAATTTTGACAAAATTTTCTATAGGAATAAAATTTTGACAAAATTTTCTATAGGAATAAATTTTTGACTAAATTTTCTATAAAAATAAAATTTTAACAAAATTTTCTATAAAAATAAAATTTTCTATAGAAATAAAATTTTGACAACATTTCTGTAAGAATACAATTTTGACAAACTTCTCTATAAATGAAAATTAATAATAAAATTAACAAAATTTTCTATAAGAATAAATTTGCGACAAAATTTTCTATAGGAATAAATTTTAACAAAATTTTCTATAGGAATAGATTTTTGACAAAATTTTCTATAGAAATAAAATTTTGACAAAATTTTCTATAAATATAAAATTTTGACAAAATTTTCTATAGAAATAAATTTTTGACAAAATTTCTATTGAAGTAAAATTTTTACAAAATTTTCTATAGGAATAAAATTTTGACGAAATTTTCTATAAAAATAAAATTTTGACAAAATTTTCTATAGAAATAAATTGTGGACAAAATTTCTATTGAAGTAAAATGTCTACAGGAATACAACTTTGGTAAAATTTTCGGTAGGAATACAATTTTGACAAAATTAAAAAAAAAATTGCCAAAATTTTTCATAGGAATAAAATTTTGGCAAAATTTGCTATGGAAATTTTGAAAAAAAAAAAAAATCTATAGGACTACAATTGTGACAAAATTTTGTATAGCAAAAATGTTCAATAGAAATAAAATTTTGCGAAAATTTTGGTAGATTATTTTTTGGCACTTGTGGCAACCGTGCTCCGAAAGCCACTTAGAGAATCTTTGAAAAACTGCAGAAATGACACCAATATGCTTGCTATTGCGCCACTGTGGCTCCGTGGTGAAGACACCCTGCACTCTCAGAGCTGCCATAAAATACTTCCATTATATTCCTTTTTTCATTCAATGTTGACTGTTCGACATTTTCGTTGAAAATGCACGCAGAGAAGAAATATGATCGCATCCTAGAACAAAATGTTATTTTGGGATAGGGAACATAGAATATTTTTGCTGCACAAAATTGTTTTGAAATCAGGTAAATAATGTACGAGAAAATAAAATGGTTGCAACAAACCGTCCAAAAATTATATTTTGCTGTAAAAGTCGTTATTCGATTCGAGTTGATTTTCAAAAATATAAAAAGTCAACTCGACGAATTTGAATTTTACAAAATGTCTTCTCGGGATACAAAAGTCGACACTCGTTGTGGTCACTTAACCAAATTTTCTCATAGAAGTTATTTTCTCTAATGGGATTATCGTCAGTTGTAATTTAGAAATTGTTTTTTCTTATATGATTTTACAGAACTTTATATATAAAATCACTCAAATCAGACGAATGGTGCATTTTCCTTTAAATTTTTAAAAAAGTCGGAAAGTCAAACTTATCAAATGTCGAAAGTCAATTTTTGGAATATCTAAAAATTATGGAATTAAATTAGTTGGTTCTGATACCAAGTGTGGTTAAACCATGGCAAGGGTGTGTGATCCTTGATGTGTAGTTTTTAGTATAGTCGATCCTGCCCATATTTAATCATTTATATTTAAATGATGATGTTATAAAATATTTTTTCGAATCCTCAAAGATTGAACAAAAAGAAATTAAATTTTGAATTTTAAGAAATTTATTGCTAATTTTATAATTTAACATCTTAAAAATTTAAATTATTTTACAAATGAATTTTACTTTATATAAGCCGAAGAAATCAACTCTTTCAACATGATATAAAGGTCCTCTTTTCAAGATTTGTTTTTTTGGAAATCTATGAACTACTCTTCAAATGTCTTAGTAAATGAAATAAACGTTTTTTCAATGTCCTTTTTCTGACTACTTGGGATGAACCCTCATGTCCTTCTGAGATATTTGATATCATCTCAGATGAATTTTCATATATTCCTGCTGATGAAATAGATGGCAAAGTATGGTTGCAATAGGAATCTGCTTCAACTCCTTCTTCGATTTGAGTATAGATATTCTGGTTCAAGTTATCATATTCCTTTAATTCATTTTCAAACAGACTATTGTTGACAATATCCTTAACGGCATAGTGACAACATATTTCCTTTTCTTCAATATCCATTTCTTCATATTCGGGGTCATCGGTAGAGCTAAGAGTCGATGAACTACTGGCTGGGTATTGTTGGTCCAAATATCTTAAAGTCTCGGCCATATACTGAGCTCGACTTTGTTGTTCTTTGAGATGTCGTAAATGTTCCATGTTTGATATTTTATCCAAACTTTCAATAAAGAGATATAAATCGCTATGCGAAAAGTTAGCACAATCAATTGAAGGCATTTTGTTGTGGGTGTTCTGGTAGATGTTCTTCACTGTGAGATGAAATTGGAAATGATGACTTGTTGGACAATGTTACACAATTTATATGAAATATTAGGTAGATTTTGTACCTCGTGCCAAGAAATTATTAGAATATCAGTAGTGTTTCATATAAACCCCTATGTGTGGTTATATGGGTTAAACTAAGTACCTGATTAACTTCGCTTAGAAGAAATTTCCATATTTTGAGTTTGTTTACCCAATCTTGTGGGTGTTTCTTGATAATTCGTTTCCAGGTAAATCTGCACTTGGTAATACGTAATCAAATAAACGGAATTGTCCCAAATCACCATTCACAGGAATATTGGAATTTCCAGCATACCTCAGGTAGATCACATATGGACCCTTAATCCTACCAATTAGATTCGTTTTCTTATAGTAACTATCAACAGGTAACATATAGCTTTGTGTCTTATGATTTGCCATGGTGTTTCACATGGATTGGATTGGCCTATATTGAGTAATCATTGCGCATATTGCATCATAATTGTAGAGTTCATTACTAAGTAATAGAAAATTCTGGATTCGTTGACAGTGAAACTTCTCAGAACTGATTGCAAGTGGTCAACTTTATTTTGTCCACATATTAGAGGTTATCTTTAGTTAGATTGAGATTACAAAATGCAATGGAAATGGTGTTTTTTGGATTCGATTGCCATTCGAGCAAAAACAAAAATCTATGAAAAATACCTACCTATAGAAAATTTTTCAAAATTTTATATCAATAGAAAATTTTGTCAAAATTTTATTTCTACAGAAAATTTAGTCAAAATTTTATTTCTAGAAAAATTTGTCAAAAATTTTATATATATAGAAAAAAAATGCAAAATTTTATATCTATAGAAACTTTTTGTAAAAATTTTATTTCTAACGAAAATTTTCTCAAAATCTTATTTCTATAAAGAATTTTGTCAAAATTTTATTTTTATAGACATTTTTTTCTTTAAATTTTTTTTTATAGAAAAAAAATTTTGTTTCTATAGAAAATTTAATCAAAATTTTATTTCTATAGAAAATTTTCTCAAATTTTATTTCTATAAAAATTTTTGTCAAAATTTTATTTCTATAAAGAATTTTGTCAAAATTTTATTTTTATAGACATTTTTTCTTTAAATTTTATTTTTATAGAAAAAATTTGTCAAAATTTTATTTTTATAGGAAATTTTATCAAAATTTTATTTCTATATGAAATTTTTTCAAAATTTTATTTCTATAGGAAATTTTATCAAAATTTTATTTCTACAGAAAATTTTGTCAAAATTTTATTTCTATAATAAATTTTGTCAAAATTTTATTTCCATAGAAAATTTTGTCAAAATTTTATTTCCATAGAAAATTTTGTCAAAATTTTATTCCTATAGAAAATTTTATTAAAATATTATGTCTATAGAAAACTTTGGCAACATTTAAGTTCTATAGGAATTTTTTTTCTATAGAAATTTTCTATACCCGTGTAAAAATTGGTGGATCTGGCCAGATATTATTAGATCTTCTGCCATATCTGATTAGATATGATAGTATATGTAGGCAGATCTGGCCAGATCCGAAAAATGGTAATATCTGATCAGATCTAATTCTAAAGGAATTAGATCTGACCAGATCTCAAATTTGGCCCACATCTAATTTGATATAATTAGATGTTAATATATCTAATTATATATAATTTTATCTACAAATTTCCAAAATTAGTGAAATTACAGTAATTAATAAAAAAGATTTATTTAATGGTTTTATAATGAAAAGAGTAATTAATATTAGAAGTTGGATCAAACATATGTACATTATATGTAAGTCTAGGTATAAAAGTCTACGAATTAAAAAAAAACAACAACAGCAAAAACAAAATATATATACATAGCCACAAAGGGTTCTGGCATTTAAATTTCCCAAGGCGTTAGTACATTGCTCTCTGCAAACATTTCTTTAAATGAGTCTCGCAATTCCTTTATTTGACTACTCGGTATGAAAACTCTGAAAAATATAAAATATACAGAAGAATTATCAGTCTAACATATTTAAAGATATATTTGCAAATAATACATATACTTACCAAAATTTGCTTCTCGTACCCAATAATTTAAACCAGCGCTGTATTGAATGGTTTGTGCGAAGCTCCAAATACCATACTATGAATAATTGCACGGGAATGTATCCGGTTCACAATCCAAATCATCTCCAAATTTGTATTATTTTTGAAATTGGATAATACTTCCTTCTATCGCAACTTCGGATATGGCCTGGTCACAAATCTTTACATTGCTCCGCTGTCTTCTTTTAATCTTTTCTTGGACTACCACAAATTCATCCTCCTAAAACACAGAAAATATTCAATATATAAAAATAGGAACAAAACAATAAACTTACCTTCTCATACTCCTTTATCTTCCTCGAAAAATGAGATTTTTATATGAAATAAAAATATGAAACTCGCATTATCAAATATTTGATATATTTTTTTTTTTCAAATTTAATAACAACAGGCGTTGCTAATGGTGATAGTTATGGGGTTACATTTTTGAAAACAAAAAGACAGTTGTGTCTGAAAGTTAAGCATTTTATGAAGACACTTCAAAATTATATTTAAAAGGGTTTCTTGAAACTGTCACAACATATAAAGATTGTTTGGTTATGTTCACCACTTGTTTGATGTGCGAAACATACTTGCTTGTAACCAAGTATATCACGTTAGTATTCTCGTAACAAACACATTATTTTTACACACAAACATATTCAAATATTTTTTTATCCGTGTTACACAGCTGGTTCATGATTTAACGCGATATATAATTAGATATGGAGCTATATATAGCATATATAATTAGATATGATGTCATATATGAAGATATATAATTAGATCGTACCAGATATGACTGATATAAATAGATATAACAACATATATAATGAGATCTTGAATCAGATCTAATCATATATAGCACTATACATAACATATCTCCGTAGATCTATTTATATCTACAACCATATCTGAGCAGATATAATTATATATAATTTGATATTATTAGACATGATTAGATCTCTCAATTTTTACACGGGTAGATTTTTTTCAAGATTTTATTTTTATTGGAAAAATTTTCAAAACTTCAATTCTAACGAAAATTTTATTTCGATTGCCAAAATGTATAGACAATTTTGGCAACATTTTATTTCTATAGGAAACTTTTTTCAAGTTTTAATTTTTTTGAAAAATTTCAATTATAACGAAAATTTTTGTAAAAAGTTTGGTCAAAATTTTATTTCTAACGAAAATTTTGCAAAATGTTATTTCTATGGAAAATTTCGTCAAAATTTTATTTCTACAGAAAAATTTGTCAAAAATTTTATTTCTATAGAAAAAAATTGCAAAATTTTATTTCTATAGATACTTTTTGTAAAAATTTTATTTCTATGGAAAATTTTATTTCTATGGAAAATTTTGTTTCTATAGAAAATTTAGTCAAAATTTTATTCCTATAAAAAATTTGGTCAAAATTTTTGTCAAAATTTTATTTCTACAAAGAATGTTGTCAAAATGTTATTTTTATATAATTTTTTTTTAAATTTTATTTTTATAGAAAAAATTGTCAAAATTTTATTTCTATAGGAAATTTTATCAAAATTTTATTTCTATAGGAAATTTTATCAAAATTTTATTTCTATAGAAAATTTCGTCCAAATTTTATTTCTATTGAAAATTTTGTCAAAATTTTATTTCTATAGAAAATTTTGTTAAAATTTTATGTCTATAGAAAACTTTGGCAAAATTTTAGTTCTATAGGAATTTTTTTCTGTAGAAATTCTATATATATATATATCTATATATATATAATCTATAGAATTTTTTTCAAGATTTTGTTTTTATTACAATATTTTGTTAATTTTTATGTCTACAGAAAATTTTGTCATAATTTTATTTCTTCCCGTGTAAAAATTGAGAGATCTAATCATGTCTAATAATATCAAAGTATATATTATTTTATCTGCTCAGATATGGTTGTAGATATAAATAGATCTACGGAGATATGTTATGTATAGTGTGATATATGATTAGATCTGATTCAAGATCTAATTATATATGTTGTTATATCTATTTATATCAGTCATATCTGGTAAGATCTAATTTTATATCTTCATATATGACATCATATCTAATTATATATACTATATATAGCTCCATATCTAATTATATATATATCGCATTAAATCATGAACCAGTTCTGTCACACGGATAAAAAAGTATTTGTATATGTTTGTGTTTAAAAATAATGTGTTTGTTACGAGAATATTAACATGATGTACTTGGTTACAAGCACGTATGTTTGGTCGCACATCAAAACAAGTGGTGAACATAACCAAACAATCTTTATATATTGCGACAGTTTCAAGAAACCCTTTTAAATATCATTTTGAAGTGTCTTCATAAAATGCTTGACTTTCAGACACAACTGTCTTTTTGTTTTCAAAAATGTCACCCCATAACTATCACCATTAGCAACGCCTGTTGTTATTAAATTTGAAAAAAAAAAATTATCAAATATTTGATAATGCGAGTTTGATATTTTTATTTCATATAAAAATCTAATGTCTTCTCATTTTTCGAGGAAGATAAAAGAGTAAGAGAAGCTGTGATAAGGTAAGTTTATTGTTTTGTTGCAATTTTTATATATTGATGAAATGCAAATGCAAATAAAAAAACCATAAAAAGACGTATAACTACGTCCAGTGACGAGGTAAGTTTTGTGTTTTGTTATTATCTATATATAAATATAAAAATAAATGGTTTTTCTTTCAGGAAAATGAAATTGAGGTTCTGCAAAAGAAAATAAGGGAGACGGAGGATCAACTAGAAGCTCTAAAACAAAGCCAGGCTTTACCAGAAATTACGGTAGAGCAATCCGTCCATTGTAGTGATGCTGAGGAGCAGCTTCTTTGCAGCAATTTTAATGAAAAGGTAAGTATCAAGAGCAAATCTAATAGTTGTCAAAAGTGTTTTGTTGAACCTACTTTTACTTTTTTTGAAACAATGAATTTAGACAAAATTAAATATTTTGCAATGCTCTGGATGCTTCCCATCCATAGGTTGATAAGATTTGATAGAAATATAAATGTTTTGTGGAATAATGAATAAAATGATTTCAACATAACCATGAATAATTAAGTAATTTTATTATTGTTTCTTTACAGATGATATGTATTGGGAACAACATATATTGTCGAGCCATCATTCACAACATGGCATTGGGGACGTCCCACAAGGCTTCGCATGTGGCTCGCAAGTTGCTGGAAGGCGTATTCAAACGAAATGTACTTAAGAAAGCCACCCTCACTGGACAACCCCCAAGGGCACAGGGTTTGGAGAGACAGTTATAACCCGTTTTTGCCCTAAATTACAGGGCCAGAGAAGCTATTGTTGGTAAGTATACCCTTATACCAAATCTATAAATTTCAAATTGACTGATAAATCTGTTTCTGTCTTTAGATTTTTCATTCCGGGTTGCGAAAGAGCGGAATTGGGAGCCACAATCGAAAAAAAGACGTCGAGAGGGCAATATCCCAACGTCTTGGCGAGATCAAACGACAAAAGTAGTAAATAGACCACTATTGTTTAACTTTTTCGTTTTTTGTTTTTAATGAATTCTAAAACTTAAGTTACTTAACATACATAAAATGTACGATATTAATAGTAATTTATATAATACAGTTTTACCATTATTAATATAGTATATTATATAATTCGTTTTATTAAATAGGGTAATATTATATGTAACGGGGAAGTGTTACAATTTGTAGATAAAATTATATATAATTAGATATATTAACATCTAATTATATCAGATTAGATATAATTAGATGTGGGCCAAATTTGAGATCTGGTCAGATCTAACTCCTTTAGAATTAGATCTGATCAGATATTACCATTTTTCGGATCTGACCACATCTGCCTAGATATACTACCGTATCTAATCAGATATGGCGGCAGATCTAATAATATCTGGTCAGATCCACCAATTTTTACACGGGTATAGAAAATTTTGTCAAAATTTTATTTCTACACTCCAAAAAAAAGTTTACTTCGATTCAAAGATTTTGACCTTGTCTCAAGGATTTTGGTATTGATTCCGAGCCAAAGGTGCGGCTTTTTTAAAATAAAGACATTTTTAGGGACCTATTTGGCTTTAAATCTAGGACCAATAAAATTAAAAATAGAATGCAAATCTCGTTTATCAAAATTTCATTCTCCTTTCGCGGTTTATTTAGAAAGGTACTCACGTGCAAACAAATGCCAATTTAAAAATCTAAATTATAACGGATACTTCAAAGTAAAAAAAGTTTTCTTAATTCAAAAAAAAAATACTTTAAACCAAAGACGCTAAATCCTCAAAATAAGTCAGCCTATATTTGAAGCGTTTTCATCTTAAATCTAAAGTTTCAATATTTCAGTTAATTTAAGTACAATTTCTTTAAATCAAAAATGTGTTTCTTTACTTTAAGGGAAATTAGCCTTAGTTCAAAGACGTGGAACTTTAATGGAGGGACGCAAATTTACAAATTTAATGTCCTAAATTTAATGACAAAAATGTTTGAAGCAAGGACTATAAACTTTATTTTAATAAAAATTTCATTATTTTAAAGAAACCGTTCTTAATATGTTGTAAATTTCGCATCCTAAAATTTAGGTTGCGTAATATTTAATATCACGTAAATATTTTTTTGTGTATAGAAAATTTTATCAAAACTTTATTTCTACAAAAAAATGTTGTCAGATGGATTTTTCTGACTTATATTGTTTCAGTTCACATAATGTTTTTCATATCTTCCTGAAGTCGTCCCTATTTGTTTATTATTTGTTGTTACGAGTTTGACCTAATATTTTCTCACTTATAAATTTCACTTTTCATTGAAGTAATTGCAATAAATTTACTTTTCCACACAAAAGTTTTATATCCATAGGCTGATAGTTTGATGTTCTCTTTATCTAGATTCACTAAATGAATATTTTCCGAAACTTGTTGGTCGTTGTCCGACTAAGTGATTATCATAAAGGTTGTCAGCGTTTAATTTAAGGGCACCATTGAAAAGAACAATTCGTTCAATGGATTTTTTTATGACCATAAATGGCAAAAAGAGCGGTCGACAATAGTCACGCTATGGCAATGCAAAGCCCAATGTACTCGGACATGTCACAATTAAATGAGGAAATATTTGGAAAATCTCCCCTTTCACGATTTTTTTGGCTGTAAAATAACCACAAAAAAACACCCAAAATCCGGACGTTATAAATTTTGTTTACAAAATTCTCCATTCATTCACTATATAACTCATTTTAAAATTTTATACCAAATACCAAAATGTTTATAAGCTCAAATTATGGCAGGTTATAATTTAGCCCCTCGATATGAATTTTGAATTTTGCTGTTTTTGTTTTTTATAAACAACAAAATATTGAGTACAACCAAAGGAGTATTGGCTGAGGTAAACTTCAATGGAAATGCAGATTCCCCCCCCCCAATAATGTTTTGGTGTCGATTTTGTTGTTCCAGTATTACCTCAATTTAATAAAAAAAAAAAACACAAAAACAAATCCACAATAGAGAAATAATGAAAAAAATACATCCAACAATTGGCCCGGTCACATCCGTTTGGTCTCTGTTTTCCCTTGGCTCATCGACCAAGTTGGTGTTTTTTTCTCCTCCGGCTTTATGTTACTCTAAACAACACAAGGAAGGGGGGTTCACTCTAGTTTTGTTCATGGAATTTATTGTAATGATGATGACAACGGCAACGACATCGACAATAGGCAATAGCAGAGGCGGTAATTATATACCAAAATTCCTATTAATAAAATTTCAATTATCTCATTGTAAATATCTCAGTTATTTGTGGGAATATTAGGGTGGGGCGAAAAGCCATTTATAAGTAACTTTACTATTTATAAGTGACCAGATATGTTAAGTTGTGATTAAAGGAAGAGTAAAAAATAAAATAAAAATTTTATTTTGATTATTGAAAAGTCGTCTTTTGACTTTTTTGATGAATTTTCAGCATAGAAAGAATTTCAGGTCAATAGTCTATTAGTCGATTTGACCCGATTAATATATAATAAGCTGATTTTTATGATTATTTAAAGGTCGACAATTCGTAAATTTGATTATAGAAATCCATGTTTGTAATGATCGTACCACACTTGAGTGGAATGTATTTCTAGATTTGAGATTAAATATTGCCTCCAATGTCTTTTTGGAAGTGGTCTTCATTGCCCCGTTTAATTCTTCTCTTATGATAATCGCTAGGGATCTTTGATTTCAGATGCCATTTTACGGCGGCTAGGTTTGCTGTATTGGACACTTAAGGTCCCAGCAAAAAAATTTAAAAGAACGTCCAAAAATATCCTCCCAAATATTTTCTTTGTTTTAACTACACAGGGAGTTCTTTTTAAGTCAATTTTTTATAACTCGCTTTTTTCATATTTACAATGGGTGATTTTTACTTTTTTGTTTCACATGCACACAAAACAATTTTTTCTGATTCAATCACGAAATTAATTGGTCCAATTAATTTTTTAATTGAAATGTCTTCAATCACGAAAATGATAGTATCAATCACAGTTTTAATTGGACACTAAAAAAAAATTCTTCATTAAAAAAACTAATTGACTTCATTAGTAAATTTCAATTAATTTTTTAATTGATTCAATTAAAAGATTAATTCATGTTGATTGCCAAACTCAATTAATTTTAACTAACTATTTTCAATTCCTTTCTTAACTGACTTACGGCCATTTTCATGAAGCCCCGTTAGTGCTCCGTTAGCTAACGAATTTTTAAAGCGTACTACGGACATATCTGACATCTTGCTTATATATTTCATATGTCAGTTAGGATCTTAACTGCTGAAAAATTCTCAGTTAAAGTTAACCGGAGAGAAGATATTTCGATTTTACTTTCTGTTAACTGGGACTTAAAACCTAACAGAGCTACATGAAAATGGCCGTTAATGTTTTAGTTTGATTAAAAAAATTATTTTTTGAAATAATTTTTTAGTTAAAAATTAAAAAAAAATCCATCACTTTTTTTAATGGACATAGTCTTCCTAGTTTGATTAAAAATTAATTGTATCAATTCTATCTTGTTCGATAAGCTAATTGCATCAATTAATTTATTAATTGAACAAATGTTCAACTTCAATCAACTTTTTCATTGAAACAAGTATATACGGCCGTAAGTTCGGCCAGGCCGACTCGTATGTACCCTCCTCCATGGATTGCGTAGAAACGTATACGAAAGACTGTCATCCACAATCGAATTACTTGGATTGTGGTAATACTTACTGATGGCAAGGTATCTTAATTTTTCTTGACACAGTCTTCTAAATTTTAAGTTAGTCCATACGTGGTATGTTATATATTAGACAAAAAAGGCAGATTAAATACCAAATTTCAACTGAATCAGATGCAAAAATTGGTCCACATCGGTTCATAATCATATATATCCCCCATATAAAGCGATCCCCAGATTTGGCTTGCGGAGCCTCTAAGAGAAGCATATTTCATCCGATACAGCTGAAATTGGGTACATGGTGCTGGTATATGGTCTCTAACAACCTTGCAAATTGGTCCACATCGGTCCATAATTATATATAGACCCCATATAAGCCGATCCCCAGCTTTGACCTCCGGAGCCTCTTGGAGGAGCTAAATTCATCCGATCCGGTTGAAATTTGGAATATGGTGTTAGAATGTGGTCTCTAACAAACACGCAAGAATTGGTCCATATCGGTCAATAATTATATATAGCCCCATATAAACCGTTCCCCAGATTTGATCTCCGGAGGCTCTTGGAGGAGCAAAATTCATCCGATCCGGTTGAAATTTGCAACGTGGTGTTAGTATAAGGCCGCTAATAACCATGCCAAAATTGGTCCATATCGGTCTATAGTTATATATAGCCGATCCCCAATCACACAAAAATTGGTCCATATCGGTTCATAATCATGGTTGCCACTCGAGCCAAAAATAATCTACCAAAATTTTATTTTTATAGAAAACATTGTCAAAATGTTATTTCTATAGAAAATTTTGTCAACATTTTATTTCTATAGAAAATTTTGCAAAACTTTATTTCTTTATAAAATTTTATAAAAATTTTATTTCTATAGAAAATTTTGTCAAAATTTTATTTCTATAGAAAATTTTGTCAAAATTTTATTTCTTTATAAAATTTTATAAAAATTTTATTTCTATAGAAAATTTTGTCAAAATTTTATTTCTATAGAACATTTTTTCCACATTTTATTTCTATAGAAATTTTTTTCCAAATTTTATTTTGTCAAAATTTTATTTGTATAGAAACTTTAAACTTAATTATATCGGCCTTTTTTAGTTTAATATATACCACGTATGGACTATGTGATATATATTACGGTGTTAAGAAGTTTTAAGATACCTTGCCATCGGCAAGTGTCACCGCAACCCAAGTAATTCGAATGTGAATGACAGTCTTCAGTAGAAGTTTCTACGCAATCCATGGTGGAGGGTACATAAGCTTCGGCCTGGCCGAACTTGCGGCCGTATATACTTGTTAAATCTATTGTTGATGAGTATGTAATCAATCTGATTAGGAACGATATTCCTTCTGTTGTCTAGAGGTGATCTCCGTATGTAGAGTCGTATGGGATGTAATTGGAAAAGTGTGTTGGTTAGGGTCATTTTAAATTCTTGGTAGAATTGAATAAGTCGGTCTCCTCTTTCATTTCTTTCGCCGAGATCATATCTTCCTGCTACGCCATATACTTCGTCATTACCCACTTCGGCATTGAAGTTGCCTTGAATTATTGTTATTTCATGTGATTTCGTCATTTTTAGTAATTGGGATATTTCTTCGTAGAAATGCTCAAACTCGTCGCTGTTTCGATCACATGAAGGAGCGTATATTTGTATGGTGTTTATATTTAGGGGCTTTGCTGAAATTTTTATCATCATATATCTTTCTGACATTGGATAAGATCCAATCACACATGCTGCAATTTTGAACAATAATTCCTACACCTCTTCTGTGTATTCCTTCCATATTTGCGGAGTGATATACTGATACATTTTGGGATTTAACAACACCGCATTCTGTCCACCAGGTTTCACTAACACCTAGTCTATCAATTTTGAGTCGATTCATTTCGCTAATTGTGTTGTTTAGTTTTCCGATTTCGTATAAACTTCTGACATCCCAGGTTCCAATATTTAGTTGTTGCTTACTTTTACCTCCGGGGATTCTTAGCAACCTGAGACCCGGAGACTGTCTCCGGCCAAACGAGGCCGTATTTTTAAGGGAAGTATACTTCAGTGGTTTCTCGATGCCTTCTGAAGGGTTTATAGTTTTCCTTCTGTATCTCAGCCACCCCAGTGGAGAACAGTCGCTGTTTGCAGCCGCCCAATGTGGGAACAGACACTGCTACCTGTTGGTCCGCGAGAGGTATTTGATTTCCCTCTTACCACCCATATCTGGGAGGCGTTCCCCTATCCGCCACCTGGGGATGCGCCCTATAGGGGTTACAGGCTCCCCGTAAGGCATCATATAATATAAAGATATTTTTTTGTTTAATTAATTTATTTACATTACATTGAAATTAGCCTTACTTCAAAGGTACGAGACTTGTAAATATAAAAAAAGTAAAATTTTTTAAATAGTCGATCAATTAAAACCTTTTGTTGTAAGAAATTTTTCCTCATTGTTATATAAATTTATTGTCTCAAAAATTAATATTTTGTATTAGGATAATATATTTGTCCAAAGTATAAATTAAAAATAAATATTTTTGTTATATTCTAAAAAAAATATATTTGTTATAAAATTTCCTAGCAATATTAAAAAACTGTGCAATGGATAATAACGAAAGGCAGTATGCAACAAGTCTAGTTTTTTATTTTTTTTGAAATATTCAAATGCCATATAAAATAGTCTTATGTAAAACATGTAGGAGCGTTTATCTCGATGTAATCCTTGTTAATTAAATGTAGCTATTTCGCAAGCAATGCAATACAATCAATTGCAAAGTTTAGTTATGGACATTGAAGATTTATCATTTGACAAGCGTATCATTAGCAACAAAATGCCAAACAAGCGACAACAATAATAAATCACATCTAATCAGAATTTAATAAAAAGTTAACAGCAATAATATTTAACGTTAATGGGGAAGAATAATTCACAAAATCGAAAAAAAAAACAAAAAAAAACTGATGATGTAGCAATGATAATGGGGGTCTATAACAAGCCGAGTAACAAGTGTGTAGACAATCCAATTAAAACTATTATGATTTATTAAGAAAATTAAATTAAAATGTATTAAAAATAAATAATAAAAAATAAAACAAACCAACAATGGTCAACTAACAAAACGACAATTACATCGCACACAATGGCTAACGCTGCGGCGTTGACAACTACCCACAATACCGCCAACGACGACGATGATTGGCGGTCATGATTAATGGTCAACTAGAGAACCATTTGTCGTTTTTGCCTATAGAAATAAACTACAAAATTGTAAAAAAAAACAAAACTTTACAAAACAAACAAATACAATTAAAAAAAATCACTATGGAAATCGCCCAAGTGTAGAAAATTAATTTTATGTCTCTTTCTATTGAACGAACTCTAATGAATGGTAATAGCACTGCTGGCATTTGCCATAGGAGGCAATTGAATTAAAAATTTATTTATGTTAATAATTATTTGTGATATAAACATTTTTTTGTTTGTTTTATTTGCCCACATGCAAACGAAAAAGAGGATGTGATATTAAATTCATTGACATATCAAAGGGTCTGGTCAATTGAATCGAACATGTATTGAGTGGAGAAGGGTTTGAATGTGCTATTGTGGTTGCGATGCAATCATACATGTTTGAAAAAGTATGAGCCTTAGAGTTTAGGATAACTGGATTTTAATCGTCAAGTAAAAGTGATGATTATGGCTTAATGCAGTGTTGCCAGGTGATTTTTGATTCTTCCCCCCAAATCTTAAGAAAAAAAAACCCTAAATTGGTCTAAGCTTTTTTCAAAAACCCCCAAAAAATTTCAGAATATAAAAGTACAAAAAGTGGTCCCAAAATTACGTGAAAAAAATCCTGTAGTGATACACTTTAAAAATTAAATTTAACACAAATATATATCCTGAAAGAAGAGTTCTTTCCTGAGAAACGAAATTTTAGAAAAACTAAGTTTTCTTTTGATGCTAAATTTTTTCGTTTGAAGTAAATAAAAAATAAAATTTGCTATTTAAGAAAATACTGTAAAACAAAAGAGATTTTCGTTTGTTTAAAATTTCATCCCAGAGGAAATTATTTTTTCTATGGATGTAATAATACAATATGTATATCAATTTAAAAAGCGGGCTTACTCTTAAAAAGCTGCTGAGTTAAGATACGATTGTTTTTAATTTTGTCAAATATTAAAAATGCCCTTTCAACAGAAGAGTTTAAAAAAGATAACGAAAATAATGCTATTGGATACTCGTTTGTATTTAGGATCTTCTTGTTGACTTTCCTCATCTTTTTTCTCATAACTCATGCTAGAATTGTTCCGAATTTGCTTGAAAATTGCTCCACTTTATAAAGTCAGAAATAATTTTTTACCCCCAAAAATCCCCCCAAATAAATTTTACCCCTAAAAATCCCCCCTAAATTTGGGGGGAAACCCCTAACCTGGCAACACTGGCTTAATGGTTGCGTATGACGTCCATTACATCAAAGATTATAGATTTGAGGAAGATAGGAAATTGGCTTGCGTCATACCAAATGTTGTATTTACCAGATTAGTTTAATACATGTTTGTAATCAGATTTGACCTCCGGAGCCTATTGGAGGGTAAAAATTCATCCGATCCGTTTGAAATTTGAATCGTGGTGTCAGTATATGGTCTCTAACAACCATGCAGGAATTGGTCCATATCAGTCCATAATTATATATAGCCCCCATATAAACCGATCACCAGATTTGTCCTCCGGAGCCTCTTGGAGGGTAAAAATTCATCCGATCAGTTTGAAATTTGGTACGTGGTGTTAGTATTAGGTATCTAATAAACACGCAAGAATTGGTCCATATCGGTCCATAATTATATACAGCCCCCATATAAACCGATCCCCAGATTTGTCCTCCGGAGCCTCTTGGAGGGTCAAAATTCATCCGATCCGTTTGAAATTTGGATCGTGGTCTTAGTATGTGGTCTCTAACAAACACGCACGAATTGGTCCATATCGGTCCATAATTATATATAGCCCCCATATAAACCGATCCCCAGATTTGATCTCCGGAGCCTCTTGCAGAAGCAAAATACATCCGATCCGTTTGAAATTTGCAACGTGGTGTTAGTATATGACCGCTAATAACCATGCAAAAATTGGTCCATATAGGTCTATAGTTATATATAGCCGATGCCCAATCACACAAAAATTGGTCCATATCGGTTCATAATCATGGTTGCCACTCGAGTCGAAAATAATCTACCAAAATTATTTTTATGGAAAATTTTGTAAAAATTTATTTTTTATGAAAAATTTTGTTAAATTTTATTTCTATAGAGAATGTTGTCAAAATTTTAATTCTCTTGAAAATGTTGTCCAAATTTTATTTCCATAGAAAATTTTGTACAAATTTTATTTCTATAGAAAATTTTGTTAAACTTTTATTTCTATAGAAAATTTTGTCCAAATTTTACTTTTATAGAAAATGTTGTCAAAATTTTATTTCTATAGAAAATTTAGTCAAATTTAATTACATACGTATTTAATCCGCCTCTTTTAGTTGAATATATGCCACATATGGACTACCTTGCTATTTAGAAGACGGTTTTAGGAAGATGCCTTCCCATCGGCCAGTGATACCGCAACCCAAGCAATTCGATTGTGGATGACAGTCTTCAGTAGAAGTTTCTACGCAATCCATGGTGGAGGGTATATAAGCTTCGGCCTGGCTGAACTTACGGCCGTATATACATGTTTCTTATTAACGGTATATCTTTCTAAACGAAAAAAAACGGGAATCGAAAAATTTGTTTTTAAAATTCTTCGAAAAATTCAAACCTTTATCATTATTTTATTTTCTAACTTTACACTCAAAAAAAGTTTACTTGGATCCAAAGACTTTGAGCCTCCTTTAAGGATTTTGGTATTGGATTTGGAGCGAAAGATGCGGGTTCTTTAAAATAAGGAAATTTTTTGCGACCTATCTGGCTTTAAATCTACGACCAATAAAATTAAAATTGGGATACATATCTCATTTATCGAATTTTCATTTTATTTTTCAGGTATATTAATAAAGCTATTTACGTACAAACAAATGCCAGTTAAAAAATTATGACGAATACTTCGTAGTAACAAATATTTTCTTAACCCTGCTGTGAAGTTAGGCCCCTTTGGTCCATTTTTTTTCTTTTCTCCTTTGTAACTTGGAATCGGTGGTATATATTGACAAAAAATTTCTGCTAATGGGTTCATTTTGTACAACAATAGTACATACAAAAAAATCTAACTTTCTTCAATACTGAGAAAAACACAAAATCACGAATCATAGGTTAGTGGACCATTTGGTCCACAGTAAGTTTTTATTGATATTTTTTTTGAAAAACTTTATAATTTATTTTTTATTTGTACATATTTTTCATTACAAGTAATGCACAATATTTTTCGGTTAGTTTTGCAAATAAATTTGCTGCAAATGGAGATTTTATGTCACACTTTGATTTGCAGCAAGCACAATTTCCATGCTTCCGAGTACCAGAATGGGAAGTTGCACTATTTTTGGAAGCCTCTGAAGCTGTGCATGTTGTACGTATATTGGACAATAACTGAGCTGAGAATCCTTGTTGAGGTAATCTAGATCGTTTTGTCATATATTTGGCATGAATATTATAGTATGGACCAAATGGTCCCTTAACCTGGGATTCGTAAGTTTTTCCTAAGCTAACAGCAGGGTTAATTCCAAAAAAAAAAAAAATTAAACCAAAGATGCTAAATCGTCAAAATAAATCTTAGTCTATATTTGAAACGTTTTTATATTAAACCTAAAGATTCAATATTTCAGTTAATTCAGGAAAAGCAAATGGGAAACGATATATGTTGGTCTAAAATTTTCGTTTGGGAGGAAAGAATTATTTTTTCATATACGAACATACGAACGAAATAAACTTCCAATCGCATATCTACAAATCTTTGAATAACAAAAATTCACATATTATCTCCCACTGTGCTGCAATCGATTGAACACTACTTCCAACACGTTGGATATGTTCGTACACCCTTCAAACCTTTTCGCATTCTAATCACTCATATCATCAGTCGCTTGTTAGTTGTTTAGATGCAACGAAGATGTTGTATGTGTAGATGCTTGCTCATAAAGCGTTACCATTGGTCAGTTTTCACAAAGATGATGGTTTTATGTTTGAGTTGGCCATACAATACACACTTACTCACCCAGATGGCCAGGTTTTATTCGAACCTGGTTTGAAATCGATTAAGAGAGAATGGCCAAATGGTACCATCCATTGCTGTTGCTGCTGCTGCTGCTGGATGATATTAAGAAAAACTGTTGATGGTTTGAATCGGTATTTGAGGATTAGTTCTTAATTGACGTTCATTCGTTTTGGTTGAATCGTTGCTGATGGTGGGTTCAAAAAAACCGTAGTCATAACGAACGAATAACCATAATAAAGCCGGCGCGGGAAATTTATTTAGCTACCATTAGTGATTATTTTTTGTTTGAACCGGTTCAGAATTGTTAGCCTTAAAAGAAATCTTTTTAAAAAGCTAGTGGCATTAAGCTTCTGTAATGTTTTGAATTGGGAAGCAAGACATAGTCACCGAAACGCCGTAATACAGTTAAGATCTTAGATCAAATGATTTTCTAATTTTTGTGGAATATTTTTAATTTGGAGATGGTTCGTTGTTTGGTGTTGTTGTGGTTTTGATTCACCAATTTACCTAAATCTTTATGATCTGAAATATGAATAGAAATATGCGTGTGTGATGATGCGTTGGTGCTTAGTTTCTTTTTTTTATCAAATTGACGTTTTCATATGTTAATTTAATCAGACAAAAGCAGAATCAGGTGATTTGTTTCTTTTTTTCAAAGCTATACAAATTAGTTTGCTTTTCAGTTGTTAACAGAAATAAAGATTTTTTGATTTTATAAAGAAAATTATTAATGGAATTTTTTATATACAAAAAAAAGGAAATAATTCAAAAACCCTACAAAAAATTCCCTAGAAAAAATTAAAAAAACAAAATGGAATGAAATGGAAAAAATGGAAAATGTTTGCCTCAAAACTCTATTAAAAAATAGATGTTACCAATAAATAATAGTAACAAAAAATTGTTAACGTAAACGAACTTTTCAAGGTGATTAAAACGAATCGAATAAAATTGGAAATAAGATTTATATCCTCAAAATGGAAACACAAAAACTTTTCCAACAATTTAAATATTGAAAAAAAAAATAATAAAAAGTAATAAAAATAAAATATTCAAAGATTTTTTTAAAGTAAAAAAAAAATAAATTCGACTTATTCTGTGAATCTATAATAAGTAAAAAAATAAGAAATTAAAAAATAAGAATTAATACTATAAAAAATAAATAAATAAAATCTTGATAACACGGAAAATTATTGGAAAGTTATAAATAAATAAATTTAAATTTAAAAATTTTAAAGTAAAAAAAAATATAAATTCGACTTATTCTGTGAATCTATAATAAGTAAAAAATAAGAAATTAAAAAATAAGAATTAATACTATAAAACAAAAATTAAATTAATAAATTCTTGAATAATTTACAATTGATCTGATAATACTGAAAATTATTGGAAAGTTATTCAGAAAAAAAATTTGTTAGAAAAATAAGTGGCATAATACTAAATCCAAATATAAGTATATGGTTCTACACCATAGTGCAACATGCTGTACGAACTCGGTATAGAATCGAGAAAAAGAAGTTCACCACCCCTATGATATCAGAATGGAAGGAAATGGTTCAGTGAGTCTATTACCCAGCAACAAATGATAACGAGAAAAGTTTTTTTTTTGAATTTTAGTCATAAGCCGGAAGTAATCTTTTTAAGCATCTGCTGCATGGATGTCGCATTAATTCTTCTAATGTTATGCTATTTCAATATTTCGGATTTAATTACCAAAAAAACAAGTATATACGGCCGTAAGTTCGGCCAGGCCGAAGCTTATGTACCCTCCACCATGGATTGCGTAGAAACTTCTACTGAAGACTGTCATCCACAATCAAATTACTTGGGTTGCGGTAACACTTGCCGATGGCAAGGTATCTTAAAATTTCCTAACACCGTAATATATACCACATAGTCCATACGTGGTATATATTAAACTAAAAAAAGGCCGATATAATTAAGTTTAAAGTTTCTATAGAAATAAAATTTTGACAAAATAAAATTTTGATAACATTTTCTATAGAAGTAAAATTTGGAAAAAATTTTCTATAGAAGTAAAATTTGGAAAAAAAATTTCTATAGAAATAAAATTTGGAAAAAATTTTCTATAGAAATAAAATTTTTACAAAATTTTCTATAGAAATAAAATTTTGACAAAATTTTCTATAGAAATAAAATTTTGACAAAATTTTCTGTAGAAATAAAATGTTTACAAAATTTTCTATAGAAATAAAATTTTTACAAAATTTTCAATAGAAATAAAATTTTTACAAAATTTTCTATAGAAATAAAATTTTTACAAAATTTTCTATAGAAATAAAATTTTGACAAAATTTTCTATAGAAATAAAATTTTGACAAAATTTTCTATAGAAATAAAATTTTGACAAAATTTTCTATAAAAATAAAATTTTGACAAAATTTTCTATAGAAATAAAATTTAGACAAAATTTTCTATAGAAATAAAATTTTGACAAAATTTTCTATAGAAAAAAAAAATTGACAAAATTTTCTATAGAAATAACATTTTGTCATTGTTTTCTATAAAAATAAAATTTTGGTAGATTATTTTTGGCTCGAGTGGCAACCATGATTATGAACCGATATGCACCAATTTTTGTGTGATTAGGGATCGGCTATATATAACTATATACCGATATGGACCAATTTTGGCATTGTTATTAGCGGCCTTATACTAACACCACGTTGCAAATTTCAACCGGATCGGATGAATTTTGCTCCTCTAAGAGGCTCCGGAGTTCAAATCTGGGGATCGGCTTATATGGGGGCTATATATAATTATGGACCGATATGGACCAATTTTTGCATGGTTATTAGAGACCATATACTAACACCATGTACCAAATTTCAGCCGGATCGGATGAAATTTGCTTCTCTTAGAGGCTCCGCAAGCGAAATCGGGGGATCGGTTTATATGGGGGCTATATATAATTATGGACCGATGTGGACTAATTTTTGCATGGTTGTTAGAGACCATATACTAACACCACATACCAAATTTCAGCCAGATCGGATGAAATTTGCTGCTCTTATAGGGCCTGCAAGCCAAATTTGGGGGTCCGTAAAAGTGGACCGATATGGCCAATACGGGCTATACGTAAAAGTGGACCGATATGGCCCATTTGCAATACCATCCGACTTAGATCAATAAAAACTACTTGTGCCAAGTTTCAAGTCGATAGCTTTTTTCGTTCGGAAGTTAGCGCGATTTCAGCAGACGGACGGACGGACGGACATGCGCAGATCGACTCAGAATTTCACCACGACCCAGAATATATATACTTTAAGGGGTCTTAGAGCAATATTTCGATGTGGTACAAACGGAATGACAAACTTATTATACCCCCGTCACCACTCTATGGTGGTGGGTATAAAAATAGGGAGAAAAACTTCTATTTATACCCTAAACCACATAGTGGTCAGGGTATAATAAGTTTGATCGGCCAAAAAATGTGCCTACCAGAAATATTGATTGTGGACCCCATAAAATATATACCGATCGACTCAGAATCACCTCCTGAGTCAATCTAGCGCTTGGTTTCCGTCCGTCCGTCTGTTCATGCATTTGTTGTTCACAGGATTCCGGTCGCAATTATTAACCGATTTTGATGAAATTTGGTACAGGGTGTTTTTTAGGTACAAGGACGAACGCTATTGAATTTGGAAGAAATCGGATCAAATTTAGATATAGCTCCCATATATATGTATCGCCCGATTTCGACAAATGGAGTCACGTTGCGCTTTTTTACAAACCGATCGTCATCAAATTTTGCACATAATAAACTTTTTCATCACCCTTTAAGTCTGCAAAATTTCATCGAAATCGGTACAAGTTTAGATATAGCTCCCATACATATATGTATCGCCCGATTTTCCCAAATTTGGACATAAAAACCTTATTTATTAAGCGATCTTACTCAAACTTGGCTTACTCTAATCTTTTATGGTACTGACAATATGTGCCAAAAATAATCGAAATCGGTTCAGATTTAGATCTAGCTCCCATATATATGTATCGCCCGATTTTGCCAAAATTGTCCGTAAAACCCTTATATATCAACCGATAGTACTCAAAGTTGGTTAAATATAATCTTCTATACCTCTAACTGTATGTGCGCAATTTCATTGAAATCGGTTCAGATTTAGATATAGCTCCCATATATATGTATCGCCCGATTTGGTCAAATTTGGCCGCAAAACCCTTATTTATCAACCGATCGTACTCAAAGTTGGCTAAATGTAATCTTCTATAGCTCTAACTGTATATGCGAAATTTCATCGAAATCGGTTCAGATTTAGATATAGCTCCCATATATATGTATCGCCCGATTTTCCCAAATTTGGCCATAAAAACCTTATTTATTAAGCGATCTTACTCAAACTGGGCTTACTCTAATTTTTTATGGTACTGACAATATGTGCCAAAAATAATCGAAATCGGTTCAGATTTAGATCTAGCTCCCATATATATGTATCCCCCGATTTTGCCAAAATTGTCCGTAAAACCCTTATTTATCAACCGATAGTACTCAAAGTTGGTTAAATATAATCTTCTATACCTCTAACTGTATGTGCGCAATTTCATTGAAATCGGTTCAGATTTAGATATAGCTCCCATATATATGTATCGCCCGATTTGGTCAAATTTGGCCGCAAAACCCTTATTTATCAACCGATCGTACTCAAAGTTGGCTAAATGTAATCTTCTATAGCTCTAACTGCATGTGCAAAATTTCATCGAAATCGGTTCAAATTTAGATATATCTCCCATATATATGTATCGCCCGATTTTGAAAAATTTGCCCCTAATAACCTTATTTTTGACCATAGGGGCCTCATTTATTAACTGATCGTACTCAAATTTTACACAAATTTATTAACCAATTTTGATGTACTAGCTGATCGTATTTAGACTTACATGTAGCTCTTACATAAATCTATTGCCCTATTTGTAGAAATTTGGATTTATTACCCACAACTAATTGACCGATTTGCTCTTTTTTAATAATGGACTCAATATTAGTGGCATACTAACTCTTTTGGTGCAAAATAAACTATAGCTCCTAATATTAAACATTTCTGCTCAGATTGTGACAAGACACCTATAAAGATGTTCTCCAAAACCTATACCAATGATACCCCACAAATGCTTATGTTTACTAATTCAGTAGGGGTGGTTTAGGGTATGATATAGTCGGCCCCGCCCGATTTTCTACTTTACTTACTTGTTTTTATATATGTTTGTTACTTCAGAAATTTTTAAAATGCAAAATTGCAATTCGTATGGCGCTAAAGACATTTTGAATTTCGACTTCCAATTTTCTCCTACAAACTACGAAATTTTCTTTAAATAGAAACATATTTTTTTGATATCGGCGTTAAAATTTTCTAAAATTAACCTACACTTGCTGTCCTGATGGATTCACTGTTTTTGAGTGTGAAGTTAAATTACTTAAATTTTAACTTTTAATGTTTTTGTTTTTTTTTTTATGAAAATTATCGCAAAATTTCAGTGAACTCAGATCAATTGTATATTTTTCAAGACATTGGCCTTTTTCACATTGAACTAAATGGCGAATGTGTATCCATCAATCGTTCAATCCATCAATTACTATGAAAAAAGCTCAATATATCATGGCCCATAATGCCTAAAACCACCAATCATCATTTCAAGCTGTGTCATTAACAATCATGCCAATTTTCTATGGGTCTGAGAAGAAAGAATTTTGTGAAAACATTTCATCACCTCATCACCCATACAGCCAAATGATCGTCCGACCATAAAAACCACCACAGTGCATACAACAAATAAAAAGGCTCATTTAAATAACAAGCGAAAACTGTTAAGCTAACATACTGATAAACAGAATAACAACAACAAACATAAAAATTAAAACGAAAAAAAAACAACTTTAGAAAAAAAGACCGCCTTTCGGCTCTTCTTTGCAAACTGTTTGTAGTAGTCAGTTGGCCGCCAAGATTGCCGCGCATGCATCTTTTTGGTTACTATGAATAATGATGGTGATGCCACCAAACATGAATGAAGAGAAGGTACGCATGCGCAGCAATCCATATAGAGCTAAGAGGCTGAAGGATGTTCTTAAGATACGAGTATAGACAGACGGACAAATTTTCTATACCAAAAAAAAAAAGAAGAAAAAACTTTCATAGCAGATAAACTCAGGCACATCATTTTCATCATCATCGAAGTGGAGAAGAGCCTTTTTTTTCTTTTTGTTGGTTCAACTTTCTTGTTGCCTGATGATGGTGATGACGATGATTTATGCAAATTTTGTTTGAAGATTCTGGGCTAAAATGAAAATGAATTCAAGGTGGTTTTAGTGTGTGGCGTTTGCTTACTGGCATCAAGTGTATGTTAATAGGTCTTATGCCATGGGATCTTCGGATGGGATCTTTGACCAAGGGTGGGGAGCTTATAATTTCCATAACATCTTAATTCACTAAACCATGACAAAGTGAGAAGTAGAGAACACTAAACTCAAACCAAAGCGAACCACAAAAAAAAACTGCGACAGGCCTTAAATTGTTTAAACAATGTGTGAAAAAGATTTACAGTCAAGCAAAGCTTGAAGACTAATGAGAAAATTTATTCAACAGCAACCAACCACGGAGGAGCAGAAAAAAAACACAACAGCAAAAATATTTACAAAAAAAATATATATATTGAAATCGTATGTGTTAATCAAGATTTGGATAGTGTTTTTGTTTTTTTTTTTTTTTGGAGTAACGGCTCATCTAATGCATGAACACCTTTGATCTAGCCAATAAATTCCAAAATATTTCAAAAATTAAAAAAAAAAAACTAGAAATGTGGCATAACTATGATCACAAAAGAAGTGTTAAATTATTACCTATGACATGAATTAATTAAAATAAAAAATTCAAAATAAAAAAAAAAAAATCCATAAAACCCAAACGTGTCTTCCAAAAAAAGTGTTAAAAAATTATGATATTATGTTTATACAAAAAATAAAAGCACATTTTGTCTTTTGAAAATTAAAATCAAATGAAATATGATGATGATAACTCAATTTCTGAGAATAATTTCTAATTGATATGAAGTGTGAAATAAAAATCATGCATAACAATCGTTTATTGTTTATTTGAATTGTGAAGAAATATTGTAAAGTGCCTTTGGTTTGTTTTTTTTTGTTGCTGCATAATATGAGAATTCGATTAAATTTTATGTCATCACCATCACGACCATCATCAATTGTATCCACATCATCAGCATTGCCAACGAAATTATTACCAGGAAGCGAAGAAGTTGCCGTAACTGCATTAAATTGCCCCAACATAAACAAGAAATGTGGCATAAACGTAATAAACTCTTGATATTTTTACTTTGGATAATGAAAATAAGGTGAATATAATTTATTTTTAATTATGTATTTATATATTTAATTATTTATTTAACTACTATAAAAATTTTCAAACTTTAACTACTGTAAAAATTTTCATTTTTTTTTTTAAATCCACAAATCAAAGATGTGTTTTAATTATTACGAGTTTTCTATAATAAATGTTAATCTTTCCAAGATGAAAAATATTGATAATATGAAGAATTGTGCAATAAAAAATTTGGGACCGACAATTTAGACAACATTGACAACATTAGAATAAATAAATGTTAATTTAAAGAAGGTTCATTAATTTTACTATTATTTTTTTTATTAAATAAATTTTGCATCCCTCCGTTAAAGTCACATGTCATTGAAGTAAGGCGCATTTTCCTTAATCTAATGAAAAACATTTTTGGTTTAAAAAAAAACCTAAATCTGATATATTGAATTTTTTGATTAAAGAAAAAAAAGCTTCAAATATAAGCTAAGACTTATTTTGAGGATTTTACATCCTTTGTTAAAAGTTGCAGTACTTTTTTTTTTTTGAAATTAAGAAAATACTTTTTTACTCTGATATATACTATATGTTACAATATGTATATAAGTAATCTGCACTGAAAAAAAAAAATATTTATGTGATATGAAAGATTACGCAACCAAAATTTTAGGATGCGAAATTTAGAATATATTAAGGACAATTTTCTTTAAAATAATGAAATTTTAATTAAAATAAAGTTTATAATCTTTGCTTCAACAATAGTTTCCTTTAAATTTAGAATACAAATTTCGTAAATTTGCGTCTCTCCGTTAAAGCCGCGTGTATTTGAACTAAGGCTTATATTCTTTAAAGTAAAGAAACATATTTTTGATTTAAAGACATTGTCCTTAAACTAAGTGAAATATTGAAACTTTAGATTTAAGATAAAAATGCTTCAAATATAGGCTAATAATTATTTTGAGGATTAAGCGTCTTTTTTTAAAGTTTTTTTTTTTTTAATTAAGAAAACATTTTTTACTTTGAAGTATCCGTTATAATTTGGATTTTTAAAATGACATTTATTTGTACGAGAGTAACTTTGTTAATAAACCTTGAAAAGAGAATGAAAATTTGATAAATGAGATTTGTGTCCTAATTTTAATTTTATTGGTCATAGATTTAAAGCCAGATAGGTCGCCAAAAAATTTCTTTATTTTAAGAAGCCGCATCTTTGGCTTGGAATCAATACCAAAATCCTTAAGCGAAAGTCAAAATATTTGGATCCATGTAAACTTTTTGTGAGTGCAGGATTTTAATGGCATTTTAGATTTTTTAAATTTTTCATATAAAAATACAGATTTTCAGATTTAATTTTTTTTAGATTTCAATTGAAAATCTTGTCAAAATTTTAGTTTTATAGAAAATTTTGTCAAAATTTTATTTCCATAGAAAAATTTGTTAAAATTTTATTTTCATAGAAAATTTTGACAAAATTTTATTTTTATAGAAAATTCTGTTAAAATTTTATTTCTATAGAAAATTTTGTAAAAATTTTATTTCTATTATATTACATGTTAGCCTGATACCGAAACAGGCAATTGACGTCCAAAACAACCATGTTCCTTAATCTATATCTGTCCATAAAGCTCGAAAAATAATTGTATAATTAGATATAATGCATTTGGACGTCAATTGCCTGTTTCGGTATCAGGCTAACATGTAATATAATAAGCAACGATGAGCCCGTCGTAAAACTAAGAAAAACACGACTAATGTACGCGTTATAATTGTTGTTGTATCCTGGAAACCAGTTTCTGTTAATTGTCATATGTTGTAGTTGACTGTAGAAACAATAAGCATTGTTCGACTGTTCACCACTTAGGTGAATTCTAACAAATTAGCTTTCTAAAAATAAATTTCGTGTTGTTGCATTACTATGTAACAAAACGAAATAAAAATAAGATTAAGGGACTTGTAAGTTATATGAAAAGATGATGTACAGTGGGAGAAAAGATGATTCAATTTATAAGAGGAAATTTCCCAAATGTTTTCTCCATAAGGAGTTAGCATAAAGGGCCCAAAATTGAGTTATCTCTCCCAGCCAGATCTATACTAAAGGCTGTGGAAAGGTTCATTCGCCCGAACCGAAACATGTACAGTCCAGGCGTGTATAGATTGGTATCTGGCGTTTTCTTTTCAATGGCTCTATTAACCATGTTCCTTAATCTATATCTGTCCATAAAGCTCGAAAAATAATTGTATAATTAGATTTTATTTCTATAGAAAATTTTGTAAAAGTTTTATTTTTATAGAAAAATTTGTTCGAATTTTATTTCTGTAGAAAATTTTTGCAATATGTTATTTCTATTGAAAATTTTGTCAACATTTTAAATCTATAAAAAATTTTGTCAGCATTTTATTCCTACAGAATTTATTTTTTCAAAAATTTTTCTCATAGAAAATTTTACGTATATTGAAAAATTTGCCAAAATTTTATTTCTATAAAAATTTTGTCAAAATGTCGGTTTTAAAGAAAATTTTGCCACAATTTTTAATCTTTTGAAAATTTTGTCAACATTTTATTTCTATAGAAAATTTTGTAAAAATTTTATTTTTATTGGAAATTATGTCAACATTTTATTTCTATAAAAAAATTTGTTAATATTTTAATTCTATAGAAAATTTTGTCAAAATTTTATTTCTATAAAAAATTTTGTCAAAATTTTGGTTCTATAGAAAATTTTGCCACAATTTTTAATCTTTTGAAAACTTTGTCAAAATTTTATTTCTATAGAAAATTTTGTAAAAATTTTATTTTTATTGAAAATTATGTCAACATTTTATTTCTATAAAAAATTTTGTCAATATTTTAATTCTATAGAAAATTTTGTCAACATTTTATTTCTATAAAAAATTTTGTCAAAATTTTGGTTTTATAGAAAATTTTGCCACAATTTTTAATCTTTTGAAAATTTTGTCAACATTTTATTTCTATAGAAAATTTTGTCAAAATTTAATTTCTGAAAAAAATTTTGTCAAAAAATATTTCCATAAAAAATTTTGTCAAAATTTTAATTCTATAGAAAATTTTGTCAGCATTTTATTTCTATAAAAAATTTTGTCAGAATTTTATTTCTATAGAAAATTTTGTCAAAATTTTTGCCTATAGAAAATTTTGTCAAAATTTTACGTCCATTGAAAATTTTGCCAAAATTTTATTTCTATAAAAAATTTTGTCTGAATTTTCTATAGAAAATTTTGTAAAAATTTTATTTCTATAGAAAATTTTGTAAAAATTTGTCAAAATTTTATTTCTGTAGAAAATTTTATCAAAATTTTATTTCTATGGAAAATGGTTACAATATTTTATTTCTACAAAAAATTTTATCAAAATTTTATTTCTATTGAAAATTTTGTCAAAAATTTTTTTCCATAGAAAATTGTGTCAACATTTTTTTTCCATAGAAAATTGTGTCAAAAGTTTTTTCCATAGAAAATTTTGTCAAAATTTTATTTCCATAGAAAATTTTGTCAAAATTTTATTTCCATAGAAAATTTTGTCAAAATTTTATTTCTGCAGAAAATTGAAGTACCTCTTAGTGGAGATTCTACCAAAACATCAAGAATTCCACCAAACAACAAAAAGTTATTTCCATAAAATATTTTGTCAAAATTTAATTTCTGAAGAAAATTTTGTCAAAAAGATATTTCCATAAAAAATTTTGTCAAATTTGAAATCAGAATTTTAAATCTATAGAAAATTTGACAAAATTTTATTTCTATAGAAAATTTTGATAAAATTTTATTTCTATAGAAAATTTTGTCAAAATTTTATTTCTATAGAAAATTTTATCAAAATTTTATTTCTGTAGAAAATTTTATCAAAATTTTATTTCTATGGAAAATTGTTACAATATTTTATTTCTACAGAAAATTTTATCAAAAATTTATTTCTATTGAAAATTGTGTCAACATTTTTTTGTCCATAGAAAATTGTGTCAAAATTTTTTTTCCATAGAAAATTTTGTCAAAATTTTATTTCCATAGAAAATTTTGCCAAAATTTTATTTCTGTAGAAAATTCAAGTAGTTCTTAGTTGGAGATTCTACCAAAACATCAAAAATTCCACCAAACAATAAAAAATTTACCATTTTTGGTAGAATTCTACCAACTGTGGCAACCGTGTTCTCAATCCCTTGCACTTTGGCTCCAAAAGTGCCGATCATCTCAGGACAGCGTTTCACGGAGAATAAGAGCCACTTTCGTGCAGCGTTTGAAGGAGCAAGGTTGATTGTAAATTGTGATGCTATTTCCAAAATTTGAGCAGTAAAAGTAAGAAAAAAATTAAAAATATGGCGCTTTACATTATTATATTACATGTCAGCCTAAAGGGTGGTTGACATGTCAATTGAATGCCGCGGAGACCGCTTTGTGACACGGCTTGGAGGACTGAGTGTAGCTATAGTTAAGCAGTTTGCGGATATCATGTTGGTAGCTAGCAGCTCAAAATTTCTACAATAAGTTATTGTCGCATGTCTTTGAAGTAAAGATTTTTCTTGAAGTAAAGAAAAACAGTTTTAGTTTAAAGAAATTATCTTAAAATTAACAGAGATAATGAATTTTTGGATTAACAATAAAAACTGCTCTAATATTGGCTAAGGCATTGTTTGTTGACTTTTCATTTTTAGTATAAAGTTTTTTTTTTGTTTGAAATAATATTTTTTTTTTACTTTGAAGTATTTGTTATTTTAATAATTTATATGTTCATGAATAGCTTTGTTAATATATCGCAAACAGAGAATTAAATTTCCACAACTGAGATATGTATTCTAATTTTTAATTATAGAGTGTACAATTAAATCTAGATAACTTCATTGAGAATGCCTTTATTGTGAAGAAGCTGCATTTTTGACTCGAAGTCTATATCAACGCTTCCAAGGGAAGGAGAAGACCTTATAATCTAAGTACACTTTTGTTGAGGGTACATTCCGTGAACATTTCAAGTAAATCGGTTCAGTAGCTTTGCACAATATGCCGCAATGTAATAATGGTTCTTCTGACACATAATGACAATTAGAAAACCAAGCTGGTTGGCCATATTACTCGCTGGGTGGTTGCTTTCGAGTTTTACTGCATTTGTATTTAAATAAACAATTTGCACTACTACTGCCGCCACTACTGGGACAGTTATTATATTAAATATTGACATGGAACAATCATAATTTACATTTGTTATCACAACCAATGGTGACAAATGACACAAATTTATCAGACTTCAATTGAGACCAACTTTTGAGTGTGGTGTGGTGCGGTTGGTGTAAGCCTTTATTCAGTCAATGCCTGAACTTGGCATTGACATTAAGAAATATGATAATGCCAACAAGATTGGCTAGATCGGAATTGAGAGAGTATAGTGTCGAAATGATATCCCAAATACAATTTGTCATAGACTCTCTACGTGGCGAGGGGCAGAAGTAGCTGCAGTGAGAGGGAGTTGGTTTGTATGCAAACTCGGGCATGGTCACTCACTCACTCACTAACTCATTCGCCATTTGATGACTGATTAATTGAATTTTTCAATGAATCTGTCATCGAGTGGTGACAGATCAATTAACGATTCCATGATATAAATCGCTTTCGATTTTAGCTTGCTTTAGGTTTCTCACATCGCGTTTTTATAGATTTCGTGTTTGAGAGTTTAGGAAAATCTAAGCTTTTTGGTTTTTATGCCACTTTAGATTATGGTGATTTTGAAATGGAGAATGGAGAATCAAAGGCTGATGACAAAATCATGTACTTAATGAAGTTTTCTTAAAAGTGGTAGCTAATGAAATTCTGAAAATTTTATTGAAGGACGTAGATATAGAGCAAATTTGTCTAATTGGAGATAATGCAAATTACCGTGAATGGACTGTACTATTTAGAAACGATTAATGATGTTTTATGGAAGGAATTGTACCGTACGTTCAGAAAGATGGCAAAACTACTATACAAACAAATCTTATTTTGCAAAATTTTATTTCTACAGAAAATTGTGAAAAATTTTATTTCTTTAGAAAATTTTGTCAAAAGTTTATTTCTATGGAAAGCTTTATCAAAATTTTATTTCTATAGTAAATCTTGTCAAAATTTTTTTTCTTTAGAAAATCTTGGAAAAATTTTAGTTCTATAGAAAGTTTTGTAAAAAAAAATTATAGAAATTTTGTTACGTTCAGAGAGACGGTAAAACTACAATACAAAAAACTTTTATTTTGCAAAATTTTATTTCTATAGAAAATATTGTCAACATTTTATTTCTATATAAAATTTTGTCAAAATTTCAGTTTTATAGAAAATTTCGTTAAAAAGTTATTTCTATAGAAAATTTTGTCAAAATACTATTCCTATAGAAAATTTTGTCAAATTGTTATTCCTATAGAAAATATTGTAAAAATTTTATTTCTAAAGAAAATTTTATCAAAATTCTATTTCCATAGAAAATTTTGTCAAATTTCTATACCCATAGAAAATTTTGTAAACATTTTATTTCTATAGACAATTTCGTCAAAAATTGTATTTCTAAAGAAAATTTTGTCAAAATCCTATTTTTCTAGAAAATTTTGTAAAAGTCATATTTCTATAGAAAATTTTGTAAAAATTTTATTCCTGTAGAAAATGTTGCCAAATTTTATAGCTATAGAAAATTTGGGTAAATTTTTATAGCTATAGAAAATTTTGTTAAAATTTTAGTCCCATATAAAATTTTGTCAACATTTTAGTTTTATAGAAAATTTTGTAAAAATTCTATTTCTATAGAAAATTTTGTCAAATTTCTATTCCTATAGAAAATGTTGTTAAAATTTTATTTCTATCGAAAATTTTGTCAAAATTTTATATCTATAGAAAATTTGGTTAAAATTTTATAGCTATAGAAAATTTTGTTAAAATTTTAGTCCTATATAAAAATTTGTTAAAATTTTAGTCCTATGTAAAATTTTGTCAAAATTTTAGTTCTACAGAAAATTTTGTCACAATCCTATTAGTCTAGAAAATGTTTTCAAAATTTTATTTCTATAGAAAATTTTTTTCAAAATTTTATTTCTATAAAAAATTTTTTCAAAATTTTATTTCTCTAAAAAAATTTGTCAAAGCTGTATTTCTTAGAAATATTTTTCAAACTTTTATTTCTATAGAAAATTTTGTTAAAATTTTATTTCCATAGAAAATTTTAGTTTTATAGAAAATTTCGTCAAAATATTATTTCTATAGAAAATTTTGTCAAAATCCTATTTCTATAGAAAATTTTGTAAAAATCATATTTCTATAGAAAATTTTGTAAAAATTTTATTTCTATAGAAAATGTTGCCAAATTTTATTTCTCTAAAAAAGTTTGTCAAAGCTTTATTTCTTAGAAATATTTTTCAAACTTTTATTTTTATAGAAGATTTTGTTAAAATTTTATTTCCATAGAAAATTTTGTCAAAATTTTAGTTTTATAGAAAATTTCGTCAAAATTTTATTTCTATAGAAAATTTTGTCAAAATTCTATTTCTATAGAAAATTTTGTAAAAATCCTATTTCTCTAGAAAATTTTGTCAAAAAAACACCACCAAAAATTTTATTTCTATAAAAAATTTTGTCAAACTTTTATTTCTATGGAACATTTTATCAAAATTGTATTTCTATAAAAAATTTTGTCAAAGCTTATTTCTCAGAAATATTTGTCAAACTTTTATTTCTATAGAAAATTTTGTCAAAATTTTAGTTTTATAGAAAATTTCGTCAAAATTTTATTTCTATGGAAAATTTTGTCAAAATGTTAGTTGTATAGAAAATTTTGTCAAAATTTTATTTCTATAGAAAATTTTGTCAAAATACTATTTCTGTAGAAAATTTTGTCAAAATTCTATTTATATAGAAAATTTTGTTAAAATGTTATAGCTAAAGAAAATTTTGTTAAAATTTTTGTCCTATATAAAATTTTGTCACAATCCTATTTCTCTAGAAAATTTTGTGAAAAATGTATCTCTATAGAAAATTTTAGAACTATTGTGTATAAAATTTTGTCAAAATTTTATTTCTTTGGAAAATTTTGTCAAAATTCTATTGTGTACAAAATTTTGTCAAAATTTTATTTCTTTGGAAAATTTTGTCAAAATTCTATTTCTATAGAAAATTTTGTAAAAATCCTATTTCTATCGAAAATTTGGTAAAAACTTTATTCCTATAGAAAATTTTGTCAACATTTTATTGCTATAGAAAAGTTTGTTAAAATTTCAGTCCCATATAAAATTTTGTCAAAATTTTAGTTTTATAGAAAATTTTGTCAAAATTCTATTTCTATAGAAAATTTTGTCAAATTTCTATTTCTATAGAAAATTTTGTAAAAATTGTATTTCTATAGAAAATTTTGTTAAAATTTTATAGCTATAGAAAATTTTTGTTAAAATTTTATAGCTATAGAAAATGTTTGTTAAAATTTTATAGCAATAGAAAATTTTGTTAAAATTTTAGTCCTATATAAAGTTTTGTCAAAATTTTAGTTCTATAGAAAATTTTGTCACAATCATATTTCTCTAGAAATTTTTTTCAAAATTTTATTTCTATAGAAAATTTTATCAAAATTTTATTTCTCTAAAAAATTTAGTCAAAGCTTTATTTCTTAGAAATATTTTTCAAACTTTTATTTCTATAGAAAATTTTGTTAAAATTTTATTTCCATAGAAAATTTTCTCAAAATTTTAGTTTTGTAGAAAATTTCGTCAAAATTTTATATATATAGAAAATTTTGTAAAATTTGTATTTCTATAGAAAATTTTGTCAAAATTTTAGTTTTATAGAAAAATTTGTCAATATTCTAGTTCTATAGAAAATTTTGTAAAAATTCTATTTCTATAGAAAATTTTGTAAAAATTCTATTTCTATAGAAAATTTTATTAAAATTTTATAGCTATAGAAAATTTTGTTAAAATTTTAGTCCTATATAAAATTTTGTCACAATCCCATTTCTCTAGAAAAATTTGTCAAAAATTTATCTTTATAGAAAATGTTAGACCTATTGTGTACAAAATTTTATTTCTGTGGAAAATTTTGTCAAAATTTTATATCTATACAAAAGATTGTAAAAATTTTAGTTCTTTTGTGCCAAAATTTTGTCAAAATTGTATTTCTCTAGAAAATATTGTAAAATTTGTATTTCTGTAGAAAATGTTATTTCTATAAAAAATTGAATCAAAATTTTATTTCTATAGAAAATTTTGTCAAAATTTTATTGCTATAAAAAATTTTGTTAAAATTTTGTCTATAGAAAACTTTGTCAATATTTTATTTCTATCGAAAATGTTGTCAACATTTTATTTTTATAGAAATTTTCGTCAACATTTCATTTCTATAGAAAATTTTGTCAAAATTCTATGTCTATAGAAAGTTCTGTCAAAATTTAGTTCTATACAAAAGTTTTGTTTTCATAGAAAATTTTGTCAAAATTTTATTTCTATAGAAAATTTGGCCAAAAATTTTATTTCTATTGCAAATTTGTGAAATACCTTTTAGTTGGAGAGGGAAATGTAGTAAATTCTACCAAAACATTAAGAATTCTACCAATCAACTAAAGTCAACTTAAATGCCCATATATCGGGGTTTATTTATGAACATTAAATTTGACCCAGCTATTTATTCATTTTTTACTTCATTCAAAACATGTTCGTTTTATCGTTTTAATTTCGATAATTTTGTTTGCCCCCCAGTTACCAAAAATTATCTAAATTAAAACGATGAAACGAACCTGTTTTGTATCATCCAAAAGTAAAATGCATTTTTCAAACCCCTTTTTTGAAGGATGCTTTCTACTAGAACCATGGTATTAGTCGTACTTGAAGTTGAGTTTTTATTTCGAATGATACGTGCTTTTGAAAGTTTTTATTTCATTAATAATATATACAAAAATTTTCCATATATGTGCCGTTACAAGTGTATAAAAGACGGAAACCCTAATAAATTAAGATTTGTGTTCTAGTATCAAGTATGATAAACTTAAATTTAGTCTTGAATTGCATACTAAATGTATCCTTAGTGTAGTGCCTCTCCCTAACTGCGTAAGACCATTTATGACATTCCGTCCTGTCTTGAAATTCTATATACCAAAATCCAGCTTATTGATCATGTCATCCCTGTTTGGTACCGCCTTAATTGTGGAGTCCAATTATTCATATATTGACCAGCCTGTTTGGGCGTTGGAAAACTCTTGAAGCTTATTAACAATTGAAATGATATTAATTAATATTATTAACACGGGAGAATACATGTGTTATTTGTAAGCTGTTGCAATCTGTTTCCCAATGGCCTGCCTAGCTACCATATGTCCGTCCGTCCGTCTGTCCATCTATCTATCATGACTATATGCAGTGTTTTTTTTTTTATTAAGACATCTAACGCGTGAGCCATGACTTATATCCGTCTGTATGTCTGTCCATCTGGTACGCCATTGCAAAGGCATGGCTTATATAGCAAGAAAATAAAATAAAAAATCAAATCTATTGGACATGACAGTTGCATGTGGCAACAAATAGCCAGTGTGGATAAATTGGTTGATAGATTTGCTAGATGGATAGATAGATTACCAATAGACATTCAGATGGATAGAAGGACAGATAGATAGATGGATAGATTGCAGAAAGATCAATAGATCACATGACAGATAAATAAATTACAGTTGCTAATTTATATAATGTGCCACTTTGTCACAGTGACATTGATATGTTTACATTGACATTTGCTTGCTATATACAATTCATTTGTTTTTATCCTTTTTTAGTAGATTGAAAATTATGGCGTTATATATGTCAATAAAATGGGGTTAGTATGGTATGGTCATGGCATTTATAACGCGTGGGAGATTTTTTTTCTTCAAAATATTACATGTATTTATTTTATTCAACAACGTAATATAAAAAGCCGAAACAGGCCAAATAAAACTATATTACATCTCTTAATACCGAAAAAAAAACTTTCGTATATGCCTAGAGAAAAATACAAAAATATTCACTCCACTCAGAGATTTGTGATAACAACAAATAAAATATCTGTCCATGATTCAAAGAGCATTTGAATGCTATGCAGAGTGATTCTAATCCTTCTGAGACTACATAAACGGTTGTCACTCGAGCCAAAAATAATTTACCAAAATTTGCAGAAAATTTTACCAAAAAAACTAGCAAACAAAAAAATAATTTTATTTTGCAAATTTTTATTTCTATAGAAAATTTTGTCAAAATTTAATTTCTATAGAAAATTTTGTCAAAATTTAAAAAATTCTGCCAAATTTTATTTCTGTAGACAATTTTGTCATAATCTTATTTCTATAGAAAATTTTGTCAAAATTTTATTTCTATAGAAATTTTGTCGAAATTTTATTTCTATAGAAAATTTTGTCAAAATTTTATTCCTATAGAAAATATTGTCAAAATTTTATTTCTATAGAAAATTTTGTCAAAATTTTATTTCTATAGAAAATTTTGTCAAAATTGTATTTCTTTAGAAATTATTGTCAAAATTTTATTTTTATAGAAAATTTTTGCAAACATTTATTTCAAAAAAAATTTGGTCAAAATTTTATTTCTATAGACAATTTTGTCAAAATGTTATTCCTATAGAACATTTTGTCATGATTTTATTCCTATAGAAAATATTGTTAAAAGTTTTTTATATAGAAAAATTTGTCAAAATTTTATTTCTTAGACAATTTTGTCAAAATTTTATTTCTTTAGAAAATATTTTATTTCTATAGAAAATTTTGTCAAAATTTTATTTCTATAGAAAATTTTGTCAAATTTTTATTTCTATAGAAAATATCGTTAAAAATTTTTTAATATAGAAAATTTTGTCAAACTTTAAATTTTATCAAAATTTTATTTCTATAGACAATTTTGTCCAAATTTTATTTCTATAGACAATTGTTTCAAAATTTCATTTCTATAGAAAATCTTGTCAATATTTTATTTCTATAGACAAATTTGTCAAAATTTTATTTCTAGAGAAAATTTTGTCAAAATTTTATTTCTAGAGAAAATTTTGTTAAAATTTTATTTCTATAGAAAATTTTGTTAAAATGTTATTTCTATAGAACATTTTTTTCAAATTTTTATTTCTATAGGAAATTTTGTCAAAACTGAATTTCAATAGAAAATTTTTTTAAAATTTTTTTCTATAGAAAATATTTTCAAAATTTTATTTCTATAGAAAATATTGTCAATATTGTATTTCTATAGAAAATTTTGTCAAAATTTTATTTCTATAGACAATTTTGTCAAAATTTTATTTCTATATAAAAATTTGTTAAAATTTTATTTCTATAGAAAATTTTGTTAAAATTTTATTTTTATAGAAAATTTTTTTCAAATTTTTACTTCTATAGAATTCTTTTTTTTTTTAATTTTATTTCTATAGAAAATATTGTCAAAATTTTATTTCTATAGAAAATTTTGTCAAAATTTTATTTCTATAGAAAATATTGTCAATATTGTATTTCTATAGAAAATTTTGTCAAAATTTTATTTCTATAGACAATTTTGTCAAAATTTTATTTCTATAGAAAATTTTGTTAAAATTTTATTTCTATAGAAAATTTTGTTAAAATTTTATTTTTATAGAAAATTTTTTCAAATTTTTACTTCTATAGAATTTTTTTTTTAAATTTTATTTCTATAGAAAATATTGTCCAAATTTTATTTCTATAGAATATTTTGTCAAAATTTTATTTCTATAGAAAATATTGTCAATATTGTATTTCTATAGAAAATTTTGTCAAAATTTTATTTTTATAGACAATTTTGTCAAAATTTTATTTCTATAGAAAATTTTGTTAAAATTTTATTTCTATAGAAAATTTTGTTAAAATTTTATTTCTATAGAAATTTTTATCAAATTTTTATTTCTACGGAAAATTTTGTCAAAATTGAATTTCTATAGATTTTTTTTTTAAATTTTATTTCTATATAAAATATTGTCAAAATTTTATTTCTATAGAAAAGATTTGCAAAATTTTATTTCTATAGAAAATTTTGTCAAAATTTTATTTCTGTCAATTTTGCCAAAATTTTATTTCTATAGACAATTTTGTCAAGAGTTTTATTTCTATAGAAAATGTTGTCAACATTTTGTTTTTATAGAAATTTTTTTTTTAAATTTTATTTCTATATGAAAATTTGTCAAAATTTAATATCTATAGAAAATTTTGTCGAAATTTTATTTCTATAGACAATATTGTTAATTTTTTTATATAGAAAATTTTGTCAAAATTTTATTTCTATAGATTTTTTTTTTCAAAATTTTATTTCTATAAAAAAATTTGTTAAACTAGTTATTCTTATAGAAAAATTGTTAAAAATTTGACAATTTTGTCAAAATTTTATTTCTATAGAAAATTTTGTCAAAATTGAATTTCTATAGAAAATTTTTTTTTAAATTTTCTTTCTATAGAAAATATTGTCAAAATTTTATTGCTATAGAAAAGATTTGCAAAATTTTATTTTTATAGAAAATTTTTGCAAACATTTATTTTCAAAGAAAAATTTTGCCAAAATTTAATTTCTATAGACAATTTAGTCAAGAGTTTTATTTCTATAGAAAATGTTGTCAACATTTTGTTTCTATAGACATTTTTTTTCAAAATTTTATTTCTATAGAAAAATTTGTCAAAATTTAATATCTATAGAAAATTTTGTCAAAATTTTATTTCTATAGAAAATATTGTTAATTTTTTTTATATAGAAAATTTTGTCAAAACTTTATTTTGTTTAATTTGGCAAAATTTTATTTCTATAGAAATTCTTTTGAAAATTTTATTTCTATAGAACATTTTGCCAAAATTTTATATCTATAGACAATTTTGTCAAAATGTTAGTACTATATAAAATTTTGTCAAAATTTTATTTCTATAGAAAATTTTGTCAAAATGTTATTTCTATAAAAAATTTTGTCAAAATTTTATTTCTTTCATCCGTTTTGTTTTGTTATTTTTGGTTTTTGTTCTTTAATCATTGTTGTTGTTTTGATCTCAGCTTTAAAACCATTGCGTTGACTAAACTACAAGAGTAGCTTAACCAACAGAGGAAAAGAATGTTTGTCAAATTTATTTGGACAAAGCCCTATAGACTGCAAGATGGTTGGATGGACGCACGTTTCGAAATTACCACATTCCTCATCAGCATCCTATACTTGCAGTAAAAACTATCAACCAATTATCAGAATAAATTCAGGCAGTTCATTAAACCCAACAATAAACCACACTTGAACCCTCCGAAAAAAGGTTTTACATTGATAGCCGGCTTTTGCCGAAATAAATTCGTACAAACATCTCTCTTTTCCTTTGCCAAAAATTTTCTAAAATTTGGCTACGCTGGCCAGAACCTCTGCCGGCGGGAGATGTTGCAAATTTAATTTAGATTTTTCAAGTTTTGTCGTTTTTTACAGTCTGAATCTTTATCATAATTAGCTCCATTACAAGCTGTGGGATTCATCTTCAAATAAGGAAGTAGCTTTCATCGATTGCTTTCCTACCATGTAATCAAAGACCGGATATGATCATAATGGAATAATTCATTGCCAATTTCCCCATTGTCTATGTCAATAATAAGCTATGATCTTCTCAATTGACTAATTCGTTACTCCACAATCAGATTGGAAAATGACAATGTCGACATGGCGTAATCTCAAATAGAAATCAATAATTTCATTTTAAGAGTTTGTGGGGTCTAATCATGATCATTCGTTTTTTTTTGCTCACTTCATTATATTGTAAATACAGAGTTCGATTATGGTCTTAACAATTGGCTTGTGCTTATTGCTGTAGCCTTTAGTCAATGAGCCAGCCCCTTTTAATAACATCGAAATTCATGTAAATTGTTATCGGTGGAATAATACGCCTAAACTCCAAGATGTCTCTTATGTTTGTTTGGTTTTTTTTTATTTCAGAGCTATCTTAGTATAGATCGAAACACATTCGCCAACATCCATTGCAAAAACTGTAACGCAATGCAACGATTGGAGGGGAGATGAAATGGAAACCTCATTAAAATGTCCAATTAAATTAGGGAAAATAAAATGCAATAAAACTTTTAAGAGGGCGCATTCAACAACAGACAAATCATGCAATATCAGCATTCGTAAAAAAAAAACGAGAAAACAGTAATGGTTGCGATAGAATAACAAAAGTAAACACAACTCTCAAAAAAAAAGAAGCTAGTTTTAAAAAATTATTTAGGGTTAAGGAGGATTTTACCTTCTTTAAAAAAAAAAAAAGAAAATTAAAAATTATAAATTTAATTCAGATTGTACCAATTTTTATTTATAAAAATTAAAGGCAGCAATAAATTAATAAAAGTATTAAAGTAAACTGAATTAATTGATATAAAATTGAGTTGAACTAAACTACATTAAATAAATAAAATGTAATTTATTTTAAATAAAAATTAGAACATATTAAATTCAACAAGCATGTACGGCCGTAAGTTCGGCCAGGCCGAAGCTTATGTACCCTCCACCATGGATTGCGTAGAAACTTCTTCTAAACACTGCCATCCACAATCGAATTACTTAAGTTGCGGTAACGCTTGTCGATGGCAAGGTGTCTTAAAACCTCCTAACACCTAAATTGTATGTAAGTCCATACGTGGTTATATTAAATTAAAAAAGATCGATCAAATACGTATATAATTCAGTTTGACAAAATTTTCTATAGACATAAAAAAATTTTAACAAAATTTTCTATAGAAATAAAATTTTGACAAAATTTTCTACAGAAATAAAATTTTAACAAACTTTTCTATAGAAATAAAATTTTAACGAAATTTTCTATAGAAATAAAATTTTGACAAGATTTTCTATAGAAATAAAATTTTGATAGATTATTTTTGGCTCGAGTGGCAACCATGATTATGAACCGATATCATATGCTGACGCCACGTGCCAAATTTCAACCGGATCGGATGAAATTTGCTTCTCTTAGAGGCTCCGCAAGCCAAATCTGGGGATCGATTTATATGGGGGCTATATATAATTATGGACCGATATGGACCAATTCCTGCATGGTTGTTGGATACCATATACTAACACCACATATCGAATTTCAACCGTATCGGATGAATTTTGCTCCTCTAAGAGGCTCCGGAGGTCAAATCTGGGGATCGGCTTATATGGGGGCTATATATAATTATGGATCGATATGGACCGATTTTGGCATGGTTGTTAGAGACAATATACTAACACCACGTACCAAATTTCAATCGGATCGGATAACTTTTGCTCCTCTAAGAGGCTCCGGAAGTCAAATCTGGGCATCGGTTTATATGGGGGCTATATATAATTATGGGCCGATGTGGACCAATTTTTGCATGGTCATTAGAGAACATATACCAAGGCCATGTACCAAATTTCAGCCGGATCGGATGAAATTTGCTTCTCTTAGAGGCTCCGCAAGCCAAATCGGGGGATCGGTTTATATGGAGGCTATATGTAATTATGGACCGATATAGACCAATTTCTGAATGGTTGTTAGAGACCATATACTAACACCATGTAACAAATTTCAACCGAATCGGATGAAATTTGCTTCACTTAGAGCAATCGCAAGCCAAATTTGGGGGTCCGTTTATATGGGGGCAATACGTAAAAGTGGACCGATATGGCCCAATTTTTGCATGGTTGTTAGAGACCATATACTAACACCATGCACCAAATTTCAGCCGGATCGGATGAAATTTGCTTCTCTTAGAGCAATCGCAAGCCAAATTGGGGGTCCGTTTATATGGAGGCTAAACGTAAAAGTGGACCGATATGGCCCATTTGCAATACCATCCGACCTACATCAATAACAACTACTTGTGCCAAGTTTCAAGTCGATAGCTTGTTTCGTTCGGAAGTTAGCGTGATTTCAACAGACGGACGGACGGACATGCTCAGATCGACTCAGAATTTCACCACGACCCAGAATATATATACTTTATGGGGTCTTAGAGCAATATTTCGATGTGTTACAAACGGAATGACAAAGTTAATATACCCCCATCCTATGGTGGAGGGTATAAAATTTAATCCGACTAATGATTTAAATGAAACAGAAAATCAAAAAAACTTAAATCTAAGAGCAAAACAAATATTTTAGTCTAAATTAGGATAATATTAAAATATCAATATTAAAATTAAACAAGTATATAAAGCAGTAAATTCGGCCGGGCCGAATTTTAAATACCCACCACCATGAATCAAATATGGTAGTTTACTTTGAAAACTCTTCGTCGTAGTGGGTTACTTGATAATATATAGAATTGTAGGGGGTTTGATGACAAATCTTCTCCCAAGCAAGTCAGTTCCCGAAGACAAACTTTAAAGATTCTACCTATAAAGACCAGATCAGATTCTGGATTTATGAGAACCAATTTTGTTTGAGTTTTAGAGAAATTATAAACATATCGTGTATATGATGAAATTACGCCTTGATTTAAAATCTTAAATATGTAGATTTTTCGACCATTTTTTAAATACGATGAGTAAAATCTGGAAATTTTACTTTCAGTTTGAAGCAATTTTCATGATCAGTGCGCCTGCTATACCCTGAAAGAAGTGTTTTCTTTTTTGAGAAACGTAATTTTAGACAAGCAAAGTTTTCTTTTGACACAAATTTTAGAGACAATCGTTGAATAATAGATTACTAATTTCCAGCAAATCGGATAAAAACTACGGATTCTAGAAGCCCAAGAAATAAAGCCGGAAGATCGGTGTACATGGGGGCTACACCAAAACATGGACCGATAGGCACCATTTGCTACTCACATATTTGCGATCTTAAAATACCCCCAGATTTTTAATTTCAAACAAATCGGCTAGAAAATATAGTCTCCAGACGCCAAAGAAGTAAAAATCGAGAGATCAGTCTATATGGGGGCTATACCAAAAAATGGGCACCGTTTTCGGCACACCTTTTCGGCACTCCTTTTTATGGTCCCAAAAGAACTCTAGATTTTTCAATTTCAGGAAAATCGGATAGAAAATATAGTTTCTAGAAGCCCAAGAGGCAAAATCGGGAGATCAATCTCTATGGGGGCTATATCAAAACATCGACCGATGAGCACTATTTTCGGCACACCTTTTCATGGTCCTCAATTACCTCTAGATTTCCAATTTCAGGCAAATCGGATGGTAAATATAGTTTCTAGAAGTCCTAGAAGCAAAATCGGGATATCGGTCTATATGGGGGCTATACCAAAACATGGACCGATGGGCACCATTTTTGGCACACCTTTTTATGGTCCTCAAATACCTCTATACTTCCAATTTCAGGCAAATTAGATAAAAACTACGGTTTTTATAGGCCCAAGACCCCAAATCGGGAGGTTGGTTTATATGGGGGCTATATCAAAACATGGACCGATGGACACCATTTTCGACACACCTCTTTATGGTCCCAAAATACCTCTAGATTTTCAATTTCATACAAATCGGACAGAAAATACTGTTTCTAGACGCGTAAGAAGCAAAATCGGGATATCGGTCTATATGGGGGCTATACCAAAACATGGACCGATACGGACCATTTTCGACACACCTCTTTATGGTCCCAAAATACCTCTGGATTTCCAAGAAGAGAGAAGTTCACCAATGTGGTATCACAATGGACTGAATAGTCTAAGTGAGCCTGATACATCGGGGTGCCACCTAACCTAACCTAACCATGGGGGCTATACCAAAACATGGACCGATTCGGACCATTTTCGACACACCTCTCTATAGTCTCACAATACCTCTAGATTTCCAATTTCAGGCAAATCGGATGGTAAATATAGTTTCTAGACGCCCAAGAAACAAACTCGGGAGATCCGTCTATATGGGGGCTATATAAAAACATGGACCGATACGGACCATTTTCGAAACACCTCCTTATGGTCCTAAAATACCTCTAGATTTTCAATTTCAGACAAATCGGATAGAAAATACTGTTTCTAGACGCCTAAGAAGCAAAATCGGGAGATCGGTCTATATGGGGGCTATACCAAAACATGGACCGATACGGACCATTTTCGACACACCTCTTTATGGTCCCAAAATACCTCTGGATTTCCAATTTCAGGCAAATCTGATAAAAACTACGGTTTTTATAGGCCCAAGACCCCAAATCGGGAGGTCGGTTTATATGGGGACTATATCAAAACTTGGGCCGATATAGCCCATCTTCGAACTTGACCTGCCTGCAAACAAAAAACTAATCTGTGCCAAATTTCGGGACGATAGCGCCATTATTGAAGGCTGTAGCGTGATTACAACAGACAGACAGACAGACAGACAGACGGACAGACGGACATGCTTATATCGTCTTAGAATTTCTCACTGATCAAGAATATATATACTTTATATAGTCGGAAATCGATATTTCGATGTGTTACAAACGGAATGACAAACATATTATACCCCCGTCACCATTTTATGGTGGTGGGTATAAAAATATATATATATATATAAAGAAATACACAATTAAATTTAAATTAAAACAGAAACCAAAACAAAATTTGAAATTTGATATTTAAATAAAATAAATCCCTAAATTTAAATTTTCTATCGAAATTAAAATTATAAAATTCTTAAAAAGATAGTTTAATTAAAATTAAAACTCAAACTAAAACTAAAACCAAAACAAATATGTCAATTTAAACTAAGATAACATAAAAATAAAAATTTAAAGGGAAAATAAAACCAAAAAAATTAATAATTGTAGAATTTGAAATTTAAATAAAATAAATCCCAAAATTTAAATTTTCTATCAAAATTAAAATTATAAAATACTTAAAAAGATAGTTTAATTAAAATTAAAATTAAAACTCAAACTAAAACCAAAACAAATATTTCAATTTAAACTAAGATAACATAACAAAAAAAAATTAAACTGAAAATAAGACCAAAAAATTGAATAATTGTAGAATTTGAAATTTAAATAATATAAATCCCAAAATTTAAATTTTCTATCAAAATTAAAATTATAATATTCTTAAAAAGATAGTTTAATTAAAATTAAAACTCAAACTATAACTAAAACCAAAACAAATATTTAAATTTTAACTAAGGTAACATAACAATAAAAATTTTAACTGAAAATACAACAAAAAAAAAAATTGAATAATTATGGAAATTTAAATTAAACTAAACATTTAGTTTTAATTAATAGTAGTTATTTCCTTCAAAAAAGCGTTTATTTATTTGCAATTCCCCTGCCAAATAACCCTTTCTTATTTTTTCTTCAGATAGAAAAAATTCCAAATCAATTTTCCAAATAAACTTTAACCTTTCCCTCTACATTAAAATTTCGTGAGATTTGTTTCGCACGTACTACAAAAAATTGTGTGAATAGGAATGCCAGCCAAACGAAACGAAATTCCGAACAAACAAACAAACCAACAACCAAACCAAAGCCCATTACAATGAAAAACCGATCTACTATTGTCGGGTTACAATTTTGTGTAGTTGTTCCTACATTTGGTCTGGAAAATGAATCCGCCTGACAATGTGTCGGTGATGGCGGTGGTATATTTGGGGATCGTATCTCATATTGTGGGTAAACAATGAGCATGCAACAGCAGCACCAATTGCTATGGAAATGGTAAATGCTTTGGCTGGATGACTGAGTGACGGACTGACTGACTGATGGACAAAGTCTTAAGTCAAGATATCCCTACCCCCAACCCCATCCATGAAGCAATGAGCCCAAGAAATTTAAGACAATGTTAGCGGGGCAAACTATTGCCACCATTAACATTCATTTGGTTTTGTTGTTGCACCGCAAAAACGGTACTGCTACAACGCGTCTCTATCATCGTCATTGGTAGTCCCCATCCTCTTTGGAGAATGAGCTTCAACTGAAATTGATGATTTCAATCGGTAAATAAGCGAAAACAAAGCTAAAACAATTTTAAAAGGCCCTTTTACATGAGCTTACACGATTTTAATGGATTCAACCAAAAATCTGATGCAATAAGCCATGCTTATTGGCTTTGCTTAGAGCTGGCCATGCAACTGATGATGGAGTTCGATGGAAGTAAATCAGCATCATGTGAAAAGTACTCCACAAGTCAACCACATGTACTCCGAAAGCAGGCATCGGAAACATTGAAAATTGAGGTTATTTCAACAAAAACTATTTCGATTGTAAACGATCTTGTAGTGCTCTTTCCGAGTGACTACACACACACACGCGCGCGATTACAAATACTTGCCTTTACCCGTTGACATGGAGAGTATGCACTGTGATTTGATGGCAAACGCAAAAACCAAATTCTTTCCAACCAAACGAAATTATAGATTAAGGAACATTGTATGGAATTTGGGTTTCGACGTAAAAAAAAGTTTGTTGGGAAGAGAAATATATTATGGTTGCTATAAACGTTGACGAATATTAAAGAATTAACTGAACTTTATGCCCAAGTTTTGTTCATAAAATCTTTGAGACATACTTAAAAAAGGAAAATTTCATTAAGCTGTGGAAAATTTGGAAAAACAATAAAATTTAACTACAAAAAAAACATTTTTTTGCAATAAAATAAATTCAATTTTGCTTTAGGTTAGCTACGGAAATTTTGTTCAGTGTAGAGACCAGCCCATTTTTTTTCAATTTTCTCGATAATTGCATCTTAAAATCGGTGGATATTTGTTCAGCCAAGAATTGAACATGAATGATGGCCTTCAAACGGCCGACAAAGCCATCCTATGCTGCATGAAAGTTACTCTGCGGTAGTTTGTCCCATTCCTGGCAAAACGCCGTCTTGAGATGAACCTACAAGAACTAGATCAATCCTAGGACTTGTAAAGGTCTGTATGGATCAGTACCAATTCTTCTAAACACGTATGGAAGAGACCGATCACTACAAAAAAAAGTTTTCATATGAAGAGCATATAGAAATCAATAATAAAAATGGAAGAGACCGATCACTATAAAATAAGTTTTAATATGAAGAGCATATAGAAATCAATAATTTATATGTACATTTTAAAATTGCGATAAACTGGATCATTGGTACCCGTCTGGCGATAGGTGCGTTAGTGGCAATTTGCATCAATTTCCCGTAAACAATAAAATCAACTGCCACTGGTATAAGTCTGTCATTTTTCACACGAGTGGTAATTTGAAGTTGGTTGCAATACATATCAACCACCTCTTCGATCACCGCCCTTGTTTTAATAGCTATATAATCCAGCATATTGGTTAAGAAACCTGGACCAGCTTGGAAAATGGGATTGGAAATACGCATTCACGAATTTGATAAATACGCCGAATTCCTGGAAGGAGGGTATTGAGGAAAAAGAAGTGAGAGCTCACAAAACTTCATTTCTATAGAAAAAAAAAAATTCAAAAGATTTTATTTCTAGAGAAAATATTGTCAAAATTTTCTATAGAAATAAAATTTCGACCAAATTTTCTAGAAAAAAAAACATTTTGAAAAAATTTTCTATAGAAAAAAATGTTTTATAAAATTTTCTCTCGAAATAAAATTGTGACAAAATTTTCTCTAGAAATAACATTTTGACAACTTTTTCTATAGAAAAAAATTTTTCTATAAATATAAAATTTTGACTAAATTTTTCTATAGAAAAACAAATTTTGCAAAATTTTCTATAAAAGAAAAATTTTGACTAAATTTTCTATAGAAATAAATTTTCGACAAAATTTTCTATAACTTTTCCTCTGTTGGTTAAGCTACACTTGTAGTTTAGTCAATGCATGGCTTTAAGCTGAGATCAAAAACAACAATAACGATTGAAGAGAAGCCAACAATAACAAACAAAACGAAAATAAAATTTAGACAAAATTTTCTATAGAAATAAAAATTTCTATAGAAATAAAATCTTGACAAAAATTTTCTTTAGATATAAAATTTTGACAAAATTTTCTGTAGAAAAAAAATTTTGCAAAATTTTCGATAAAAGAAAAATGTTTAATAAAATCTTGTAAAGAAACAATATTTTAACAAAAATTTTCTCTATATATAAAATTTTGACGAAAATTTTCTATAGAAATAATATTTTGTTGTTGTTTCATAGTTGACCTTTAAACTGGTAATTATATTTGTTTACTTCGGCTTGAGGTCATATGAATAAAAACAGAAAAAATTACAATTGTAAATTTACTCGTTTACGAATAAGTTCATTGTTCTTTACTTCTAAAAAAAATTCCCTGAAGACGAACATCGGAGATGTTTCGAAATATTGGATAATTTTAAATAAAAATACAACTCAACAAAAACAACAACATCTGTTTTTATTCATATGACCTCAAGCCCAACTAAACAAATATAATTAAATAAAATTTTGACAACATTTTCTATAGAAATAAAATTTTGACAAAAATTTTCTATAGACAAATTTCTCCATAGAAATTAAAATTTAACAAAATTTTCTCTAGAAATAAAAATTTGGCAAAATTTTCTCTAGAAATTATATTTTGACAAAATTTTTTCTAGACAAAGTTTTCTCTATGCTGCATGAACCTACAAGAACTAGATCAATCCTACAAGAACTAGCAACCTGAAATTAGTTGTAATACATATCTGCTACCTCTTCGATCATCGCCATGGTTTTATTGGTTAAGAAATGTCGCGATATTTTTTATAGAAAATTTTGTCAAAAATATATTTTTATAGAAAATTTTGTTAAATTTTATTTTCTATGAAAAATTTTGTCGCAATTTTATTTCTATAGAAAATTTTGTCTAAATTTTATTTCTATAAAAAATCTTGTCAAAATTTTATTGCTATAGAAAATTTTTCCCAGATTTTATTTCTATAGAAAATTTTGCCAACTTTTATTTCTATAGAAAATCTTGTCAAAATTTTATTTCTATAGAAAATTTTGTCAAAATTTTATTTCAATAGAAAATTTTATCAAAATTTTGTTTCTATTAAATACATTTTCAATAGACATAAAATTTTTAAAAAATTAATAATATAAAATAATGAAAAAATTTTCTATAGAAATAAAATTTTGACAAAATTTTCTAAAGAAGAAAATGTTTGATAAAATTTTCTATAGAAACAAAATTTTCTATAGATATAAATTTTTGACAAACACTATCTATAGAAATAAAATTCTATAGAAGTAAAACTTTGACAAAATTTTCTATAGAAATAAAATTCTGACTAAATTTTCTATAGAAATAAATTTTCGACAAATTTTTCTATAAAAATAAAATTTAGACAAAATTTTCTACAGAAATAAAATTTTGACAAAATTTCCTATAGAAAAAAAAAAATTGGCAAAATTTCCTATAGAAATAAAATTTTGAGAAATTTTTCAATAAAAATAAAATTTTCTATAGAAATAACATTTTACTAAATTTTCTATAGAAATAAAATCTTGACAAAAATGTTCTTTAGATGTAAAATTTTGACAAAAATTATCCATAGAAATAAAATTTTAACAAGATTTCCTATAGAAATAAAATTTTGACAAAATTTTCTATAGAAATAAAACTTTGACAAAATTTTCCATAGAAATAAAATTTTGACAAAATTTTATATAAAAATAAAATTTAGACAAAATTTTCTATAGAAATAAAATTTAGACAAAATTTCCTATATAAATAAAATTTTGACAAAATTTTCTATAGAAATACAATTTTGAAAAAAATTTTTATAAAAATAAAATTTTGACTAAATTTTCTATAAAAATTAAATTTTGACAAAATTTTCTATAAAAATGAAATTTTGACAAAATTTTCTATAGAAAAAAAATTTTGACAACATTTTTCATAGAAAAAAAATTGGCAAGATTTTTTCTAGAAATTATATTTGACAAAATTTTCTCTAGAAATAAAATTGTGACAAAAATTGTCTATAGAAATAAAATGCTGACAAAATTTTCTATAGAAATAAAATTTTGACAAAATTTTCTATAGAAATAAAATTTTGACAAAATTTTCTATAGAAATAAAATTTTGACAAAATTTTCTATATAAATAAAATTTTGACAAAATTTCTATAGATGTAAAATTTTCTATAAAAATGAAATTTTGACTAAATTTTCTATAGAAATAAAATTTTGACAACATTTTTCATAGAAAAAAATTGACAAGATTTTTTCTAGAAATTATATTTGACAAAATTTTCTCTAGAAATAAAATTGTGACACAAATTGTCTATAGAAATAAAATGCTGACAAAATTTTCGATAGAAATAAAATTTTGACAAAATTTTCTATAGAAATAAAATTTTGACAAAATTTTCTATAAAAATAAAATTTAGGTAAAAGTTTCTATAGAAATAAAATTTTAACAAAATTTCCTATATAAATAATATTTTGACAAAATTTTCTATAGAAGAAAATGTTTAATAAAATTTTCTATAGAAACAAAATTTTCTATAGATATAAAATTTTGACAAAAATTTTCTATAGAAATAAAATTCTATAGAAATAAAACTTTGACAAAATTTTCTATAAAAATAAAACTTTGACAAAATTTTCTATAGAAGTAAAATTTTGACAAAATTCTCTATAGAAATAAAATTTGGACAAAATTTTTTATAAAAATAAAATTTAGACAAAATTTCCTATAAAAATAAAATTTTGACAAAACTTTCTATAGAAATAAAATTTGACAAAATTCTCTATAGGAATAACATTTTGACAAAATTTTCTGTACAAGTAAAATTATGACTAAATTGTTTATAGAAAAAAAAAGAAAAAAAAAATTCTATAAAAATAAAAAGTGACAAAATTTTCTTTAAAATAAAATTTTAACAAATTTTTTAATAGAAATATAATTTTGACAAAATTTTCTATGGAAATAAAATTTGATCAGAAATTTTGCTTTTTAATTTGGTAGAAGTTTGATACATTTGTCTTTAATTTTTTACTTAAAATGTTGGTAGATTATTTTTGGCATGCATCTATCGAATTAATATAACGCGCTATACTATCTGTAATGCGCTTGCCATCTACGAGTATAGAAAAAGTAGTGGATTGATCTTTCTTTACAATGTTTTACATAACTATAATAATTTATTTTTATTAAATTCATTAAAAATATAAGTAAGTTAAATACAATTAACTTTGCGTAATATAATTATTTTTTTATATATCTTTTCTTTTTTTTTAAATTTCATTTAATTGAATTTAATTTCATAAATTTTGAGTTATTTAATATTAAAATAATTATTAAACATTATTTAATTGGTTTACATAACCACTGTCTCACCCAAATGCAGCCACCGTTTTAAAATTCCTTATAAGGTTCAATTGGTGAAAATTCCACTTATATTTCTTAGTTCTACTTTGAAATAGAATTCTTTCTTTTTGCGTCCTAGTGGTTAATTCAACAAGCCAATAATGGGCAACAAATCTAAGCCATTCGAGGCAATGATGGTCACAAAAGGTGCATAGGGGATTTCAAGGAGGGTGGACAATGAAATGTGATCAAGATCAAATGAAGGCACCAAAGGTTTACTCTTGCTTTACTGGAGCCGATTGTTGTTGGGATAGCCAACAAAAACTATGTTGAGGAAGGAATGTGAAATCGCGCTTTGATCACACAAACAAAGCTGGGAAGTTAGCTTGGTCAACAAAACAAGTCAGTCAAAGGTAGTCAGGCAGGCAGTCATCCTCTAGACATTCAACATCAACTTTGGAACTCCTCAAAGCTCGAAACAGAGAAGTAGATAATAGTGCTTCAACAACTGACAATAACACAAAAAATGACTGAAGTCAGTCAATTTTCAAAAAATTTTTCACTGCGGTGAACAATAATAAAATAGAGGGGATACCCAAATGCTTAGACTAACCCTGAACCATGAGTATCAGTAAAGCATGAAGTAGAATGAAGCAAAATGTACTCTTGCTTTGCTTCAGCTGCGGACTAAATCTTGCAGATGATTATTGCCAGGATCATGAAGAATATGAACGCCATGTTTTTGTTGTTGTTGTTTTTACCTTTCCATTGTTGTTATGTGGGTTTGTTCCTGTTTTTGTTGTTTAAATAACCACAGATGATGATGATGTGGATGGTGAGGATGCTTATTGCCCTCTACTCAAACTGCGCAGACGCACATCAATCTTAGCATTGCTGCCATTCAATAGAAATAACAAAACGCAACAAAAAAAAAACGAAACTATTTCCACGATCTACGGTGGTGGTATCCATCCAGCCTCCATTCGTCTCTTAAACCTTGGCCATAAATGTCTTATAGAGGGAGGTAGTTAACACACACACACATACATACAATGATTGCAGCCTTTAAACGATGTTTATGATGGGAATGTATTTTCGCTGGTCAATACTGTTAGCAATAATGTTGGTGCCTTATTCCCTCTGATATATGCCATAGATTTGTTGTAATGACCATAACAACAGATTCAGTTCACTTTGGTTTTTTTCTTCCGAAAGCCTCTACAGCAGTTATTTTCCGTTTGTAACTCTACAAAGGAAAGTAGGTAATACATGAACACTTTAAATACTTCGGTATGCTTCATATACCGGTACAACCTCCTTTGGAATACCCCCGTGTAGATATACCCATATTGTCATATTTTATTATTTCTAATTTTTACGATAAGTTTTGCCCTCCAGCAAAGACTACTGGGATCTATTCTCTGACCCATGGTTAGGTTAGGTTAGATGGCAGCCCGATGTATCAGGCTCACTTAGACTATTCAGTCCATTGTGATACCACATTGGTGAACTTCTCTCTTATCACTGAGTGCTGCCCGATTCCATGTTAAGCTCAATGACAAGGGACCTCCTTTTTATAGCCGAGTCCGAATGGCGTTCCACATTGCAGTGAAACCACTTAGAGAAGCTTTGAAACCCTCAGAAATGTCACCAGCATTACTGAGGTGGGATAATCCACCGCTGAAAAAGTTTTTTGGTGTTCGGTCGAAGCAGGAACCGAACCCACGACCTTGTGTATGCAAGGCGGGCCTGCTAACCATTGCACCACGGTGGCTCCCATTCTCTGACCCATGCCCGACATAGTGGCAAATTTTTCATTGTTTTCATATGATCATATTTTTGTGTTGCTAAATGCCGTACCTTTTATACTTTTGTGCCACCATTTTCTCACGTAGTGCTATTTTTTATTTAATTGTTTTTTTTTTTTTTTTTTTAATAATGGGAAGCTCTAATTAAAAATGCGGGATTTTTTCAAATATTTGAGAATATATTCCCAAAAAAAAAATTGTAACAGACTGATCAACCGAAGTATTGTTTATATGGGAGCCAAAATTTTCTAAAGAAAAAAAAATTGACAAAATCTTTTCTAGAAATAAAATTTTGACGAAATTCTCTATAGACATAAAAATTTGACAAAATTTCTACAGAACAAAAATTGGCATACTTTTCTATAGAACAAACAAAATTGGCAAAACTTTCTATAGAAATAAAATTTTGACAAAATTTTCTATAGAAATAAAATTTTGACGAAATTTTGTAATGAAATAAAATTTTGACAAACTATTCTACAGAAATAAAATTTTGACAAAATTTTCTTTAGAAATAAAATTTTGACAAACTATTCTACAGAAATAAAATTTTGACAAAATTTTCTATGGAAATAAAATTTTGACAACATTTTCTATAGAAATAAAATTTGACAAAATTTTCGATAGAAATAAAATTTTGACAAAATTTCCTATAGAATTAAATTTTGACAAGATTTTCTATAGAAATAAAATTTTGACAAAATTTTCTATTGAAATAAAAATTTTACAAAATTTTCTATAGAAATAAAAATTTGACAAAATCTTCTATAGAAATAAAATTTTGACAAAATTTTCAAGAGAAATAAAATATTGACGTCATTTTGTATAGAAATAAAAATTTGACAAAATTTTCAAAAGAAATAAAATTTTGACAAAATTTGCGACAGAAATAAAATTATGGAAAAATTTTCTATAGTAATAAAAATTTGACAAAATCTTCTATAGAAATAAAATTTTGACAAAATTTTCAAGAGAAATAAAACTTTGACAAAATTTTCAAGAGAAATAAAATTTTGACAAAATTTTCGATAGAAATAAAATATTGACAAAATTTTCTATAGAAATAAAATTTTGACAAAATTTTCAAAAGAACTAAAATTTTGACAAAATTTTCAAGAGAAATAAAATTTTCGATAGAAATAAAATATTGACAAAATTTTCTACAGAAATAAAATTTTTACAAAATTTTCAAAAGAAATAAAATTTTGACAAAATTTGCGACAGAAATAAAATTATGGAAAATTTTCTATAGCAATAAAAATTTGACAAAATCTTCTATAGAAATAAAATTTTGACAAAATTTTCAAGAGAAATAAAATTTTGGCAAAATTTTCAAGAGAAATAAAATTTTGACAAAATTTTCGATAGAAATAAAATATTTACAAAATTTTCTATAGAAATAAAATTTTGACAAAATTTTCAAAAGAAATAAAATTTTGACAAAATTTTCAAGAGAAATAAAATTTTGACAAAATTTTCGATAGAAATAAAATATTGACAAAATTTTCTACAGAAGTAAAATTTTGACAAAATTTTCAAAAGAAATAAAATTTTGACAAAATTTGCGATAGAAATAAAATTATGGAAAAATTTTCTATAGAAATAAAAATTTGACAAAATCTTCTATAGAAATAAAATTTTGACAAAATTTTCTAATGAAATAAAATTTTGACAAACTATTCTACAGAAATAAAATTTTGACAAAATTTTCGATAGAAATAAAATATTGACAAAATTTTCTATAGAAATAAAATTTTGACAAAATTTTCAAAAGAAATAAAATTTTGACAAAATTTGCGATAGAAATAAAATAATGGAAAAGTTTTCTATAGAAATAAAATTTTGAGAAAATTTTCTATTGAAATAAAATTTTGAGAGCATTTTTGACAAAATTTTCTACAGAAATAAAATTTTGATAAAATTTTCTATAAAGATAAAATTTTGACAAAATTTTCTATAGAAATAAAATTTTGACAAAATTTTCTAATGAAATAAAATTTTGACAAACTATTCTACAGAAATAAAATTTTGACAAAATTTTCTATAGAAAAACAAGTAAGGAAAGTCTAAAGTCGGGCGGGGCCGACTATATTATACCCTGCACCACTTTGTAAATCCACATTTTCGATACTATATCAAATCCGTCAAATGTGTTGGGTGCTATATATAAAGGTTTTTGTCCCAAATACATACATTTAAATCTGACTCCATATGAACAAAATTTATAATCTATAGACTTAAAATTAAAATAAGTCGGCTAATGCCCCTATGTTAGTAAAAAAAATATATGAGAAAATTTTAATCTGATCCAATTTTAAAGCAACTTCGCAAAAGTGTATTTATGATTTATCGATCGATGGATATGTATTCGAAATAAAGGAAAATTTGAGTCACTTTTACAAGTTTTCGACGTAGAATGGCGATTTTTTAGGGAAAATGTGGGTATTTTGGCCATTTTTGCCCAAATCTTTCTGGCAACATACGGATACCGCGACGATAAAAGTTCTCTTCTTTTGACTTAACAGACCAAATTTATAATATGACTTTATAACATGAATGAAAATGTCTATGAAAATGTGTCATCGATCGGATCAAGTGGTAGTCAGTCTTTCCAAATATTCTAGCCTCTTGAAGGTATATAAAATTCGTTGAGGCTGAGTTTTTTTGTGTGTTTTTGGTTGTATTATGGCTCATGTGAAAAGTTGCTTCAACCAAACTACACCAAAAGCTGGCTCCAAAGTAAGCGATGACCATATAGAGCCTGTAATGAAAGTCTGACTTGGCTAAGAGTCCATGCAAAAGTTATATAGAGCACATTCAATCCTTTCATCCATCAATCAATATGAATTGAAATAAACCGATTTTTTATTCATTTGAAAATATGATTATTGTTATTAATATTGTCATTGCTTTTATTTCAGTTGACCATTCACCGCCAACGATTGCAAGAATTTGTGTTACAAAAAAACAAAAAGAAAAAAAATACAACAATGGGGAAAAAGGAGTTTTTACATAAAATTACTTATGATCGCATAAAAAGAGAAAGGAAATTAAAAAAAATGTTTTTTTTTTAAGTTTTCGATAACTCAAATCTTGAAGTTTTCCTAAGAAATAAATGTTTTATATAATATTTGAGTTAGTAAGAAATTAAAAAAAAAAATTGAGAAGACTGAAAAATATCAGATATATCTATAATTAAGTAATATTTTGCAAAAATATTTAGTAAAATTATAAATTGCCCATTTAAATAACCTTCTCATCATTCTTAGGTTAAACGCTTAGATTACGTCCCCATTTGAACTTTTTTCATTTGCAAAAATAACTCAAAGGCCTATGCAGAGTTTTACAAACGATGCCGGCGAAAATACAGCAAACGTTTTTAATTTTTTTTTATTGTGGAGCTACAACTATGTTGTTGTTTAGACCTCTCACTTATTCTCGCCTTATGGCTGAATGGAGGCGGACAAATAAGTTAGCAAAATTCCAAATTTATTTTAGTCCATGTCTTCCTGGAATAGTTTTTGCCACTTTCCAAAGTAACACTTTGGAATGAAGGCACTCATCCTTGCAGAGATAAATGCAATAGGTTTGCCAACCCTAAGTCTACATGGGAAAATTTTGTCAACAGTTTATTACTATAGAAAATTTTGTCAAAATTTCATTTTTATAGGAAATTTTGTCAAAATTTCATTTTTATAGAAAATTTTGTCAAAATTGTATTTTTATTGAAAATGTAGTCAAAATCTTATTTCGTTAGAAAATTTTGTCAAAATTTTATTTCTATAGAAAAGTTTGTCTAAAATGTTATTTCTATAGAAAATTTTGTCAAGATTGTAGTTCTAGAAAATTTTGTCAAAACTTTATTTCTATAGAATTTTTTTTCAGAATTTTATTTCTATAGAAAATGTTGTCAAAATATCTTTCCTTTTGACAATTTTGTCATCATTTCATTTCTATAGAACATTTTGTCAAAATTTTATTTCTATAGAAAATGTTGTAAACATTTTATTTCTATAGACAATCATAATTTCAGTTCTTTAGAAAATTTTATATTTTTTTTTTTTTTATAGAAAATTTTGTCAAAATTTTATTTCCATAAGAATTTTTGTTAATATTTTAATCCTATAGAAAATTTTGTTATTTTTTTTTCTTTATAGAAAGTTTTCTCAAAATTTTATTTCTATCGGAAATGTTGTCAATATTTTATTTCTATGGAAAATGTTGTTAATTTTTTTATAGAAAACTTCCTCAATATTTTATTTCTATAAAAAATTGTATCAAAATTGTATTTCAATTGAAAATTTTGTCAAAATTTTATTTCTATAGAAAATTTTGTCAAAATTTTAGTTCTATAGACAATTTTGTCAAAATTTTATTTATATAGAACATTTTGTCAAACTTTTATTTCTATAGAAAATTTTGTCAAAATTTAATTTCTATAGAAAATTTTGTCAAAATTTTATTTCAATAGAAAATTTTGTCAAAATTTTATTTCAATTGAAAATTTTGTCAAAATTTTATTTCTATAGAAAATTTTGTCAAAATTTTATTTGTATAGAAAATTTTCTCAATATTTTATTTCTATAGAAAATTCTGTCAAAAATTTATTTCTATAGAAAATGTTGTCAAAATTTTATTTCTATAGAAAATTTTGTCAACATTTTATTTGTATAGAAAATGTTGTCAAAATTTTATTTCTATAGAAAATGTTGTCAAAATTTTATTTCTATAGAAAATTTTGTCAACATTTTATTTCTATAGAAAATTTTGTTTCTATAGACAATTTTGTCAAAATTGTATTTCTATAGAAAATTTTGTCAAAATTTTATTTCTATAGAAAATTTTGTCAAAATTTTATTTGTATAGAAAATTTTCTCAATATTTTATTTCTATAGAAAATTCTGTCAAAATTGTATTTCAATTGAAAATATTGTCAAAATTTTATTTCTATAGAATATTTTATTAAAATTTTATTTGTATAGAAAATTTTCTCAATATTTTATTTCTATAGAAAATTCTGTCAAAATTTTATTTCTATAGAAACTTTTGTCAAAATTTTATTTCTGTGGAACATTTTTGCTCATTTTATTTTTATTGAACATTTGTGCAAAATTTTATTTCTATAGAAAATTTTGTCAAAATTTTATTTCAATAGAAAATTTTGTCAAAATTTTATTTCTATAGAAAATTTTGTCAACATTTTATTTGTATAGAAAATTTTGTCAAAATTTTATTTCTATAGAAAATTTTGTCAAAATTTTATTTCTATAGAAAATTTTGTCAAGATTTTATTTCTATAGAAAATCTTGTCTAAATTTTATTTTTATAGAAAATCTTGTCTAAATTTTATTTTTATAGAAAATTTTGTCAAAATTTTATTTCTATAGAAAATTTTGTGAAAATTTTATTTCTATAGAAAATTTTGTCAAAGTTTTATTTTTATAGAAAATTTTGTCAAAGTTTTATTTCTATAGAAATTTTTGTCAAAATTTCAGTTCTTTAGAAAATTTTGTCATTTTTTCTATAGAAAATTTTGTAAAATTTTTATATCTATAAAAGTTTTGCCACAATTTTATTTATATAAAAATTTTTGTTAATATTTTAATTCTATAGAAAATTGTATTTTCTTTAAATTTTTTTCTCTATAGAAAATTTTATAACAATTTTATTTCTATCGGAAATATTTTCAATATTTTATTTCTATGGGAAATTTTGTTAAATTGTTTTTTTATAGAAAACTTCCTCAATATTTTATTTCTACAGAAAATTGTATCTATCAAAATTTTATTTCTATAGAACATTTGTGCAAAATTTTATTTCTATAGAAAATTTTGTCAAAATTTCCTTTTGATATAGAAAATTTTGGCAGATGCTATTTCTATAGAAAATTTTGTCAAATTTTTATTTTTATAGCAAATATTTTTAAAATTTTATTTCTATAGAAAGTTCTGCCAAATTCTATTTCTATTGGAAATTTTGTCAAAATTTTATTTTTATAGAAAATGTTCTTAAAATTTTATTTCTGTACAAAATTTGGTTTATTTTTATAGAAATTTTTTTAAAAATTTTATTTCTATAGAAAATTATGTTAAATTTTTATTTCTATACAACATTTTGTTAAAATAATATTTCTATAGAAAATTTTGGCAAAATGTTATTTCTATTGAAAATTTTGTCAATATTTTATTTTTATAGAAAATTTTGCCAAAATTTTATTTCTATAGAACATTTTGTTAAAATGTTATTTCTACAGAAAATTTTGCCAAAATGTTATTTCTATTGAAAATTTTGTCAATATGTTTTTTTTTATAGAAAATTTTGCCAAAATTTTATTTCTATAGAAAATTTTGCCAATTTTTTTTCTATAGAAAATTTTGTCAAAATTTTATTTCTAAAGAAAGTTTTGCCAAATTTTATTTCCATAGAAAATGTTGTCAAAATTCTATTGCTATAGAAAATTTTGTCAAAATTTTATTTCTTAGAAAATTTTGTCCAAATTTTATATTTATAGAAAATTTTGTCAAAATTTTATTGCTGTAGAAAATGATGTCAAAATTTTATTTCTATAGAAAATTTTTTCAAAAATTTATATCCATAGAAAATTTTGTCAAACTTTTATTTCTATAGAAAATGTTGTCAAAATTTTACTTCTGTAGAATAATTTGCCAAAATTTTATTTCTATAGAAAATTTTGCCAAAATTTTATTTCTATAGAAAATTTTGTTAAAATTTTATTTCTATAGAAAATTGTGTCAAAATGTTATTTCTATAGAAGATTTTGTCAGTATTTTATTTTTATAGAAAATTTCGCCAAAATTTTATTTCTATAGAAAATTTTGCCAATTTTTTTTTTCTATGGAAAATTTTCCCAATTTGTTTTTCTATGGAAAATTTTGCCAAAATTTTATTTCTAAAGAAAGTTTTGCCAAATTTTATTTCTATAGAAAATGTTCCAAATTTGATATCTATAGAAAATTTTGTCAAAATTTTATTTCTATAGAAAATTTTGTCAAAATTTTATTTCTATAGAAAATTTTGTCAAAAATTTATATCCATAGAAAATTGTGCCAACAACTTATATCCATAGAAAATTTTGTCCAAATGTTATTTCTATAGAAAATGTTGTAAAATTTTACTTCTATAGAATAATTTGCCAAAATTTTATTTCTATAGAAAATGTTGTTAAAATTTTATTTCTATAGAAAATTTTGTTAAAATTTTATATCTATAAAAAATTTTGTCAGAATTTTATTTCTATAGAAAAATTTGTCAAAATGTTATTTCTATAGAAAATGTTGTAAAAATTTTATTGCTATAGAATAATTTGTGAAAATTTTACTTCTATAGAATAATTTGTGAAAATTTTATTTCTATAGAAAATTTTGTTAAAATTTTATTTCTATAGAAAATTTTGTTAACATTTTATTTCTATAGAAAATTTTGTCAAAACTTTATTTCTGTAGAACATTTTGTCAAAATTTAATTTCTATAGAAGATTTTTATCAAACATTTATTTCTATAGAAAATTTTTAAAATTTTTTTTTCTATAAAATTTTTTGTCGAAATTTTATTTCCATAAAAAATTTGTGGAGTAACTCATGGTTGGGGAAGAATATTTTTCAAAATCTACCAAGACATCAAGAATTATACCAAATTACCAAGATGTTCGCAAATATTTCTGCATCGGCAACCCTTACAAATGCCATCTCATGACCATAAATATGAACATTGTCAGCAAGGTAGTAATTACATTTAAAGAATTATGTTTCATTACTTTCGTTACATTTAACTATGCCAAAATGTGGACATGCCTTTGTGTGAGATCCTCATTGAACAAAAAAAAAAAAACGCATTTTTTCTCACAAGCAATACAACGATGACTGTCTACACATTTGTTGGGACGGTAATGATTGTCGGTTGTCCTTTGCCAAAAGATCATTTGGGCATTGTTTTTGGGCACCAAGTCCACGAGGACAGAAAACAGCGAAGCTTTTACCAGACATTAAAAAATGTGCGATACATAACCTCTTAAGAGTTGGTACACAAGCCGCAAATGGACCTATAGGCAATTTACACCGCAGCGGTGGGTAGAAAATGGCAACAACAGCTACAAAAATGTTGAATATGACTACCGCTACATCGACAAAAAAACAAACGCAAATAAAAATACAAACAACAGCAACGAGAGCAAAAGTCCCAACACATGTAAAACTAGAGTCGTGTGGTTTTCACGAGTTATTGGCACACGCGCATATAAGATCAATTCATGTTTTATGTATGGCCCAGTCTAGTGTCTCCACCAAAGATCACTTCAAACCTCTATAAGAGACATAACTTTATAGAAATTACACAGAAAGAAAGGAACTTTGTCAATATTTGATTTTTATAAAGTTTTTGTTTAGGTTTTATTTTCATAGAAATTTTTGTAAAGGTTTTATTTCTATAGAAATTGTTTTTATTTCTTCACAAAATTTGTCAACATTTAATTCTATAGAAAATTTTGTCAAAATTTTATTTCTATAGAAATTTTTGCAACATTTTATATTAAAAAAGAATTATTTCGAAATTTATAACCAATTTCGATAGTTTTTTTCTTTTATAGAAAATTTTGTCAAAATTTATTTATATAGAAAACAATTTTGTTAAAATTTTATGTTTATAGAAAACCTTGTACATTTCGTTTCTATAAAAAGTTTAGTCATAATTTAATTTCAATCAAAAATTTTTTCAGAGTTTATTTATATAGAAAATTATTTGTGAAAATTTTATTTCAGTTGTAAAATTTTGTCACAATTTTATTTTTATAGAGAACTTAGTCTATTTTGTCAGAATTTATTTATATAGAAAATTATTTGTCAAATTTTTATTTCAGTAGTAACATTTTGTCACAATTTTATTTTTATAGAGAACTTAGTATATTTTGTTTTATTGTTTTTTAGAAAATGTAGAAAAATTTTATTTCTATAGAAAATTTTGTCAATTTTGTCAATTGTGAAAAAATTACATTTATGTAGAATTTTTTCTTTTTCACAATTTTATTTCTATTTGTCAAAATGTTTTTGTCTTTATGGTGCCAACATTTTCTTTCTATGGAAAATTTTTGCAAATCTGTTTTAATATAAAAATCTTTGTATAATAATATTTCAATAGAAAATTTTGTCAAATTTTTATGTCTATAGAATTTTTTTTTTCATTGTGCTATAGAAAAATCAGACACAATTTAATTTCTGCAGGAAATTTTGTCAATATTTGATTTCTACAAAAAATTTCTTAAAGTTTTATTTCTGTTTTTTTCTGTTCTAGAAAACTTTGTCATGTAGGAAATGTTGTCAATTTTTTTTTTCAGTAGAAAGTTTTCATAAAATTTTATTTCAATAAAAATTTAATTTTTTAGAAAAATATTTTGTTAAATTTTATTTCTTTAGAAAATTTTGTCAACATTTAAATTCTTTAGAAAATTTTTGCAAAATTTTGTTTCTATAGAAAATTTTTGCAAAATTTTAGTTTAATAGAAAATTTTTGCAAAATTTAATTTATATAGAAAATTTTTGCAAAATTTTATTTCTGTAAAAAATTTTTGTAAAAATGTATTTATATAGAAAATTTTTGCACAATTTTATTTCTATAAAAAAATTTGTGTAAAATTTTATTTTTATAAAAATTTGTCAAAATTTATTTATGTAGAAACTGATTTTGCCCAACATTTTATTTTGTAGAGAACTTTGTAATTTTATTTCATAGAAAATGTAGTCAAAATTGTATTTCTATAGAAAATATTGTCAATTTCTTTATAGCAAATTATGAAAAATTGCATTTAACGTAAAATCTCTATAAACTGGGTTTGCCCAAAATTTTACTTTTGTAGAGAACTTTGTTCTATAAAAAATTTAGCCAAAATTTTATATCAATAGAAAATGTATTTATACAAAAAACTATGTAAAAATTTTATTTCTGCGGAAAATTTTGTCAAAATTGTATTTTTATAGAGAACTATGTATTTTTTCTAAAGAAATTGCGGACATTTTTTTTTGTCAAAATTTTATGTCTATATGTCAAAATTTTGTTTTCTTTAGTAAAAGTGGACAAGAGATCGTAGAGATTATCTAATAGAAAATTATGTTCAAATGTGATTTATTTTGAATAGTTTTTCAAAAGTTAATTTTTTATAGAAAAATGTTTATAGAAAATATTTTTTCAAAGTTTTATTTCTTTAGAAGATTTGGTCAAAATGTTATTTCTATAGAAAATTTTGTCAAAGTTTCACTTTTAAAGAAAATTTTGTTGAAATTGTGTTTCTATAGAAAATTTTGCCAAGATTTTATTGCTGTAAATAAAATTATTGGCAAAATATTGCTGATGCTCTTTTATGTTCGATTGATAGATTAAGTTAAAGTGTATAATCAGCCGAATAGTGACTGAGTTGTATATTAGCAGACTTGAGACAGGATCGTAACTTACTTTGAATAAGGGAGCCACCGTGGTGCAATGGTTAGCATGCTCGCCTTGCATACACACAGTCGTGGGTTCGATTCCTGCTTCGACCGAACACCAAAAAGTTTTTCAGCGGTGGATTATCCCACCTTAGTAATGCTGGTGACATTTCTGAGGGTTTCAAAACTTCTCTAAGTGCACACAAAAAATGTTGTTCTGATTCAATCACGAAATTAATTGATCCAATTAATTTTTTAACTGAAATGTCTTCAATCACGAAAATGATAGTATCAATCACAGTTTTAATTGGAAATTAAAAAAATACTTGATTAAAAAATTAATTGATTTTATTAGAAATTTTCAATTAATTTTTTAATTGATTCAATTAAAAATTTAATTGATGTTGAATGCAAAACTCAATTAATTTTTTCCATTAAAAACGTAATTACTTTCAATTACTTTCTTACCTGACTTTGTGTTTTTAGTTGGATTGAAAATGGATAGTTTGATATCAATTTTTATTTAAAAATTAAAAAATGTCGATCGCTTTTTTAAAGTGACTTAGTCTTTCGTGTTTGATTCAAAAGTTAATTGTATCAATTAATTTTTTAATTAAAAATTTTGAAATGTTTTATCATTGACATATTTAGCTTAATGTTTCTATCTTGATTGAAAAGTTAATTGTATCAATTAATATATTAATTGAAAAAAATTTCAACTTTAATCAACTTTTTAATTGGAAATATTTTGGTGAAATTTTTTTCTGTGTGGTTTCACTGCTATGTGGAACGCCGTTCGGACTCGGGTATAAAAAGGAGGTCTCTTGTCATTGAGCTTAACATGGAACCGGGCAGCACTCAGTGATAAGAGAGAAGTTCACCAATGTGGTATCACAATGGACTGAATAGTCTAAGTGAGCCTGATACATCGGGCTGCCACCTATATTGAATAATTTAACAATGTTCAATTAAATTTAATTACATTTAACTAAGTTTAATTTACCTACAGTTATTATGCAGATGATACTGCGCTTATTACTACTAGTAAGGTAGTTAAAGCGCTTTTGAAGAAAATGGAAAAAGGACTGGCGTCTTGCAATAGGTATTTTTCGAAATGGAAGATTAAAATAAATCCCAGTAAAACGCAGGCGATTATTTTTCCTTATAATAAATCCCCTAAAAGGAAGCCGAATCGAAGGCTTAAGTTTGGAGATGAAACGATTGCGGTTGCTGATAGTGTCAAGTATCTGGGGGTCACGTTAGATATAAAATTATCTTATGGGAAACACTTAGAAGAGATCCGTAACAAATCGCTAAAATCGTTGAGGGCGTTGTGGCCGCTTTTGTGTAGAAAGTCTCTGCTGAATCATAAAAATAAGAATCTACTGTTCAAAGGTATCATAAGACCTATTTTAACATATGCATGTCCAGTTTGGTACAAAGCTGCAAAGACCCATTTGGAGAAGTTACAGATTGTACAAAATAAATGTTTAAAAATTATCAATGGAAAGAATTGGAGATACTCTACTTCATTACTTCATAATGAAACTGGATATGAAAAAATTTGTGATTTCATCAAAAGGCTAAATTTAAATTATTTTTCCAAAATTGAAACTTCCCCTTATTGTTTGATAAGGTCTTGTGTAGAGCGAGTATATTAAAATATTTCTTATTTTACTATTAAATTATCAAATTGAAAATATATGTTTGTTTTAGGTTATTGAATTAGATAATCTTCTGCATGCATGTTAATTTTCAACAATATTTGACTTTTGTTTAATTTCATATAAAGGTCTTTAACCTGTTTTTGCCTTTAATAATATGTATCTTAAATAACATAGCTTATATTGCCAGCCAGTGTCTCATTTGTTGTAATATCTACTGTGATAAAATCTCATTAAATGAATTGTATTTAAAAATCAAATTAATAAAGAAGAATTTGAAAAATGAAAATGAAAAAATGACCTACAGTTAATTGAGTTAAATAAAATGTTATTGATAACACTTATAGTTTTTTCAGTGTCCCTCTATTCACCCATAGTTTAGCATATCTATGCTGCTATTGTTGGTCACTTTCATATATACGCCTGCGCAAAGACGGCAAGTAAAGACACAAAAGAAAAAGAAAAATAAAATTAAAATACATCTTGCTCCACATGAGTACTCTTTTACTACCACTGCACAACAAAACCTACCAACAAAACTGCAATAACAATTCCAAATAATGATTATGGTTAAACATAGTGGAGAAAAAATCTTTATAATTTTTATGAGTTTTTAAACGCTGTGGTTATTGTTTTAATGAAACTAACATGAATATGTTAATCTGGTTACAGTGGTAACATTTTTCCACACTCTCCATTGATGTCCGTAATTTTGTGCGCCTCTCATGTCTACATGTCCGAGATATGATAATGGAGTTGATCGCTTCTGACAACCATATGCCCAAATAACTATGATAGGTAGGCACATTAAAATCATGTTATGTTCAAATTTGTTATGTTTTTGTGTGAGTTTTTCTTTCCCAATGAAATGGGAAAATTGTTAGAAAAATTTTTATTATTAAATTTAAGAGCTTTTTTTATGAGCTAACAAAGAGGAAGTTTTGACAAATTTTATAGGCCATAAAAGTATGTTAACCTGGAGCAAAGTTAATTCTCTTATTTATTACGAAAGTTCAATTACAATTGATATTTTACATTTTTTTAAATTAGATAGAATTTTACATTATTATATTAGATGTAGAAAAAACAAGTAATTTCTATTTTTCCAACATATGGTGTTATTTACAGGGTAACTCATTTATAATGCAAAAATGTAAAGGACTATATTATTTTTTTTCATTTTTACTGTTCAAAAATGTTTCTATAGAAAATTTTGTCAAAATTTTATTTCTGTTGTTTTTTTGATTTCAGCTTAAAACCATGCATTGACTAAACTACAAGTGTAGCTTAACCAAAAGAGGAAAAGAAAGAAAGAAGAGGAAGCACGCTCTAAATAAACCCAGCCCACAGCCCTCAAATCGATGATTTGACGGTGGCAAAGGAAGAGATTTATGTTTGTACGAATTTATTTCGCCATAAGCCGGCTGTCATGTAAAACCTTTTTTCGGAAGGTTCAAGTGTGGGTTTAATGAACTGCCTGAAATTATTCTGATAATTGGTTGATAGTTTTGATGCAAGTAGAGGATGCTGATGAGGAATGTGGTAATTCCGAAAAAACATGCGTCCAACCAACCATCTTGCAGTCTATAGGGCTTTGCCCAAATAAATTTGACAAACATTCTTTTCCTCCGTTGGTTAAGCTACGCTTGTAGTTTACTCAATGCATGGGTTTAAGCTGAAATCAAAAAACAACAACAACGATTAAAGAACAAAACCAACAATAACAAAACAAAACGAATGAAAAATTTTATTGCTATAAAATTTTTTTCAAAATTTTAATTCTATGGAAAATTTTGTCAAAATTTTACTTATATAGAAATTTTTTTCAAAATTTTATATCTATAGAAAATTTTGTCAAAATTTTACCTCTATAGAAAATTTTGTCAAAATTTTACTTCAATAGAAATTTTTTTCAAAATTTTATTTCTATAGAAAATTTTGTCAACATTTTATTTCTATAGAAAATTTTGTCAAAATTTTATTTCTAGAAAATTATGCCAAAATTTTATTTCTAGAACATTATGCCAAAATTTTATTTCTATGGAAAATTTTTGTCAAAATTTTATTTCAATACAAAATCATGTCATCATTTTATTTCTAGAGAAAATTTTGTCAAAATTTTATTTTTATAGAAATTTTTTTCTATGGAAAATTCGGGAAAATTTTTTTCCATGGAAAATTTTGTCAAAATTTTATTTCTCTAGAACATTTTGTCCAAATTTTATATCTATAGAACATTTTGTCAAAATTTTATTTCTATTTTATTTTATTTCTATCGAAAATTTCGTCAAAATTTTATTTCTATAGAAAATTATGTCAACATTTTATTTCTATTTTCTATAGTCACAATTTTATTTTTTAGAAACTTTGGTCAAAATTTTTTTCTATAGAAAATTTTGTCAAAATTTTATTTCTCTAGAACATTTTGTCAACATTTTATATCTATAGAATATTTTATCAACATTTTATTTCAATAGAAAATTTTGTCACAATTTTATTTCGATAGAAAATTGTGTCAAAATTATATTTCTACAGTAAATTGTGTCAAAAATTTATTTCTATAGAAAATGTGGTCAACATTTTATTTCTATAGAAAAATTTGTCAAGAATTTTATTTCTTTAGAACATTATGTCAAAATTTTATTTCTGCAGAATATTTTGTCAAAATGTTATTTCTCTAGAAAATTTTTTCAAAATGTTATTTCTCTAGAAAATTTTGTCAAAATTTTATTTCTCTAGAAATTTTTGTCAACATTTTATTTCTATAGAACATTTTGTCCAAATTTTATTTCTATAGAAAATGTTCTCAAAATTTTATTTCTATCGAAAAGTTTGTCAAAATTTTATTTCTATAGAAAATTATGTCAACATTTTATTTCTATAGAACATTTTGTCAAAATTTTATTTTTATAGAAAATTTGGGCAAATTTTTTTTCAATGGAAAATTTTGTCAAAATTTTATATCTATAGAACATTTTGTCAAAATTTTATTTCTACACAAAATTGTGTTAAAATTTGATTTCTATAGAAAACTGTGCCAAATTTTATTTCTATAGAAAATGTGGTCAAAATGTTATTTCTATGGAAATTTTCTAAAAATGTTATTTCTATTGAAAATTTTCTCTAAATTTTATTTATATAGAAAATTATGTCAAAATTTTATTTTTATAGAAAATTTTGTCAATATTTTATTTCCATATAAAATCTTATTTCTATAGAAAATTTTTTCAAAATTTTATTCCTATAGAAAATTTGGTCAAAATTTTATTTCTATTGAAAATTTTCTCAAAATTTTATTTCTATTGAAAATTTTCTCAAAATTTTATTTCTATAGAAAATTTTGTCAAAATTTTATTTTATAGAAAATTTGGGCAAAATTTTTTTCTATGGAAAATTTTGTCAAAATTTTATTTCTCTAGAACATTTTTTCAAAGTTTTATATCTATAGAACATTTTGTCAAAATTTTATTTATATAGAAAATTGTGTCAAAACATTTTGTCAAAATTTTATATCTATAGAAAATTGTGTCAAAAGTTTATTTCTATAGAAAACTGTGCCAAATTTTATGTATATAGAAAATTTGGTCAAAATTTTATTTCTATGGAAAATTTTCTCAAAATGTTATTTCTATTCAAAATTTTCTGAAAAATTTATTTATTTTATTTTATAGAGACCAAAAAAAAAAAACAAAATTTTATTTATATAGAAAATTATGTCAAAATTTTATTTTTATAGAAAATTTTGTCAACATTTTATTGGCATAGAAAATCTTATTTCTATAGAAAATTTTTTCAAAATTTTATTTCTATAGAAATTTTTGTCAAAATTTTATTTCTGCAGAAAATTTTGCCAATATTTTATTTCTCTAGAAAGTTTTGTCAAAATTTTATTTCCCTAGAACATTTTGTCAAAATTTTATATCTATAGAACATTTTGGCAACATTTTATTTCTATAGAAAATTTTGTAAAGAATTTTATTTCTTTAGAACATTATGTCAAGATTTTGTTTCTATAGAAAATTTTTGTTCAAATTTTATTTCTATAGAAAATTTTGTCAAAATTTTATTTCTATAGATAATTATGTCAGCATTTTATTTCCATAGCTAATGTTGTAATTTTTTTTTTATAGAAAATTTGGGCAAAATTTTATTTCTCTAGAACATTTTATCAAAATTTTATATCTATAGAACATTTTGTAAACATTTTATTTCTATAGAAAATTTGATCAAGTTTTTTTTCTTTAGAACATTATGTCAAAATTTTATTTCTATAGTAAATTTTCTCAATTTTTTTTTCTATCGAAAATGTTGTCAAATTTTTTTTTTCTATAGAAAATTATGTCAACATTTTATTACTATAGTAAATTTTGTCAATATTTTATTTTTATAGAAAAAAAAATTTTGGGAGCTACCGCGGTGCAATGGTTAGCATGCCCGCCTTGCATACACAAGGTCGTGGGTTCGATTCCTGCTTCGACCGAAAACCCAAAATTTTTCAGAGGTGGATTATCCCACCTCAGTAATGCGGGGACATTTTGGAGTGTTTCGAAGCTTCTCTAAGTGGTTTTACCGTATTATGGAACGTCGTTCGTACTCGGCTATAAAAAGGAGGTTCCTTGTCATTGAGCTTAACACTCAGTGATAAGAGACAAATTCACCAATGTGGTATCACAATGGACTGAATAGTCTACCAAGCAAAAAAAAATTGGAGGTTCTTCTTAAGGCACAACTTTAAAAGCACTTCCAAAAATGTCCTCCCAAAGATGTTCTTTATTTTAACTGCACAGGAAGTTCATTTGAAACAATTTTTTTATCTAGCTTTTTTCATATTTTTAATGGGAAATTTAAAATTTTATTGCTTCAAATGGGTTACAGATTAAACAGATTAACAGATTAAAAATTAATAAAATAGTGTAAATTATTTAAAAAATGCTAAATCCTTTCCAGAAAAATTGCGAATTTTTGAAAATATTTGATGTCAAACGTTCCAAACAAGCATTATAATGCATTAAGAACCATTTAAAAATTTTAAAAATTATTTATTCGTCAAAATATCACAAAATTTCTTTATTCACATTCAAATCACTGAATTCGCATCATACCTTAAGATGTGATGTATATTCAGTGCAACGGCTATTGAAATGGTGGACATTCGTCCTATGACAAGCCCATGTTAAAATCATCGCTTCTGCGCTAATTTTGCACCACTTCCGGATCCAAAAAGAACATTTTCACTACTTTTTTGGCGACGTTTTTTTTTTTTTTGCTGGGTAAGTAAGCCTGCCACATAACCTAACCTAACCTATAGAAAATTTGATCAAAATTTTATTTCTATAGGAAATTTTGCCAAAATTTTATTTCTATAGGAATTTTTGTCAAAATTTTATTTCTATAGAAAATTTTGTCAAAATTTTGTTTCTATAGAAAATGTTGTCAAAATTTTATTTCTACAGAATTTTGTCAAAATCTTATTTGCACAGAAAATTTTACCAAAATTTTATTTCTATATAAAATTGAAGTTGGAAAGAGTTAATTTAAAAAATCTACCAAAACATCGAGAATTCCACCAATGTACCAAACTGTAAAAAAAACTAACATTTTTGGTAGAATTGTACCAACCGTGGCAACCGTGATGTAAAATCATTGTGAATACGTATAACCTCAAAAATGTCAAGTTTTACGATAGAGCTGTTAGTTGTCAGATTGCAACGCTAGCGTTGCCAAATCTTGAAATATAAAAGGCAACCCTTATAGGTAGAAAACTCCTTAAAGTTGAGATAAAATTAGACATCTCTACGATTATTAAGACCAACAATTTTCATATGGGACATTACAAAAATGTTAAATTCCTCGCTTGTATACAACAACAGACAGACTCATAACCTAACCAAAAATTCTCTATTCCTTCAAAATATTTCAGAGAGAATGGACTTCCTCAATCATTAGCCAATCTTTAATCATTTCTTTCACTAGTTAAGCTTGGAATAAATATTTCAATTTCGAAATCAAAATAACGGAAGTCCCCTCAGCAAACTGCAAAAAATCCCAAACATTTCGAATTCAGTGACACAAACGACCAACCAGCCAAGTCAACACAACCCTCAGGGTTACAACGAAAAACTTTTGAAAGATCTCAAAAAAGGGTAATGACTACCCAAAACCAACTAAAAAAAAAACAATGCATAGGAAACTGAAATGAATGAGATGATTTGAATGGCGCAGAGAACGGGGCAGAGGGGTCAGAAGGTTTACTAAATGGTTGGATGAATGCATTTAGCATAAAAGATTTAACACGTGTTGAATGCTGCTGTTGACACACGGATGATTTGTCTGTCCCATGCCACAGTGTCATTTGACCGTAGGACTACCGGCCACCGGTAAATTTACTACAACTTAAAAAAAAAACACCAACACAAAACAAAACACAAGGGGTGGGAAGTTTGTATACACATCTCATATGGTTTTGCGTATGCCATTCAATAAAGTCTCTGCCAAAACAAAGAGGAAACTATACGACCAACAATATAATGCAATATGAGATAGGGATGCCAAAGGAGATTTCCTGATAATTTCGGTGGATGAAATGTGGGCTTGAATTTAATATATTAAGTTGGGGCCAAACGTAAACATAAACATAAACAGATATAAATTATAATAAGTATATAATAAGGGTATAATAAGTTTTTTTTTAAGTAAAATTATTTTTTTTATTAGAATTGCTTCAATCACAAAAATGATGGTATCAATAACAACATTAATTAGACATCAAAAATTTAAGTGGATTAACAATTTTGTTATAGCCAATTGGGCTATTTTAAGTGCAAATTTTGGACAATTAAATTTCACAAAAAAAAAGAAAATTAATAAAAATAAAAATAAAAAAGTAAAAGAAATATTAATAAACAAAATTAATTGCATCCCCGCTGGGATTTGAACCTGTGCCGTTTGAGTTTTTCGCTTCCTTAAGAAGATTTTGCTAATTACAAATTCTTTTGAGAAGGTTATGCAAATTACGAGAAATTTTAATTTTTTTGTTTATTTTTAATGGAAACAAGTATATACGGCCGTAAGTTCAGCCAAGCCGAAGCTTATGTACCCTCCACCATGGATTGCGTAGAAACTTCTACTGAAGACTGTCATCCACAATCGAAGTACTTGGGTTGCGGTAACACTTGCCGATGGCAAGGTATCTTAAAACTTTCTAACAACGTCTTCTAAATTACAAGGTAGTCCATACGTAGTATATGTTAAACTAAAAAAGACCGATTAAATACGTATATAATTAAGTTTAAAGTTTCTATAGAAATAAAATTTTGACAACATTTTCTATAGAAGTAAAATTTTGAAAAAATTTTCTATAGAAATAAAATTTGGAAAAAAAATTTCTATAGAAATAAAATTTTGACAAAATTTTCTATAGAAATAAAATTTTGACAAGATTTTCTATAGAAATAAAATTTTAACAAAAATGTTCTATAGAAATAAAATTTTAACAAAATTTTCTATAGAAATAAAATTTTGACAAAATTTTCTATAGAAATAACATTTTGACAATGTTTTCCATAAAAATAAAATTTTGGTAGATTATTTTTGGCTCGAGTGGCAACCATGAATATGAACCGATATGGACCAATTTTGGCATGGATATTAGCGGCCTTATACTAACACCACGTTGCAAATTTCAACCGGATCGGATGAATTTTGCTCTTCCAACAGGCACCGGAGATCAAATCTGGGGAACGGTTTATATGGGGACTATATATAATTATGGACCGATATGGACCAATTCTTGCGTGTTTGTTAGAGACGACATTCTAACACCATGTTCAAAATTTCAACCGGATCGGATGAATTTTGCTCCTCCAAGAGGCTCCGGAGATCAAATCTGGGGAACGGTTTATATGGGGGCTATATATAATTATGGACCAATATGGACCAATTTTTGCATGGTCATTAGAGAACATATACCAACACCATGTACCAAATTTCAGCCGAATCGGATGAAATTTTCGTTTCTTAGAGGCTCCGCAAGCCAAATAGGGGGATCGGTTTAAATGGCGGCTATATCTAATTATGGACCGATGTGGACCAATTTTTGCGTGGTTGTTAGAGAACATATACCAATACCATGTATCAAATTTCAGCCGGATCGGATGAAATATGCTTCTCTTAGAGGCTCCGCAAGCCAAATCGGGGGATCGGTTTATATGGGGGCTATACGTAAAAGTGGATAGATATAGACCAATTTTTGCATGGTTGTTAGAGACCATATACTAACACCATGTACCAAATTTCAGCCGGATCGGATGAAATTTGGTTCCCTTGGAGGCTCCGCAAACCAAATCGGGGGATCGGTTTATATGGGGGCTATATGTAATTATGGACCGATATGGACCAATTTTTGAATGGTTGTTAGAGACCATATACTAACTCCATGTACCAAATTTCAGCCGGATCGGATGAAATTTGCTTCTCTTAGAGCAATCGAAAACCAAATTTGGGGGTCCGTTTATATGGGGGCTATACGTAAAAGTGGACCGATATAGCCCATTTGCAATACCATCCGACCTACATCAATAATAACTAATTGTGCCAAGTTTAAAGTCGATAGCTTGTTTCGTTCGGAAGTTAACGTGATTTCAACAGACGGACGGACGGTCGGACTGACATGCTCAGATCGACTCAGAATTTCACCACGACCCAGAATATATATACTTTATGGGGTCTTAGAGCAATATTTCGATGGAATGACAAAGTTAATATACCCCCATCCTATGGTGGAGGGTATAAAAATATATTTATACGAAAATAAAGGGTGGTTAAAATTTCAAGGGCTGATGTTGATTTTGAATAAAGCACAAACTATTTAGGAAATTATTGTAATTTTATTTTATTATGATATATTGGTATTATTCAATTATGTATGGAACAAAATATCGGCCAAATGAGCGCCGCGACCTCGGTGGCACACCTTCATACGATGGTCCAAATTTTCGATGACGCTGAGACATAATGGAGGTTCTATGCCGTTAATGTGCCGAATTATCTCATCTTTTAGCTCTTGAATTGTTGCTGGCTTATCGACGTACACCTTTTCTTTCAAATAACCCCAAAGAAAAAAGTCCAATGGTGTCAAATCACATGATCTTGGCGGCCAATTGACATCGCCATTAAGTGAGATAACACGGCCATTGAATTTGTTGCGCAAAAGAGCCATTCTTTCGTTAGCTGTGTGGCAAGTGGCACCGTCCTGCTGAAACCACATATCGTCGACATCCATATCTTCCAATTCGGGCCATAAAAAGTTCGTTATCATCTCACGATAGCGAACACCATTTTCAATAATTGCCTGACCGGCCTCATTTTGGAAAAAATACGGCCCGATGATGCCGCCAGCCCATAAACCGCACCAAACAGTTACTATTTGTGGGTGCATTGGGTTTTCGACAATCACTCTTTGATTCTCATTCGCCCAAATGCGGCAATTCTGTTTATTGACGAATCCACTGAGGTGAAAATGTGCCTCATCACTGAAGATGATTTTCTTCGAAAATTGATCATCCACTGTTGCCATTTCTTGGAACCATTTAACACGTTGTTGGATTCTGTATCTCTCCATGGTTCAAATTGAATAAGTCTTAAATAGAGAAATGTCAAATAAAATTCGGAAAAAACTTGGCGTTTAGGTGTGGTTCACATTCAACATCGGCCCTTACAATTTAACCACCCTTTATATGTCGAAAATGAAAACGATGTATAACATAAAAAATAATTTTTTTTTAGAAAAATATTTGATACAAAAAATTGCCGCTGGTGAGATTTTAATCTGCATTTCTTATTTTTATTTCATACTAATAAAGAACATCTCGAGAATCAGTTAAAATGTTATTCCTTGGTGTCGTATTACGATCATATCACAAACATATGTGGACGGAGTGAAAAAGTTTTTCAAATTGTAAAAATTACATAGTAGGAAAATAACAGTGTAATAAAAAATATGGATGAAAATAAGTGAAATTGGTTGAAATTGTTTTTTTTTTCGCTTTTTAAAATTTTATATATCACCTCAAAAGAAGTTCTTGTGGGGTGAAAATGAAGTCCATCTCTAGAAGAGCATTTTTGGATGTACTTTAAAAGTAATGACTTAGGAAGAACTTTTAATTTCTTTTGCTGGGTAGATATGGCAAATTACCATAAATTTCAATTTTCTGTTGATACTAAATGGAAAAAATATATATTTATATAGTAATAAAAAAATAAAAACGATGTTTAACATAAAAAATATTTTTCTAGGAAAATATTTGTACTTTAAAAGTAATAACTTAGGAAGAACTTTCAATTTCTTTTGCTGGGTAGATAATGCCAATTACCAAAAATTTCAATTTTCTGTTGATATTAAATGGAAAAAATATATATTTATATAGTAATAAAAAATAAAAACGATGTTTAACATAAAAAATATTTTTCTAGGAAAATATTTGATAAAAAATTCGCCGCTGAAATTCATGGTGAGATTTCAATCTGCGTTATATATTTTGTATTTATAATATTAAGAAGAACATCTTGAAAAGTAGTTAGAATGTTATGTCGCCAAACTCAATAATTTGAATTTCATCCACTTTCTTCAAAAGTAGCACCCTTTTTCATCGAAGGCCAAGTTATTTTCATTTTTGGCGAATGTCTCCTTTATTGGGATTGTTGCTACAACATCAATGCCCTATTGGAGAACTTTTAAAGGTAAACCAACAAAACTTTACCTTCCCAACTGTCTGGTTTAGTGAAGTCGTTTAAAACAAAACCACCAAAATAAGAACAAAAGTTTAACTGACGCTCATGTTGATGTTATAATGAAAACATTGCCAACAGACACACATTTCCACTGATTTACTTCTCTCCAAGCCACTCCAATCGAATTGCAGTCAATTGCGCCTGCAGTGGTTGTAATGATGGTGGTCGCATTCGTATACCTAAAATATACACAATGAAAAAATTGAATTGAGTTGTGGGAAAAATTAACTAAATGGTATTCCATTTTTTTGGGAATTCCACAAAGCGTTGCCAAAACAAGAAAAAACAAGTAAGTAAAGTCTAAAGTCGGGCGGGGCCGACTATATTATACCCTTCACCACCATGTACCAAATACTTATAATGGAGACCATTTTTTGTACTTCTACAAAATCTCTAGAATTAAAATCGAAATCGTCTAATGCCCTGGAATAAAACACAATGTTAAAATAAAAATATGGGAAATATGACGCGAGAGAAATTTTAATGCAATTGTACAAAAGAGCATTTATGATTTATCAGGCGATACATATGTATTCGAGATATAGGACAATTTTAGTAATATTTACAATTTTTACTACTTATCAGTGACGATTTTACAAGGGTATTGGTTAGATCTCGCCAAGATATGTGGTCAAGTGTGGGTTGTGATATATAATTTGGTCAAGTCGGGCGACTTGGAGCCTTATTTAAAACTTAACCGTTCTGTGGAAATTCTGGATATGACTACGATATGGGGAAATCATCACAGAATTTTGTGTAAAGTGTAGGAATTTTGCCATATTTGTATAAACCGGAAGAACGAATATATGGAGGCTTTATCTAAATCTGAACCAAATTAGATCAAACTTGACACACTTAAATATCATATTAAATATATTCTCTGTGGGAACTATCCAGTCGATTGGAGGAAAATCGCATTGAAACTGGGTCTAAAATATGAAACAGTCTACCACATTTCCCCATCTCTGGTGTACGTATATATGGGAGCTATATATAATCTGAACCGATTTTGACTAAATTTGACATGCATAGTTAGAATAATAATTCTGCTATCTCTGCCAAATTTCACGTAAATGGGAGTATAATTCTGGCCCCGTGGTCATTTGAGTGTAAATCGGGCGAAAGATATATATGGAAGCTATATTTAAATCTGAACCGATTTCAACCAAATTTGGCACATTTACCGATACTATTAAACGTACTCCTTGTGCAAAATTTGAAGTAATTCAGGGCAAAACTCTGGCTTTTGAGGCCATATAAGTCCAAATCGGACGAAAGATATATATGGGAGCTATATCTAAATATGAACCGATTTCAACCAAATTTGACACATTTACCGATACTATTAAATGTACTCCTTGTGCAAAATTTGAAGCAATTCAGGGCAAAACTCTGGCTTTTGAGGCCATATAAGTCCAAATCGGACGAAAGATATATATGGGAGCTATATCTAAATATGAACCGATTTCAACCAAATTTGGCACATTTACCGATACTTTTAAACGTACTCCTTGTGCAAAATTTGAAGCGATTCAGGGCAAAACTCTGGCTTTTGTGGCCATATAACTCCAAATCGGACGAATGATATATATGGGAGCTATATCTAAATAAATATGAACCGATTTCAACCAAATTTGGCACATTTACCGATACTTTTAAACGTACTCCTTGTGCAAAATTTGAAGCGATTCAGGGCAAAACTCTGGCTTTTGTGGCCATATAACTCCAAATCGGACGAAAGATATATATGGGAGCTATATCTAAATCTGAACCGATTTGGATAATATTTTGCAAGTTTTGCGACTCATAAAATATTCGGATGTACGGAATTTGAAGAACATCGGTTGATAAACACGCCAATTATAACCAGATCGGGGATAAATATATATGACAGCTATATCTAAATCTGAACCGATTTTTTCCAAAATCAATAGCGATCGTCTTTGTTTCCCAAAACGACCCTGTGCCAAATTTGAGGACGATCAGACTTAAACTGCGACCTGTACTTTGCGCACAAAAATACATGAACAGACAGACAGACAGACGGACGGACATCGCTAAATCGACTCAGAATTTAATTCTAAGACGATCGGTAAACTAAACAATGGGTCTCAGACTTTTCCTTCTTGGCGTTACATACAAATGCACAAACTTATTATACCCTGTACCACAGTAGCGGTGAAGGGTATAAAAACAAGGCCATTGAACTCTAATATAAAGTTATTTTTCTTATAAAATAAAAAATATAATAAATAAAAAAAAAATAAAATAAATTTAAGAAAAAATAATTTTAAATTTATTGTATTCCGAGTTATATAAAATTTCCAAAAAAAAGTTATAATTTTTAGTTTCTAAACTAAAATAATTTCGAATTTAGTACCAACCTATACGTAGGAAATTTGATGACCTAAATTTCATTTTTAAGGAAAATAATTTTTTTTCGTGTACATTTTTTCTTAAACCAGGAACAGAACAATGATTGTAATTGCTCATAAAGAATGTGAAACAAGCATACCTTCAACAAAAAAGAACACAAAAAAAAAAAAAAAAACAAAAAGAAAATCAGAAAAAATGTTGTAAGACAATTTTGGATGAATTTCTTCCAGTCATTTTGGCAAAGGTTTAAGTGGTAACGAATATTGATAGAAAGTCATGAAATTCAACGACATGACTTTTGGGGGACTTTCGGCATATTGTTCTGTTAATTACAGTGGTTATTGAGCAGAGCCTGAAAATACTTACCCAAAATATAGTTACGCCAGAAATTAATTAAGTAGAAATTATGGCAGATTTCAAGTAAAAACTACTTCTCTAAAATAAAGTGATAAAAAGCACATGTCCTATTTTTGTATGCCTTTTGGCTTTGTAGTCAAGATATAACACGTCAATAAACTTAAAGACGATTTCATAAATTTTAAAGAATTTTTCAGAATTATTAAAGTCAAGTGTACCTTAGCCAAACAAAATTTTCTGTCATGTTAGGATACCCAGTTTTAAGTCGAATCACTTAACAATGAAGACAAAACGACTTCATAGAAAAGTTTATCAACTTTTGGACAAGCAAAAAAAATTTGTAAGAGTATTTTAAGAAAATTAAATCTTTGACCTTAACAACAATATTTTTGTTTGTCAGTAAAAGAACCTTAAAATGTCAACTATTTATAATGGATTCGAGCCATCAGTGGCCCATGAGTAGAGGTGTATAAAAATTATGGACCAAAGAAAACTCTTTAGACCTTTTAAGCATAATTTAAGAGATGGGTTCTATATCATGGTTGTCACAATTGGAAGAATTCTACCAAAAACGATACATTTTTTACTGTTTGGTAAATTATTATGTTTTGGTAGATTGATGTTTTGGTACACTGAAAAAACCATGCCCGGTTCCAAAGATTTTGTTTTTACTTTAACAATTTTGGTATTGATTCCGAGCCAAAGAAGCGGAGAATACAAGTAAGGATACTTTTTGTGTACTTGCTTCTAGGAAGCAAATTTAAATTTTTCGTTTATTTCAGCTTTTTTCTTCATATTCTTTCAAAGTCCTTTAAAAGCGAGTTAAAGATAACTTTATTTTCCAAATTCAAACTCGACTTCCAGTAGAAATTATGCAATGTTTCAAGTAAAAACCATCTTTAAAATAAAGTGTTGAAAAAGATGTCCAATTTTTGAACGATTTTTTGCTTTGTAGTCAAGATGCAAAAAGACAATAAATTTAGAGATAATTTCATTAATTTTAAAGAATTTTTATGAATTATTAAAGTCAAGTTTACCTATGGCCAAATTTTTTTTCTTTCATATTATGATACCCATTTTAAAGTCAAATCACTTACTTATAAGGACAATGCGACTGCGATTGAAAAGTTTATCGACTTTTGGAAAAAAAACCTTTATATTAGAGAAATGCATCTTCTACGCTAAGCAATAATAATTCGTATTTTAAGGACATGAAATCTTTGGTCTCACGACAATATGTTTTTCAATGTAGATTTCGCAAACTATTACTCTTCAACTAAGAGGTACTTCAGAAAATTTTCCAAGGATTCACAAATTTTTTATGGCAATACAATTTTGACAAAATTTTCTATCGAAATATAATTTTGACAGAATTTTATATAGAAATAAAATTTTGACAAAATTTTCTCTACAAATAAAAAAAAATAAAATTTAGCAGCATTGTCTTTAGGAATACAATTTTGACAAAATTTTCTAAGAGATAGATCTTGACAAAATTTTCTATAGAGATAAAATTTTGACAAAATTTTCTATAGAGATACAATTTTGGCAATATTTCTATAAGAATAAAATTTTGACAAAATTTTCTATAGAAATAAAATGTTGGAAAAATTTTTTGTAGGAATAAAATGTTGACAAAGTTTTCTATGGAAATAAAATTTTGAAAAAAAATTTCTCTAGAATTAAAAAAATAAAATTTAGCAGCACTGTCTTTAGGAATACAATTTTGACAAAATTTTCTATAGAGATAAGATTTTGACAAAATTTTCTATAGAAATAAAATTTTTTAGTTGTTGTATAGTTGACCTTTTAGTATAATTATTTGTAGAGTTTGTAAGGCTTGAGGTCATGTACTAATAAAACAAAATAAAATCTTAGTTGTTTATAGTGTTTTATTTTTGTTTTCTTTCCAATATTTCGAACACCATCGTTGTCCATCTTCAGGGAAATTCACTTTAACAAAAGAAGGAAAAATTTACACAAATTAACCAAACAAAAAGACAATTGTATATTAAAATATTACAAAAACTAATATGAAATTTACATTTTAAAACTGGTGGTTCTGTTGTGACTTGCTCGCCACTACGTTTGAATTTACAATAAAAGCTATTTCTTTTTACTATATTTCTTAACTAAATTTCTATATATATGCGCACAATGGTCCGTGTCAGTCTTATAATTTATTCTTTTTTCTGTCGGTACATTTATAATATCTAGCATTTCTAACATATACCTTCTTTTATAATTGTTTTCCTGGGCAAACAAATATGTACATCTTTTAGATTAGGTTGATGCCCCGTCGTTGTGCAATGAGCTGATAGCGCTGTCTTCTGTTCTAATGGTGTTTCTGTTGCTTTTTGGTCCGATTTATGCCCAGAGAGTCTAGTTTTTAATTTTGTTTTTGTTGTGCCGAGATATACCTTCTGGCATATGTCAGACTTGTCCCCATTACATGTGATCTTGTACACCACATTCGATTTGTCTTGGTTATTAATTTTTGATTAATTTTTGATTTAATCTGCTAAAGAACTTGTTGACTGTGTTGTAGGTTTTTTGCGCGATTTGATATTTTTCTTTATTGTACATATTCGAATTGCTAAAGCGTTGGGAGAAGTTGGGTATATACGTCAATCCTTTGTATATCTTAGGTTCCATAAATGACACATTAGCGTAGCTAAACTCCTTTCACAAACAAATAAAAGAAAATAGCTTTTTTTTAAAAGAAATAGCTTTTAGTGTAAATTCAAACGTAGTGGCGAGCAAGTCACAACAGAACCACCAGTTTCAAATTGTAAATTTCATATTAGCTTTTGTAATATTTTAATATACAATTGTCTTTTTGTTTGGTTAATTTGTGTAAATTTTTCCTTCTTTTGTTAAAGTGAATTTCCCTGAAGACGGACAACGATGGTGTTCGAAATATTGGAAAGAAAACAAAAATAAAACACTATAAAAAAACTATGATTTTATTTTGTTTTATTAGTACATGACCTCAAGCCTTACAAACTCTACAAATAAATAAAATTTTGACAAAATTTTCTATAAAAAATAAAATGTTTAACAATATTCTTATAGAAATAAACTTAAAAAAAAACTTTTGAAAACATTTTCTATAAAAATAAAATTTTGAAAAAATTTTCTCTAGAAATAAAATTTTGAAAATTTTTTCTCTAGAAATAAAATTTTGACAAAATTTTCCACAGAAGTAAAATTTTGACAAAATTTTCCACAGAAGTAAAATTTTGACAAAATATTCTATAGAAATTAAATTTTGACAAAATTTTCCAAACAAATAATATTTTGACAAAATTTTCTATAGAAATAAAATGTTGACAAAATTTTCTATGGAGATAAAGTTTTGACAAAATTTTCTATAGAGATAAACATTTTCTATAGCGATAAAATTTGACAAAATTTTTTATAGATATAAAATTTGGCAAAATTTTCTATTGCGATAAACTTTTGACACAATGTTCTATCAAAATAAAATTTTGACAAAATTTTCTATAGAAATAAAATTTTGACAATATTTTCTATAAAGATAAAATGTTGACAAAATTTTCTATAGAAATAAAATTTTGACAAAATTTTCTATAGAGATAACATTTTGACAAAATTTTCTATAGAAATAAAATTTTGACAAAATTTTCTCTAGAGATAAAATGTTGACAAAATTTTCTATAGATATAACATTTTGACAAAATTTTCTATAGAGATAACATTTTGACAAAATTTTCTGTAGAGATAAAATTTTGTTAAAATTTTCTATAGAGATAACATTTTGACAAAATTTTCTATAGAAGTAAAATTTCGAAAAAATTTTCTATGGAAATAAAATTTTGACAAAATTTTCTATAGAAATAAAATTTTGACAAAATTTTCTCTAGAGATAAAATGTTGACAAAATTTTCTACAGAGATAAAATGTTGACAAAATTTTCTATAGAGATAACATTTTGACAAAATTTTCTATAGAGATACAATTTTGTTAAACTTTTCTAGAGAGATAACATTTTGACAAAATTTTCTATAGAATTAAATTTCGAAAAAAATTTCTATGGAAATAAAATTTTGACAAAATTTTCTCTAGAGATAAAATTTTGACAAAATTTTCTATAGAGATAACATTTTGACAAAATTTTCTATAGAGATAAAATTTTGTTAAAATTTTCTATAGAGATAACATTTTGACAAAATTTTCTATAGAAGTAAAATTTCGAAAAAAATTTCAAATGGAAATAAAATATTCTATGAAAATAAAATTGTGACAAAATATTCCATAGAGATAAAATTGTGACAAAATTTTCAATGGAAATAAAATTTTGACAAAATTTTTTATAAATTTGGCAACATTTTCTCAAGGTATAATTTTGACAAAATTTTCAGAAATAAAATTTTGAGAATATTTTTCTTTGGAGATAAAATTTTGACAAAATTTTCTATAGAGATATAACTTTGTAAAAACTTTCTATAGAAATAAAATATTGACAAAATTTTCTATAGAGATACAATTTTGACCAACTCTTCTATAGTGATGAAATTTTGACAAAATTTTCTATAGAGATATAATTTTGTAAAAATTTTCTATAGAAATAAAATATTGACAAAATTTTCTATAGAGATACAATTTTGACCAACTTTTCTATAGTGATGAAATTTTGACAAAATTTTCTATAGTGATACAATTTTGACAAAATTTTCTATAGTCATACAATTTTGACAAAATTTTCTATAGAGATAAAATTTTGATAAAATTTTCTGTAGGAATAAAATTTTGACAAAATTTTTTATAGGAATACAATTTTGAGAAAATTTTCTGTAAGAATAAAATGTTGATAAATTTTTCTCTAGGAATAAAATTTTAACAAAATTTTCTATAAAAAAATTTCTATGCAAAATCCTATATTTTGTTTATATAAGTATATAAAAAATATGGACAAAATTTCCTACAGAAATCATAAACTGTAATACATGATTTTTTATTTGGTAGTTTATTGGGAAAATTTTCTTCAAATTTTGGTAGATTTTTTTTTTATCGAGTGGCAACCGTGTTCTAAATACACTAAATCCTAAATAGTTTTTGGAACCAAATGAACAGATGAGTATGTCAAAATCCTTGAAAATGTTAACTTCATAAAATCCCCTATATGGTTGGTACCAAACATGTCGATATGATACAAATGGAACAAGATGTCTTCTTGTTATGCTTTCTAAAATCTGCTTAAGAATTTTCTGCAATTTTTTCTGCAGCATACCTCTGTGAACCACTGTAAACTTTATTTAACTTAATTATCTATCTTCTTCAAAAGCATTTAATTTTTATTTAACATTGGAACATGACTCCGAACATGTAACAACTACTGTTGTGTTGCACATTGCAGCATATGCAGTTGTTTGTTCTTCATACATACATTCAATATCAACGAATTGATAATGTTGGCAAAGATGTTGACATGATATGGATGTCTTCGCGAAACTCTTTTGTGTATTTGGAACTGGCTGATTGTCCATTTTTGGGGTCAACTTAAAATGGGATGTAACAACAATGCCCTGTGGCTCTTCAAGTTCATAGCCACTTCCTTCCTCGTAGCCATGGAAAATGTAAGATAAAAATAAAATAAAATGTGAAAAAATTCCAGTAGGTTGCGAGTAGTCGATCATCATTTAACATTTTTAGCGAAAAACGAAAGCAAAGACAGAAAAAAAATAAAATGAACCAAAACAATCCCCATACAAAACGCAAGCATCATCAACAGTGGCATCATATAAAAATGCTATACAAGGCTTAAACCAATTATTACTTTACTACCAAATTACAAAAACATGTTAAAATCATGTTTAACATGTTGGTGAAAAAATAAAAACAAAAACAATAAGCACCAAACAATAACACTGCCACCACCAACACACCAGGCATTTTAGAGCAACATCCAACCCCAAAAACGTACGTATCATCTAAAGCCAGGAGGCAAGGCAAGGCAAGACTTGTGCTGCATGCAATAAGGCCAAATGCGTATGTGATTTCTTCATACGTTCATATGGGTTTTGTTGGTCCCCAATGCCATCACTAAACACCACCATCACCACTAGAATCAGTGTCAGCATCAGCATCATCACATCATATAACATGACCAGTCTGCCAAGAAATAAGCAATGAGCGAGCGTATTATGTTGTTTTCTTTTGGCACATGCAGCAGTCACCTTTTCTTTTGTTGTTGCTGCATGCATTATTTCACATTGACTTGCTGCATATGGAACACAATCAGTTTGCATTTAATTTTTATGCCTTAGTCGTTTGGGGTCATTTAATGATAGACTCTGAACTGAGGCAACATAAAGTACATCGAATACACCAACAACACCAAAAAACAATAAGGCATCAAAATTAAAGCATTGATGTTTTCGTTAAATTGTATGACGTCGATGTACCATGTACGTGATGATACCAAATTAACCGATGATTTGTTAACCCTTTTGGGGACCAATTTAATAAGTATTTATGGTAGAACTAATGAGAGTACAGTGGTTTAATGGCGAGATATATAAAAATACTAAAATGCCAAAAATTTACGTGGTATAGTGAGTGTAAGTCGCGTTTGTGTCTCAAGTCTTTTGTTTTTATACTCTGCATGTGATTTGTTAAGCCTTTTAAAGGAGGGAAAAATTATAAATAAAAATTAATAAAATACATATTAGCTACTTACGGCCATTTCATGCAACTCCGTTAAGCTTTAACAGCTAGTTAACAAAAGGTAAATTGCAGATATTTTCTCTCCGATTTAAATTTTGCTGAAAAATGTTCGACAGTTAAGATCCTAACTGGCATCTGATTATATTAGCAAAGTGATAGATATATTCCTAGAACGGTATAAAAGTTAGTTAACGGAGCTTCATGAAAATGGGTGTTAGAGTAAGACATTAAAACCCAGTTTGTGTCTTAAGTTTATCGTTTCTTTATAGTCACCCAAAATGGATTTTTCGATCCCGTTCGGCAGTTCATTACAACATCGGTTCCGTATATGATGCAAATGGATATTCCCGATTCTATTTTCTATCAAATACGTTATAAACATGTCCGTCCGTGGGTCTTTCTGTTTGTCTCTGATAATAGCTCAATATCTCCTTGTCACGTTTGCGTCTTAAGTCTTTCGTTTTTTTTTGCCAAAGAGTAAATGGAGCACCAAAATTTGGCTCATTTAGTTAGAAATATTTGTTCATTATATAGTGAAAACACAGTATATATACATTAGTGATGAAATATGTTCTTGTACCAAATAGGATTTAACAATATTCGTCCATCTGTCATTGAGTACAAAGATAGATCATAACTCACGATGGCGATGAACTATGTGTGTGATGATACCAAATTAATCGATGATTTGTGAACCCTTTAGGGGACACATTTAATAAGTATTTATGGTAGAACTAATGAGTGTACAATGGTTCAATAAATTAAATAAAAATTATAATATTACTCTGATTTAGTTACAGTGGTTTAATTCAAAGATAAATTAAATAAAAATTATAATATTGAATTTTTCGACTATGCTTGGAAGTTCATTAAAACCTCGGTTCCGTATACGATACAAATGCATATTCCTGATTTTATCCTCTATCAAATACGACTTAACCTTGTCCGTCCGTCTGTTTACTGTTTGTCTCTGGTAATAGCACAATATTTCAACTTCGCGTTTGTGTCTTAAGTCTTTCGTTTTTTTTTTATATTGCCAAAGAGTAAATGGGGCAACAAAATTTGGTTCATTTAGTTCGAAATATTTTATTACTATATATAGTAAAAATACAGTATATATACGTTTGTAATCAAATTTATACTTATTCCAAATACGATTTAATAATATTCGTCCATCTGTCTTCGAGTGTAAAGATTGATCATATCTTAAGACGACGATGTATAATTTACATGATCGCACTAAATTAATCGATGATTTGAGAAACTTTTTGGGGACCAATTTAATAAGTATTTATGGTAGAACTAATGAGTATATAGTAGTTCAATGGAAAGAATTTTGAAAATACAAAAATCCAAACAGTTCGGTCTTGGGCTTAGAGAAACCGTAGTTTTTATCCAATTTGTCTGAAATTGGAAATCTAGAGGTATTTTAGGACCGTAAAGAGGTGTGCCGAAAATGGTGAGTATCGGTCCATGTTTTGGTATGGTCCCCATATAAAACGACCTCCCGATTTGGGGTCTTGGGCTTATAGAAACCGTAGTTTTTATCCAATTTGTCTGAAATTGGAAATCTAGAGGTATTTTAGGACCGTAAAGAGGTGTGCCGAAAATGGTGAGTATCGGTCCATGTTTTGGTATAGCCCCCATATAGACCGATCTCCCGATTCTACTTCTTGGGCTTATAGAAACCGCAGTTTTTATTCAATTTACCTGAAATTGGAAATCTAGAGGTATTGTAGGACCACAAATACGTGTGCCAAAAATTGTGAGAATCGGTCCATGTTTTGGTATGGTCCCCATATAAAACGACCTCCCGATTTGGGGTCTTGGGCTTATAGAAACCGTAGTTTTTATCCAATTTGTCTGAAATTGGAAATCTAGAGGTATTTTAGGACCGTAAAGAGGTGTGCCGAAAATGGTGAGTATCGGTCCATATTTTGGTATAGCCCCCATATAGACCGATTTCCCGATTTTACTTCTTGGGGTTCTAGAATCCGAAGTTTTTATCCTATTTGCCTGAAATTGGAAATCTAGATGTATTTTCGGGTCATAAAGAGGTGTGCCGAAAACGGTGAGTATTGGTCCATATTTTAGTATAGCCCCCATAAGAACGATCTCCCGATTTAACTCCTTGGGTTTCTAGAAACCGTAGTTTTTATCAGATTTGCCTGACATTGTAAATATTCTGATATTTTAGGCTCACAAAAACGTGTATCGGATTAAGTTTTTATCGGTCCATTTGGTATTGCCTCCATATAGACCGACTTCACTTCTTGAGGGTGTAAAAGGCGCACTGATCATGAAAATTGCTTGAAACTCAATGTAAAATTTCCAGATTTAAGATTTCAAATCAAGACGTTATTTTATAATTTTCTTGCACACTAAAACTCAAACAAAAATGGTTCTTATAAATCCAGAATCTGATATAGTCCTCATAGGTGAAATCTTTAAATTTATCTTCGGGAAGTGTCCTCAAGTCCCCAAGCCCTCCTGAAATTTCAAAGGAAACCCTAATATTATGTTCATGGGGGTGGGTATTTAAGATTCGGCCCGGCCGAAGTTAGTGCTGTATATACTTGTTTATACTCTGAATGTGATAATACCAAAATAATAGGTGATATAATTTAATAAAAAATTACACTAATTATGTTATAGGGCAAAGAGAAATTAAATAAAAGTTAACAAAATTGAAATTAGCTCATTGAGTAAAACGTGAGAGTCACGCTTGTGTCTTAAGTCTTTCGTTTAGGCACCAACATTTGCGTTTCAGTTCGGTAGTTCACTGAAGTATTGATTCAGTGCTAATGCATATTCCTAATTCTAGCCTCTATCAAATATGATGTAACTATGTCCGTCCGTCTATCTTTGTATGTGTCATTACCACACCTCGTTTGTGCCTTAAGTCTTTCGTTTTTTATATTTTCCAATAATATATGAGGCATTAAAATGTTAATGATTTCTTGAAATATTGGTTATTTATATGGTGCAAATTCATTATATATAAATTCGTGATCAAATATATTCTTATACTAAATACGATTTAGCAATGTCCGTCTACCCCTTTTGAGTACATAACTTGATCATTACATATAACGGCGAAATTAACCAATGATTTGTTAAACCTTCTGTGGTGGAACTAATGAGTGTATAGTGGATTAATCTAAAGAAATTTTAATAAAAAAAAAAATACAAAAAAACAACAAAAATCCCAAAAAGTTTGGTGGCCAAGTCTTAAATCTTTTATTTTTCATACGTTGTATATGATGATAGCAAATTAACCGCTGATTTATTAAAGATTGAGGACTAATTTAATAAGCATTTATGGAAGAGTTAACTACATTGGTAAAAGAAAAATTACATAGAAATGAAAAATGTACAATTTAGATACTTCAAGTAAATATCAGAGCCCCTTTTGTGTCTTGAGTCTTTTGTTTCTTTAGATTTAAGAGGGCATCAACATTTGCTGATTGAGTTCTGTAGTTCATTGGTCCACTATGGTTCAAATGCATATTTCTGATTATATCCTCTGTCAAATACTATGCACCCATTGTTTTTTTAATTTGTCCCTTGTAATGCCTCAATATCACCACGCCGTGTTTGTGTCTTAAGTCGTTAGTTTTCTATATCCATTTTTGAGTACATAGCTTGATCGCTACTCTTGACAGCGATTTGCCACGTACAATGAAAAAAATATTGACCTAATAATGAAGATTATGCAACTTAATTTTTAGGACTCGAAATTTACGCAATGCTAAGGACAAAATTCTTTAACATAATGACATTTTAATTAAAAGAAAGTTTATAATAATTACTTCAAAAAAATTTTTTTATTAAATTTAGGACACAAATCTTGAAATTTTGCGTCCCTCTGTTGAAGTTGTAGATCTTTGAAGTAAGGCAAATGTTCCTTAAAATAAAGAAAAACATTTTTAATTTAAAGAAATCGTCTTTAACTCAACTGACATATTGAATTTTTAAATTTAAGATAAAAACGCTTCAAATATAGGCTAAGACTTATTTTAAGGATTTGCATCTTTGGTTTAAAGTTTTAGTTTTAGCATTAAGAAAACAGTTTTTACTTTGAAGCACTTGGCATAATTTGGATTTTGAAACTGGAATTTGTTTGTACATGAATACCTTTACTAATATATAACAAACAGAGAATAAAAATTCGATGAATGAGATCTGTATCCAATTTTAATTTTATCGATCCTAGATTTAAAGCCAGGGAGGTCTGTAAAAAATTTCTTTTTTTTTTTAAAGAAGCCGCATCTTTGGCTCGGAATCAATACCAAAACCTTTAAAGAAAGGTCAAAATCTTTGGATCCAAGTAAACTTTTTTTTGAGTGTACCTACGATTTTTGGTTTGATCCCTTTGGGGTTTTAGTTTAATAAGCATGTACGGAAGAACGAATGTGTGCACATTGGTTTAACGGAAAGAAATTTTCTAATACAAAATCTCAAAAAGCTAGGTTGCATAGATTGTGGACGCCAAGTTTGTTCCTTAAGTCCTTTGATTTTTGTACTGTGTATGACAATTCAACGGCGATTTGATAAGTCCGTTTGGGAACCAATGGGGATTTTTGATAGATGGTTTGATGGAAGGGAAAATTTAATAAAAAAATTAACTAAATCCAAATTAGCTATTCGGAGTAAAACATTAAGGCCACCGTGGTGCAATGGTTAGCATGCCCGACTAGCATACACAAGGTCGTGGGTTCGATTCTTGCTTTGACTGAACACCAAAAAGTTTTTCAGCGGTGGATTATCCCACCTCAGTAATGCTGGTGACATTTCTGAGGGTTTCAAAGCTTCTCTAAGTTGTGTCACTGCAATGTGGAACGCCGTTCGGACTCGGCTATAAAAAGGAGGTCCCTTGTCATTGAGCTTAACATGAAATCGGGCAGCACTCAGTGATAAGAGAAAAGTTCACCACTGTGGTATCACAATGGGCTGCCACCTAACCTTACCTAGAGTCTCGTTTGTGTCTTAAATCTTTCGTTTATTTATATTTCCCTTTTCATTTCTGTCGTTCAATGAAAGATTGGTTATGTATATGATGCATCATATTCTAATTCCTGGTCCTATCCTGCATCAAAACGCGACTTCACCATGTCCATTCATATGTCGTTCAATGTGCTACATTTTTGCTAGTCGCGTAAGGACTTTGAAATATTAAATATTCACTTTAAACTATAAGTAAAAATACGGTGTTAAATATTGAATATTAAATTCGATATCTTTATAGTTCACACTTCAAATCAAATCATATTGAAAAATCACCATCTCCAATAACATTTGGTTCATCTTAAATTTCCATGGCAAGACCCGTTTAAAATTCTCTCACTATAATATGAACTAAACAACTGGGCTATAAAAAACTATACACAGCACTTATTACAAACGAGAGATTAATTTAATTCTATGCAAAGTGCCAGAAGATAATATTCAAATGACGTTCGATAAGAAAGCACTAAAAGTTAATTGCTCTTGGTTTTATTGAAACAAGTTAGGGATATTAAAAACTACACCTGTCCAGTTATGTTAATCCTCATGTTTTCTATTCATTTCTCATTATTTCTATATGAATAAATCTCAATGGTTAGTGCGATTAGAGATGAATTGTGACTTATTAAGGAAAGATTTTAAATTATATATCATTTAGAGTTGCAAATGATATGGATTTTAGCGCCTTTGCAAATGCTAATTTGATATTGTTTTTTTCTGTCTTTGCATACAAAAGAAATGAGATTTCGATATTGCAAAATTTATTTTATAGTTTACTTTGTCATCGATCATAAAACCGAGATAAATGAGGCTTGTTTTTCAGCGCTCAAGATTATGTATTTAAACAAATTTAAACAATTTAGAGTATCACTGTATAAACGATGTCGAGTCGAATGAGACTTTCTTAATTAAAAAAAAAACTTAAACCAAATATCCATATATCCAAAATCTTCCAAATCTTACAATATTTTCGAAGTTGTTTTATATTAAACTCAAATAATCAGTATCTCACTCAATTTGAAGATTATTTCTTTAAATGTAAAATGTTTTATTACAATTTTAATACGAGCTTATTGCATATGAAAAATTGAGGGATTGATCGATTATGAAACTATAGAAAAGAAAACACCTGATGCCAATCCAAGCCTGACTAGACATATGTTTCTTTGCTGGCTAATGCAAGTTTCCATAGTCTTTAGTGTAGATCTGGTTGGACGAGATTATTTATTTGGGTCTTATATGTTAATTTCCTAAGGACATTACATACGAGAATTATTCCTTTCAAATTGAACAATTTTTCACCACCACTGTGCATCATCTTCTCACATAGCTACAATTCCTTAATCTTATTTTTATACCCTCCACCATAGGATGGGGGGTATATTAACTTTGTCATTGTAACACATCGAAATATTGCTCTAAGACCCCATAAAGTATATATATTCCGGGTCGTGGTGAAATTCTGAGTCGATGTAAGCATGTCCGTACGTCCGTCTGTTGAAATCACGCTAACTTCCCAACGAAACAAAATATCGACTTGAAACTTGGCACAAGTAGTTGTTATTGATGTAGGTCGGATGGTATTGCAAATGGGCCATATCGGTCCACTTTTACGTATAGCAGCCATATAAACGGACTCCCATATTTAGCTTGCGGAGCATCTAAGAGTAGCATATTTCATCCGATCTGACTGAAATTTGGTACATGGTATTAGTATATCGTCTCTAACAACCATGCCAGAATTTGTCCATATCGGTCCATAATTATACATAGCCCTCATATCAATCGATCCCCAGCCTTGATCTACGGAGCCTCTTAGAGGAGCAAAATTCATTCGAAATTTTGTACATAGTGTTAGTATATGTTCTCCAACAACCTAGTAGAAATTGGTTCATATCGGTCCATAATTATATATAGCCTCCATATAAACCGATCCCCAGATTTGGCTTACGGAGGATCAATGAGAAGCAAATTGCATCTTATCCGGCTGAAATTTTGTACGTAGTGTTGGTATATGGTCCCTAACAAACAGGAAGAAATTGGTTCACATCGGTCCATTATTATATATAGCCCCCATACAAAACCGATCCCCAGATTTGGCTTGCAGAGTCTCTAAGAGAACCAAATTTCATCCGATCCGTCTGAAATTTGGTACATGGTGTAAGTATATGGTCTCTAACAACCATGCAAAAATTGGTCCATATCGGTTCATAATTATATATAGCCCCCATATAAAACTAATCCCCAGATTTGACCTCCGGAGCCTCTTGGAGGAACAAACTCCATCCGATCCGGTTGAAATTTGGTACGTGGTGTTAGTATATGGTCTCAAACAACCATGCCAGAATTGGTCCATATCGGTCTATAATTATATATAGCCCTCATATAAACCGATCCCCAGATTTGAACTTCGGAACCTCTTAGAGGAGCAAAATTCATCGGATCCGGTTGAAATTTGGTACATGGTGTTGGTATATATTCTATAACAACCATGCAAAAATTGGTCCATATTGGTTCATAATTATATATAGCCACCATATAAATCGATCCCCATATTTGATCTCCGGAGCCTCTTGGAGGAGCAAAATTTATACGAACCGGTTGAAATTTGGTACATGGTGTTGGTATATGTTCTTTAACAACCATGCAAAAATTGGTCCATAATTATATATAGCCCCCATATAAACCGATCCCCATATTTAATCTCCGGAGCTCTTGAGGGAGCAAAATTCTTCCGACCCGGTTGAAATTTGGAACGTGGTGTTAGTATATGGCCGCTAATAACCATGTCAAAATATGCCTCTAAGAGTAGCATATTTCATCCGATCTGACTGAAATTTTGTACATAGTGTTAGTATATGTTCTCCAACAACTTAGTAGAAATTGGTTCATATCGGTCCATAATTATATATAGCCCCCATATAAACCGATCCCCAGATTTGATCTCTGGAGCCTCTTAGAGGAGCAAAATTCATCCGATCCGGTTGAAATTTGGAACGTGGTGTTAGTATATGGCCGCTAATAATCATGTCAAAATTGATCCATATCGGTCTATAGTTATATATAGCCGATCCTCAATCACAAAAAATTGGTCCATATCGCTTCATAACCATGGTTGCCACTCGAGCCAAAAATAATCTACCAAAATTTTATTTCCATAGAAAATTTGGTCAAAATTTTATTTCTATAGAAAATTTTGTAAAAATTTTATTTCTACGATCCGGCTGAAATTTGGAACGTGGTGTTAGTATATGGCCGCTAATAACCATGTCAAAATTGATCCATATCGGTCTATAGTTATATATAGCCGATCCCCAATCACAAAAAATTGGTCCATATCGGTTCATAATCATGGTTGCCACTCGAGAATAATCTACCAAAATTTTATTTCTATAGAAAATTTTGTCAAAAATTTATTCCTATAGAAAATGTTGTCAAATGTTATTTCTATAGAAAATTTTGGCAAAATTTTATATCTATAGAAAATTTTGTCAAAATTTTATTTCTATAGAGAATGTTGTCAAAATGTTAATTCTATTGAAAATTTTGTCCAAATTTTACTTCTATAGAAAATGTTGTCAAAATTTTATTCTGTCAAAATTTTATTTCTATAGACAATTTTGTCAAACTTAATTATACACGTATTTAATCGGCCTTTTTTAGTTTAATATATACCACGTATGGATTTAGAAGACGGTGTTAGGAAGTTTTAACATACCTTGACATTGGCAAGTGTTACCGCAACCCAAGTAATTCGATTGTGGATGACAGTCTCCAGTAGAAGTTTCTACACAATCCATGGTGGAGGGTACATAAGCTTCGGCCTGGCCGAACTTACGGCCGTATATACTTGTTGATTTGCAACAAATCGAATTTTTACATTAAGGAAAAGTTGTCAGATGGACTTATCTAAATTTTGGAAATCCTTATTTTTAATTAAAAGAAAAATATAACAAAGATTATAAACTTCTTTTAATAAAAATTTCTTTATTATAAGGAAATTTATTCTTAATATTATGAGAATTGCGTGTTCTAAAATTTATTTTGCATAATCTTTCATATTAGGTCAATATTTTTTTTCTTTCAATGTGAGACACCCAAGGAATTTAATGTCTGGATTTGAAATTATTTTTCTGCTCCTTCCAGAAGACCATATGCTCTTAGTCATATACTTTTTGTTCCTTTCTATTAGTTTCTTTAGTAAAACTAAAAATGTATCCTATCCTGCATAGTGCCTACAAATGTCCTTGAATTTTATTTCAATTCCATTTAAGCTGAGGTTATTAAACTCCACGCGTAGCTCAAGTAATTTCATAATACAAAATAAGCATAAAGGCCACATGTAGTATCTATGAATCCTATAATTTCCTAGATCATATTCTCACGAATATCAAATTAAAATTCTCCAAGACATGGTCATTAAATATGGACAAGGAAAGAATATCAACCACCTGAGTGTTTAGTGCATGCTGTGATCGGACACCTAATTATTTGCCATAATGATAATAAAATGAGTGATAACAACAACAAAATTATTATGTTGAGCAAGTCTCAAGGATTTAAGGAGGAGAAAAAACTTAGCATTCCTTTTTATATCATCCATTGAAGGCCATTGGAGTAGACAAAATACCATGATTTATTAACAAAGTTACACCATATAACATGAGAGTAAAAGGAGGATCTTAATTAAAAGGTGTGTCAAACTATCCTCAGAAAACAGTAGCTCACAAAACAATATCATACTACAAATCACATTAATGTTACTATGGCTTGGTACATTTACACTGGAAAAAATCGTAATTTTGTCTTTCTTTATTTTGGTATTGGTTGCCAGCCAAGTTTAGGTTTTGCGAAATTGATACTATACTGACAAAACTTTTTACGTGGTATTAAGGAATGTGGAACATAAATTTTTAGGACAAACAATTTACACCATATTGGGGGCAATTTTTATACCCTTCACCACTACTGTGGTACAGGGTATAATAAGTTTGTGCATTTGTATGTAACGCCAAGAAGGAGTAATCATAGACCAACCTTTTAGTATACGGATCGGCTTAGGATTAAATTCTGAGTCGATTTAGCGATGTCCGTCTGTCTGTTGATGTATTTTTGTGTGCAAAGTACAGCTCGCAGTTTTAGTCAGATTGTCCTAAAATTTGGTATAGGGTACTGTTTCGGCTCAAAGACGATCCCTATTGATTTTGGAAAAATCTGTTCAGATTTAGATATAGCTGCCATATATATTTTTCACCGATCTGGTCATAATTGGCGTGTATATCAACCGATCTTCCTCAAATTCTGTACATCCGAATATTTTATGAGTCTCGAAAAACTTGCAAAATATCAGCCAAATCGGTTCAGATTTAGATATAGCTCCCATATATAGTTTTCGCCTGATTTACACTCATATGACCACAGAGTCCAATTTTTAACTCCGATTTAGTTGAAATATTGCACAGGGAGTAGAATTAGCATTGTCGCTATGTGTGCCAAATTTGGTTTACATCGGTTCAGAATTAGATATAGCTCCCATATATATGTTTTTCTGATTTCGACAAAAATGGTCAAAATACCAACATTTTCCTTGTAAAGTCGCCACTGCTTAGTCGAAAAGTTGTAAAAATGACTCTAATTTTCCTAAACTTCTAATACATATATATCGAGCGATAAATCATAAATAAACCTTTGCGAAGTTTCCTTAAAATTGCTTCAGATTTAAATGTTTCCCATATTTTTTACGAACATTTTGTTGCCCCCTAGTGCATTACCCAACATAAATGTTGAGTCTATAGATTTTGTAGAAGTCTATCAAATTCTGTCCAAATCGGTTGATATTTATATGTATGTATTTGGGACAAACCTTTATATATAGCCCCCAACACGTTTGACGAATGTGATATGGTATCGAAAATTTAGATCTACTAAATGGTGCAGGGTATAATATAGTCGGCCCCGCCCGACTTTAGACTTTCCTTACTTGTTTATACCCTGCACCGGTTTGTGGATCCAAATTTTCGATATCATCTCAAATCCTTAAAGTTTGTTGGTTTCTATATATAAAAGTTTATATTCCCACATTTGTTTAGACTTCTACAAAATCTCTTGACTTAATATTTAAACCGGCTGTTGCCCTGCACAATGTTAGTAAAAAAATATGGAAAATTCAAATCTACAGCCCTTTTTTTGCAATTTATTTAAATCTAAAGCCATTTTTTTTACATATCTATCGGTCGATAGACCGATAGTTAAATTTGCCATAGTAGGCAAATATTTACCCAAAATGAGCGTTAAACTTTTTTCCAGGAGCACTTTCGAAATGTCTGTATGCGTTTTTTTTTTTGAAAATACTTTTATCGCGATGTAATATTTCCAATATGAGCTAACAGCGTTTGCTGCTTTGACTGTGGACACTATTTCTTTTTCGATTTCTGTCAAATATTTGCCCGATGTGATCGTACCGTTAGTGATATAGGACAATATAATTTCGGTTCATTTTTAAAATTTTTCAACATAGCAATGGCGATTTTACAAGAAAAATGTGGGCTATATTAGCCTAATTCGGAAAATTATTAATATGGAAGCCATATCTAAATCTGAACCGATTTCTTCCAAAATCAATAGAGTTTTATTCTGACCCAAAACACAAACTTGTGGTAAATTTAAAGTCGATTGGACTAAATCTGCGAATTGGACTTTGTTTTGGTAGATTGGTGGAATTTTTAATAGTTTGGTAGATTTTGCAAAATATTTCTCTCCAAATAAGATATACTTCAATTTTTATAGAAATATGATCTTGACAATTTTTTTATAGAAACAATTTTGAGAAAATTTTCTATAAAAAAATATTAGAGAAAAAATTCTATAGAAAAATATTTTGAAAAAAATTTCTATAAAAGAAAATGTTGACAAAAATTTTGATAGAAATAAAATGTTCACAAAATTTTCTGTAGAAATAAAATGTTGATCAAATTTTCTATAGAAGTAAAATTTTTGACTGAATTTTTCAGAAATAAAATTTGGACAAAATTTGCTATAGAAATAACATTTTGACAAAACTTTCTATAGAAATAAACTTTTCACAAAATTTTCTATAAAAATAAAATTTTGACAAAATATAGAGAACAGAAGTAAAATGTTGACAAAATTTTTTATACAAATAAAATTTTAACCAAACCTTCTATAGAAATAAAATTTTAATCAATCTTTCTATAAAAATAAATTTTTGACAAAATTTTTCTAAAAAAATAACATTTTGATCAAATTTTCTATAAAAGTAAGATTTTGAAAAAAATTTCTATAGAAATAAAATGTGGTCCAAAATTTTCTATATAAATACAATTTTGAGCAAAATTTCTATAGAAATAATATTGACAAAATTGTCTATAGAAATTAAATTTTGACAAAATTTTCTACAGAAATAAAATGTTGACAAAATTTTCTATAGAAATAACATTTTGACCGAATTTTCTATAGAAATAAAATTTTGACAAAATTTTCTATAAAAATAAAATTTTGACAAAATATAGAAAACAGAAATAAAATGTTGACCAAATTTTCTGTAGAAATAAAAATTTTACCAATATGTTGACAAAATTTTCTATGGAAATAAAATTTTGACAAAATTTTCTATAGAAATAAAATTTTGACAAAATTTTCTATAGAAATAAAATTTTGACAAAATATAGAAAACAGAAATAAAATGTTGACCAAATTTTCTATAGAAATAAAATGTTGACAAATTTTTCTATAGAAATAAAAGTAAAATTTTGACCAAATTTATATATAGAAGTAAAATTTTGACCAACATTTTTATAGAAATAGCATTTTGGCCAAATGTTCTATAGAAATAAAATTTTACCAAAATTACTATAGAAATAACATTTTTATAAAGTTTTCTATAGAAATAAAATGTTGACCAAATTTTCTGTAGAAATAAAATTTTGACCAAATTTTCTATAGAAATAAAATGTTGACAAAATTTTCTATAGAAATAAAATTTTGACAAAATTTTTCTATGAAAATAACATTTTAATCAAATTTTCTATAGAAGTAATATTTTGACTAAATTTTCTATAGAAGTACAATTTTGACCAACGTTTTTATAGAAGTAAAATTTTGACCAACGTTTTTATATAAATAAAAATTTGACCAAATTTTCTATAGAAATAAAATTTTGACAAAATTTTTCTATAAAATATAACATTTTGATCAAATTTTCTATAGAAGTAAAATCTTTACCAAATTTTCTATAGAAGTAATATTTTTACCAAATTTTCTATAGAAATAAAATTTTGACAAAATTTTCTATAAAAATAAAATTTTAACCAAGCTATCTATAGAAATAAAGTTTTGGCCAAATTTTCGATAGAAATAAAACTTTGACCAAAATTTCTATAGAAACAAAATTTTGACCAACATTTCTATAGAAATAAAATGTTGACCAAAAGTTTCTATATAAATAACATTTTGACCAACATTTCTATAGAAATAAAATTTTGATAAAATTTGCTATAGAAATAAAATTTTGACCAAATTTTCTATAGAAATAAAATTTTGACAAAATTTTTCTATAAAATATAACATTTTGATAAAATTTTCTATAGAAGTAAAATTTTTACCAAATTTTCTATAGAAGTAATATTTTTTACCAAATTTTCTATAGAAATAAAATTTTGACAAAATTTTCTATAAAAATAAAATTTCTTTAGAAATAAAATGTTGACCAACATTTTTTATATAAATACAATTTTGACCAAAATTTCTATAGAAATAAAGTTTTGACCAAATTTTCTATAGAAATAAAATGTTTACCAAATTGCCCATAAAAATAATATTTTGACTAAATTTTCTTCGGAAATTAAATTTTAACTAAGCTTTCTATAGGAATAAAATTTTGACCAAAATTTCTATAAAAATAAAATATTGATCAAATTTTCTATAGAAATAAATTTTTGACTGAATTTTCTTAGAAATAAAATTTGGACAACATTTTCTATAAAAATAAAATTTTAATAAAATTTTCCATAGAAATAAAATTTGGACAACATTTTCTATAGAAATAAAATTTTCACAAAATTTTCTATAAAAATAAAATTTTGACAAAAAATAGAAAATGGAAATAAAATTTTGACATAATTTTCTATAGATATAAAATGTTCAATAGAAATAACATGTTTAATAGAAATAAAAGCTTGACCAAATTTCCTGTAGAAATAATATTTTCTAAGGAAATAAAATTTTGACAAAATTTTCTATTGTAATAATATTTTGACAAAATTTTCTATAGAAATAAAATTTTCACAAAATTTTCTATAAAAACAAAATTTTGACAAAAAAAAGAAAATAGAAATAAAATTTTAACAACATTTTCTATAGAAATAAACTTTTTAATAAAACTTACTTCGGAAATAAAATGCACTGAAAAGATAGTGAACCCACCAGGAAGAAAACTTTTGATTAATTTTAGAAAATTTTGAATATTTTTAGAAATTTTTAACTAAACAGTATAACAAGCGCTGGCATCGCGCCGATATCACAAAAATAAGTAAATATTTTTCAACAAATTCAAGAAAATTTATTAGACATAAATAATTTTTTTCACTTTTTAAAGAAAATTTTGTAGTTTGAAGGAAAAAATTGGAGTTCAAAATTGCAAGAATGTCTTTAGTGACATACGAAGTTCATAATGGACGCTTTTGTGGTAAAATTTACAAATTTGAAGAAATAATGAACTATTTTATGACAAATACGAATTTAGTAAATCTCTATCCTTAACTTGTGTATAATTTTTTTCCGTCTTTTAGTTAATTTAACTAACATACGCAAAAAATTATTAGAGAACTTTCACCAAATATACTAAGTCCATGAACTAAATTACAGTTAAATTGGCTTTAGTGAAATAGTGAGTTTACTTTTTTTTGAGTGTGTAGTTTTTGGTACAATTGGTAGTTTTTGGTACAATTTTCTCCCAATTTGGTACAGTACTTTTGGCTCGAGTGGCAACCGTGCTCAGAGACCCGCCTTGAGCAATATTGTCAAAGACACCAAATCAAAATCCATCCTCCTTTAACCACAACTTAAAAATTTAAATTCAATCTCGACTTCAAATAGAAATTAATCCATGTCAAACGATCTTTAAAAAAATATTTTTCCAATTTTTTAATGCTATTTAGCTTTATAGTTTTAATTGAAAAACATCATTGAATTTAAGGACGATTTCCATAATACATAGAAAGTGGGCCAGATTTATTAAACACAAATTGACTTCAGTTCAAGGGAATTTTCTATCATGTAGGTTAGGTTAGGTTAGGTTATGTGGCAGCCCGATGTATCAGGCTCACTTAGACTATTCAGTCCATTGTGAAACCACAGTGGTGAACTTCTCTCTTATCATTGAGTGCTGCCCGATTCCATGTTAAGCTCAATGTAAAGTCAAACATTTTAAAGTCGACTTGCCTAATTCGTAGGACTTTAAGCTTACAAGGAATTTGTTTGTCAAATTTTGCTCTAATAAAAAATCTTTTTATCAGAGAAATGTGCATTCTATGGAATGCCAAAATGGCATTTGTATATTATGGACATTAAATTGTTGGGGCAATATTGTTTCAATGCACCCAGAGAAGGACTATGATCACCTCAAACATGTTTTAAGAACAAAATGTTATTTTTGGGAGGTGACCATGTATCCGATTTCGACAAGCAGGTTATATTTGACGAGAAAAAAACATATTAGTGACAAACATGTTACATGGTCACCATACAAAAATAACATTTTGCTCTTGAAACATGTTTGAGGTGATCATATTCCTTCTCTGCGTGTGTAGAAAGTACATGTCCAATGATTTACTCAAAAATTAATTGTTGCACTGAAAAAAAGCATGACCTGTTTTAAAAGCTTTGTAGGCAAGATGCAAAACTTCAACAATTTTAAAGACGATTTCATTAACTTTGAAGATTTTTTCAGTACACCCAAAGAAAAACATACTTTCCTCCGGAATGAGGAAAACGAAATTCCCCTTTAATGTAAAGGATTTTCGTTAAGAGAACATAATGCCGTAGTTATCATAACCGATCAAAGGATTGTCTCTTATATTTTTTATTATTTTTAAAGAAAATTTATTAGCTTCAAAATAAAACTTTCGTTCCTCGGAAAAGAAAACTCTTCTTTCAGTGTAATATTAAAGCCAAGTTGCTCTTTGTAAAATGAAATTTTCTTTCATGTTAGGATATCCAATTTTAAGTTGAATCACATAAGGACACTAAGATTTCATTGAAAAGTTTATCGATTTTTTATCGAATAAGGAAAAAAAGTTTTATATCAGAGAAATGTATCTTCTATGCTAAGAAAAATTCGCATTCATAATTTAAGGAATGAAACTTTGGCTTCACGAAAATATTTTTTTCGGTGTGTATACTAAAAAACACAACAAATTATTTCCCCCAAATCAAGTCTGTCTTTCGACCATCTCTATTCAGTTATATAAAGTTTGCTATATATTCTCCAAAACTTCCTTTGTTCGCCTGGAGGTGTCCGTCTGTCTGCTTCATTTTTTCCAATCAATTATTTACGATTTCATTTTGATCATTAGCTGCACGCAAACATGTCAATATCATTTAAAAGCAAAACACGCATGCGCAACACTCCCCAAGTGAAATACGGTTTTGTCCTAGCTCATAACATCATGTTGGCTCGCCACCAAAAGACATTCATCTAGCTAAGACAAATAAAAAAAAATATTTTCTTTTGTTTTCTTTAAATGAAAAGTGATCTATCCGTGTGATTGTTGTGGTAGAGGAAACAGCAGGAGTGTCCCATGATTTCCAAACTGCAAAAAAACGAATTCACTTTTTATTAAAGCCTGCTGGTGGAAAATGTTGCAATGAGCTAATGGTATCACACACAGTTCGTTTTAGGAATGCTTTGATTAATTTTCTTACATATTTTTGCTCTTTTTCTAAAAGTGTTTCAATATGTTAAATAATCTTTTGAAAACAATTAATGAAATTAGCGTTTCATGCCATGGTCTGCGGCGGAAATGTTTGTCTGCGCAGAGCTTCAAAACTGTCTTTAGAATATTTTCTCGATATAATTCGGCATTAATTTGGACGGGTATTATCGACTCTGTCGATGAATACGAGTGGGGAGCGACCATCGACAATTAAGGCGCTCCAAATCATTACCATGTGCAGTGCGGCGGTGTTGAGTCATATTTGAATGTCAATGGTTTGCGGCCGAAATATATGTTTGCACAGGTCTTTAATACTGTATTTAGGACAATTTCCCGATAATATTTCGGCACTTATTTTTACCGGTTGATGAATGGGAACGGGGAGCGACCTTCGCCCGTTATGCCGGCCCACACACGGTTGCTACTCGCGCCAAAAATAATCTACCAAGGTTTTAAGAAAGTTTTACCACAAATCTACCAAATTTGAAAATCTTATATTGAAGTTATTGATCAAATTTTGAAACAAAAAATTTATTCTTCAAAAGAATGTACGAGTATTATCCCTCGTATAAAGGGTGATACGGTCAAAATTTGGTCAAGGGAAAACGCGTGTAAATCGGTGAAATCGCTTATTTAAAAAATCAAATTAAATTTCTTTTTCAAGTTCAATTAGTATAAAATTCAGGAAAAATATTCAGTTACACAGAAAATAATATTGTAATTTTTGAGCTAACAATAAATTGTTGTTACAGAAAATTTTTAAGTTCAACAAAATTTTTGTTGATATAACAAAATGTTTGTTGATATAACAACATTGGTTGCTAAAGTGACTAAAATCGTAATTGTATTTACAAATTACGTTGTTAGCTCAAATTTAAACATAATTTCAATTGTATTGACAAAACAAATTAATTGATATTTTTTTGTGTGTAGGCTTTCGCTTTTCCAAATCCGAATTGCCGGGCCTCACGCTTGACACCTGCCATCAGATTTTGTACAGCCACCTTGTCCACCTTCTTCGCCGCAGAAAGCCAGTTTGCCTTGAACTGCTGCTCGTCCTTTGCAGTTTTTTTGGTCTTCTTTAGGTTCCGCTTGACAATAGCCCAGTATTTCTCAATTGGGCGGAGCTCTGGCGTGTTGGGAGGGTTATTGTCCTTGGGAACCACCTGCACGTTGTTGGCGGCGTACCACTCCATGGCCTTTTTACCGTAATGGCAAGATGCCAAATCCGGCCAAAACAGTACGGAACAACCGTGTTTCTTCAGGAAAGGCAGCAGACGTTTATAAGGGACATTTTGTTTTTGATGTATAAATATTGTTTGAATTATAAATGTGTTAAATTTAAAATAACTAACAGCCTAACTTCTACACAAAGAGATAATGGACACAATGGACTTTGATCGTCTGAAATAATACGGAAATTAAATTTTTTAAAGCAATTAAATTTATAGAAAATTTTAGGAACTTTTATTAGTGTAGAAAATTTTATTTCAATATAAAATATCTATAGAAGATTTTTTCGAAGTTTTATTTCTATAGAAAATGTCAAAATTTTATTTCTACATAAAATTTTGTAAAAATTTTATTTCGATAGAAATTCTTGTCAAGATGTTATAACTATAGAAAAATTTGTGAAAACTTTATTTCCATAGAAAATTTTGTCATAAAATATTTTGTCAAAAAATTATTTCTATAGAAAATTTTGTCAAAATTTTATTTCTATAGAAAAATTTGTAAAAATTTTATTTCTATAAAAAATTTTGTAAAAATTTTGTCAAAATTTTATTTCTATAGAAAATTTTGTCAAAATTTTATTTCTATGGAAAATTTTGTCAAAATTTTATTTCTATATAAAATTTTGTCAAAATTTTATTTCTATAGAAAATTTTGTCAAAATTTTATTTCTATAGAAAATATTGTTAAAATTTTTTTCTATAGAAAATATTGTCAAAATTTTTTTTCTATAGACAATTTTGTCAAAATTTTATTTCGATAGAAATTCTTGTCAAGATGTTATAACTATAGAAAATTTGTGAAAACTTTATTTCCATACAAAATTTTGTCATAAAATATTTTGTCAAAAATTTATTTCTTTAGAAAATTGTGTCAAAATTTTATTTCTGTAGAAAATTTTGTCAAAATTTTATTTCTATAGAAAATTTTGTCAAAATTTTATGTCTGTACAAAATTTTGTCAAAATTTTATTTCTATAGAAAATTTTGTCAAAATTTTATTTCTATAAAAAATTTTGTCAAAATTTTTTTTCTATAGACAATTTTGTCAAAATTTTATGTCGATAGAACTTCTTGTCAAAATGTTATAACTATAGCAAAATTTGTGAAAACTTTATTTGCATAGAAAATTTTGTCATAAAATATTTTTTCAAAAATTTATTTCTATAGACAATTTTGTCAAAATTTTATTTCTATAGAAAATCTTGTCAAGATGTTATTTCCATAGAAAATTTTGCCAAAATTTTATTTCTATAGAAAATTTAGTCAAAACTTTATTTCTATGGAAAAATTTGTCAAAATTTTATTTCTCTAGGAAAATTGGTCAAAATTTTATTTGAATAAAAAATTTTGTAAAAATTTTATTTCTACAGAAAATTTTGTCAAAATTTTATTTCGTTAGACAATTTTGTCAAAATTTTATTTCTATAGAAAATTTTGTCAAAATTGTATTTCAATAGAAAATTGTTTTTTTTTCTATAGAAAATTTTTGCAAAATTTTATTTCTATAGAATATTTTGTCAAAATTTTATTTCTATAGAATATTTTGTAAAAATTTTATTTCTATAGAAATTCTAGTCAAAAATTTATTTCTATAGAAAATTTTGTCATAATTTTATTTCTATAGAAAATTTTGTCAAAATTTTATTTCAATAGAAAATTTTCGCAAATTTTTATTTCCATAGAAAAATTTTGCAAAATTTTATTACTATAGAAAATTTTTGCAAAATTTTATTTCTATAGAATATTTTGTCAAAATTTTATTTCTATAGAAATTCTAGTCAAAATTGTATTTCTATAGAAAATTTTGTCAAAATTTTATTTCTATAGAAAATTTTGTCAAAATTTTATTTCTATAGAAAATTTTGTGAAAATTTTATTTCTATAGAAAATTTTGTCAAAATTTTATTTCTATAGAAAATTTAGTCAAAAATTTTATTTCCATAGAAAATTTTGTCAAAATTTCATTTCTATAGAAAATTTCATCAAAATTTTATTTCTATAGAAGATTTTGTAGAAGTTTTATTTCTATAGAAAATGTCAAAATTTTATTTTTATAGAAAATTTTATCAACATTTTATTTCTATAGTAAATCTTGTAAAAATTTTATTTCTATAGAAAATTTTGTTAAAATTTTATTTCTATAGAAAATTTTGTCAAAAATTTATTTCTATAGAAAATTTAGTAAACATTTTATTTGTATTGAATATTTTTTCAAAAATGTGTTTCCATAGAAAAATTTGTCAAAATTTTATTTCTATAAAAACTTTGTCAAAATTTTATTTCTATAGACAATTTTGTCAAAATTGTATTTCTAGAGTATATTTTGTCATAATTTTATTTCTATAGAAAATTTTGTCAACATTTTATTTATATAGAAACTTTTGTCAAAATTTTATTTTTATAGAAAATTTTGTCAAAATATTTTTTCTATAGAAAATTTTGTCAAAATTTTATTTCTGTAGAAAATTTTGTCAAAATCGTATTTCTACAGAATAATTGGTCAAAGTTTTATTTCTATAGAAAATTTTGTCAAAATTTTATTTCTGTAGAAAATTTTGTCAAAATTTTATTTCTATAGAAAATTTTGTCAAAATTTTATTTCTATGGGAAATTTAGTAAACATTTTATTTGTATAGAATATTTTGTCAAAAATGTGTTTCCATAGAAAATTTTGTCAAAATTTTATTTCTATAAAAATTTTTGTAAATATTTTATTTCTATAGAAAATTTTTTCAAAATTTTTTTCTATAGAAAATTTTGTGAAAATTTTATTTCTATAGAAAATTTTGTCAAAATTGTATTCCTATAGAATATTTTGTCATAATTGTATATCCATAGAAAATTTTGTCAAAATTTTATTTCTATACAAAATTTTGTCAAAATTTTATTTCTATAGAAAATTTTTTAAAAATGTTATTTCTATAAAAATTTTTGTAGATATTTTATTTCTATAGAAAATTGTGTCAAAATTTTATTTCTTTAGAATATTTTGTCAAAATTTTATTTTTATAGAATATTTTGCCAAAATTTTATTTCTCTAGAAAATTTTGTCAAAATTTTATTTCTATGGAAAAATTTGTCAAAATTTTATTATTGTCAGCCCTCCAACGGTTGGTCTGTCCCAAATAGCTCTGTGAGTCTCCACAATAAAAAAAATTGACGTAATATAAAATATAAACTTAACTTTATTTTAGGCTACTAAATCTACAAATATAATTTGTTCAAGACCATGTTTCTGTCGTTCTGAAGCTAGCATAACATTTTAGTAATATCCATCCAATTATTAGGCTTTCTAGTAATATTCAAGAAGTCCAACTGGCGATAAGCTTATAGAGACCACTATATGGTTATAGTGGTTTGGAGTATTGCAAGTTCTTATTATCCGAAAGCTACCGTGATTTCAATAGACGGATAGACGGACATGGCTAGCTTGCCTCAGTCTCTTAAGGAGGTTATTATACTCTCATCCTTAGGAGAGTGTTTCTTTGAATTTTACTGCTTGTTATAGCATTGCATGTCTATTATCTGTTACAGCAAATCACATTGTTAACAGTTCTGCTAATAAAAAGACAAAAAAGAAAATCCCACTGCTTGGTTTTTCTTTCTTTAGTTCCCCATGATTTGCCAATTGCTCTAGTTAACCACAATTCATAGTCTAGTAATAATTATACGCACATTTGTGCAATGACTTTTCCCGAGTTTATTAGCATGCCTTTGCTTTAAGTTAAACATTAACATACTGGCACATAACCAGTTTAGTTTAGATTTTATTTTGCAGGAATTCGTTTTGGGCAGAAATTTTCCAGATGGAACAAAAAAAAAAAAAAACACAGAAAAACTGAAAAAAAAAACATTTGACAGATGTTCACATGCCACCTCAATGTGAAGTGAAGTTCTTCTTTACAGCTTCTCGGACAGACATAGTAAAAATTTTATCACGCGATGCTAAAGATTCCAACGATTCATATGGACGATTTTTTGTGGTGTGATTTGGTGTGATGCTCAAAACTGTTAAATGACGACGGGATTCCATTTAGATTCTTGACAAGCCCGTTGCTTTCAAGTCACTCTGTGTTACACACAAAAAAATTTTGTTCTGATTCAATCACCAAATTAATTGATCCAATTAATTTTTTAATTGAAATGTCTTCAATCACGAAAATGATAGTATCAATCACAGTTTTAATTGGGCATAGAAAAAATTCTTGATTAAAAAATTAATTGATTTTTTCAGCAAATTTCAATTAATTTTTTAATTGATTCAATTAAAAATTTAATTGATGTTGATTGCAAAACTCAATTAATTTATTAATTAAAAAAGGTAACTATTTTTAATTACTTTCTGAATTGGCTTAGAGTTTTTATTTGGATTAACAAATGATTGTTTGAAATACATTTTTAATTAGTCTTCCGAATTAGATTAAAAAGTTAATTGTATCAATTAATTTTTTAATTACAAATTTTAAAATTTTCAATCATTGACTTAATTAACTTAATGTTTCTATCATGATTAAAAAGTTAATTGTATCAATTAATTTATTAATTGATAAAAATTTCAACTTCAATTAACTTTTTAATTGGAAATATTTTGGTGATATTTTTTTCTGTGTAGAAGGAAGACAGTTTGACCAAATTTTTGGAAGTGAACCAGTTTTCGGAAGTCAGATCAAGTGTGAAATACATGTCATAGAAAATTACGATTTGTTGTTTAGTAGAATTACAAAAAAAAATCTGCCACTTTTTTCTCTTCCAATTTGAGTCATTTAGCAGTTATTCAGTGGGTTATTAAGCTACCGAATTAAACGGGAAAAATGTGTATGAGAGCACGTGTATGACAAATTTTGATTTTATAGAACCAGTTTGGAAGCCTAACAGTCGTCAAGGAACTAATATTTGGAGAATGAATCTAAGATTTGGCGATGATTGATTTTAATAAATAAGACGATAATGTCTCTAAAACTGTCTGTGAAAGATTTATAGTGAAACCATTTTATCAAAAGTTGACTTCTATAGAAAATTTTGTCAAAAATTGATCTCTATAGAAAATTTTGTCAACATTTTATTTCTATAGTAAATTTTATAAAAATTTTATTTCTATAGGAAATTTTATAAAAATTTTATTTCTATAGAAAAGGTTTTAAAAATTTCATTTCTATAGAACATTTTGTTAAAATTTTATTTCTATAGAAATTTTGTCAAAATTTTATTTCTATAGAGAATTTTGCCAGAATTTTATTTCTATAGAAAATTTTGTCAAAATATGATCTCTATAGAAAATTTTGTCAGAATTTTATTTCCATAGAAAATTTTATGAAAATTTTATTTCTATAGAAAATTTTGTCAACATTTGATTTCTATAGAAAATTTTGTCAAAATTTTATTTCTATACACAGAAAAAAAATTCACGAAAATTTTTCCAATTAAAATTTTAATTGAGTTTTAAAAAATATTCAATTAAAAATTTAATTGATTCAACAAATTTTTTAATTGAAACAAAAATCAATCACAAAAATTAATAGTATCAATTAATTTTTTAATTGGATCAATTAATTTTTTAATTGACCTTCAATTAATTTTTTAATTGATACTATCATTTCTGTGATTGAAGACATTTCAATTAAAAAATTAATTGGATCAATTAATTTCGTGATTGAACCAGAAAAAATTTTTTTTTTGTGTGTAGAAAAGTTTTTAAAAATTTTATTTCTATAGAAAATTTGGTAAAAATTTGATTTCTACAGAAAATTTTGTCAAAATTTTATTTCTGTGGAAATTTTGTCAAAATTTTATTTCAATAGAAATTTTGTCAAAATTTTATTTCTATTGAGAATTTTGCCAGAATTTTATTTCTATAGAGAATTTGGTCAAAATTTGATTTCTATAGAACATTTTGTCAAAATTTGATCTCTATAGAAAATTTGGTCAAAATTTGATTTCTATAAAACATTTTGTCAAAATTTGATTTCTATAGAAAATTTTGCTAAATTTTATTTCTATAGAAAATTTTGTCAAAATTTGATCTCTATAGAAAATTTTGTCAGAAGTTTATTTCCATAGAAAATTTCATTTCTACAGAAAATTTTGTCAAAATTTTATTTCTATGGAAATTTTGTCAAAATTTTGTTTGTATAGAAAATTTTGTCAAAATTTTTTTTCCCATAGAAAATTTGGTCAAAATTTTATTTCCATAGAAAATTTTGTCAAAATTTTATTTCTATAGAAAATTTTGTCAAAATTTTATTTCTATAGAAAATTTTATCAAAATTTTATTTCTATAGAAAATTTTGTCAAAATTGTATTTCTATAGAAAATTTTGATCACCATAGAAAATTTGATTTTTGCGGAAAATTTTGTCAACATTTTATTTCTATGGAAATTTTGTCAAAATTTTGTTTGTATAGAAAATTTTGTCAAAATTTTATTTCCATAGAAAATTTTGTCAAAATTTTATTTCTATAGAAAATTTTGTCAAAATTTTATTTCTATAGAAATTTTTTGTCAAAATGGTATTTCTATAGAAATTTTTTTTTTTAAATTTTATTTCTACACCAAAAAAAAGTGTACCCATTTTATTTCCATAGAAAATTTTGTCAAAATTTTATTTCTATAGAAAATTTTGTCAAAATTTTATTTCTATAGAAAATTTTATCAAAATTTTATTTCTATAGAAAATTTTGTCAAAATTGTATTTCTATAGAAAATTTTGATCACCATAGAAAATTTGATTTTTGCGGAAAATTTTGTCAACATTTTATTTCTATGGAAATTTTGTCAAAATTTTGTTTGTATAGAAAATTTTGTCAAAATTTTATTTCCATAGAAAATTTTGTCAAAATTTTATTTCTTTAGAAAATTTTGTCAAAATTTTACTTCTATAGAAATTTTTTGTCAAAATGTTATTTCTATAGAAAATTTTTTATAAAATTTTATTTCTACACCAAAAAAAAGTGTACCCACCGGGGAAGAAAATTTAGGTTTGTTTTAGAAAATTTTAACTAAAATAGTTTTCTTATTGCAATATGTTACAAATAAGTTTACACATTTGAGAGATTTATGAACTCAATTTAAGCAAACTTCTGCCACTTTAGGAAAATATGAACTATTTTATTTTTTAGTAAAATTGTGCACTATATTTGTATACAAGTTTTTTGTTCTTATTTTTAGTTCACGTCATTAAAGTTAGCAAAAAATTATTCAAATAAGAAACATTTATTAACATTGGGCAAAATTTAAATAAAATCAACTAATCTTCATGAACTAAAAGAAAGTTCAGTTGACATGAGAGCCCCTTTTTTTCTGGGTGTACAAAAAATTTTGTCAAAATTTGATTTCTATAGAAATTTTTGTCAAAATTTTATTTCTATAGAGAAATTTGATTTCTATAGAACATTTTGTCAAAATTTATTCCTATAGAACATTTTGTCAAAATTTTATTTCTATAGAACATTTTGTCAAAATTTATATCTATAGAGAATTTAGTCAAAATTTGATTTCTATAGAACATTTGGTCAAAATTTATTTCTATAGAATATTTTGTCAAAATTTGATCTCTATAGAAAATTTTTTCAAAATTTTATTTCTATAGAAAATTTTATAAAAATTTTATTTCTATAGAAAATTTTGTTAAAATTCTATTTCTATAGAACATTTTGTCAAAATTTTATTTCTATAGAAAATTTTGTCAAACTTTTATTTCTACAGAAAATTTATGAAGTACGTCTTAGTTTGAGAGAAATATTTTGTGAAATCTACCAAAACATCAAGAATTCTACCAATCTACCAAACAGTAAGAAATCTACCATTTGTGGCAGAATTTTATCAACAATGGCAACCGTGTTCATGATTGTAAAGGGTGGTTAAAATTTCAAGGGCCGATGTTGATTTTGAATAAAACACAAACTATTTAGGAAATTATTGTAATTTTATTTTATTGTGATATATTGGTATTACTTAATTATGTATGTAACAAAATATCGGCCAAATGGGCGCCGCGACCTCGGTGGCACACCTTCATCCGATGGTCCAAATTTTCGATGACGCTGAGATATAATGGAGGTTCTATGCCGTTTATGTGTCGAATTATCTCATCGTTTAGCTCTTGAATTGTTGCTGGCTTATCGACGTACATCTTTTCTTTCAAATAACCCCAAAGAAAAAAGTCCAACGGTGTCAAATCACATGATCTTGGCGGCCAATTGACATCGCCATTACGTGAGATAGCACGGCCATTGAATTTGTTGCGCAAAAGAGCCATTGTTTCGTTAGCTGTGTGGCAAGTGGCACCGTCCTACTGAAACCACATATCGTCCATATCCATATCTTCAAATTCGGGCCATAAAAAGTTCGTTATCATCTCACGATAGCGAACACCATCCACAGTAACTGCTGACCGGCCTCATTTTGGAAAAAATACGGCCCGATGATGCCGCCAGCCCATAAACTGAACCAAACAGTCACTCTTTGTGGGTGCATTGGTTTTTCGACAATCACTCTTGGATTCTCATTCGCCCAAATGTGGCAATTCTGTTTATTGACGAATCCACTGAGGTGAAAATGTGCCTCATCACTGAAGATGATTTTCTTCGAAAATTGATTATCCACTGTTTTCTTGGAACCATTCTGCCCATTCACGAAACAGAGAAATCTCAAATAAAATTCGGAAAAAAACTTGGCGTTTAGGTGTGGTTCACATTCAACATCGGCCCTTACAATTTAACCACCCTTTATATAGCCTCCATATAAAGCGACCACCATATTTCAATTATGGCTCACTAATTACCGCGCAAAATTTCATAAACATTTGTAGACTTCCCTATATAAATCGGTCAAGAACTGAATTATATTTCTATAGAAATTTCTACGCAATCCATCGTGGAGGGCACGGACTTGCAGCCGTATATACTTGTTGAATATTTGTGGTAGGAAGAATTTCACACAGATTATCTTCACCATTTTTCTTTTGTCTTTCTTTTACTTATTTTTTCAAGGGTAATATTACCATCTAACATCATTATCGATGCACTGAACACTGGCAATTAACCCCAAAATTATTATTGATGTTATGGAGAATAACTCTTTTTATTGGGATTTTCCCGAATTGGAAATGGCTTCATTCTCGGTACAGATGGCTGTTTAAGGGACTAATATAAAATTATTTTTTTTTATAAATTACATATGCAAAATTTCTTCATGGCATAGAAAACTTAACTTCATAGAACTTCATTAAAATGAATTCAAAAAAATAAGAAAGTTTAGCAGTTTTTCCTAAATCATTCCCTAATTATATAGAAGTTCACAATGTATACTGAAAATCAATTGCATAACGAATGAATTTTATGTAATTAATATTAATCAAAATTCAATTATGTCAACTACGTTAGTCGCAAATTATTTATTATGCCGTTTTATTAGTTTTTTTTATGTAAACATGAATTTGTAATATGATACTCCATTAAAAAATATTATTTTTTTCTATTACATTAAACATTATTGAAACAATGTGTTAACAGCAACATCTGAAAAATAATAAAATGTTATATCATAAAAATATCAAAAGTTGTTCCGGATGATAGGCCACCATCAACATCAAAGCTTAAGGCATCCTTAAACCGATGGCATGGAAAACGGCCGTCAGTTTTACTTCCAAAACCAGGCAAAGTGATCAAATCAGACATCTGAAAAAAAAAGAATGAAGTTTTATTATGGCACAAAATCACCTTAGGGGTCACTCATACGTCAGGGTGATGCATTTGTCATTGTTGTTCACCATTAAAGGGGGGCACTGTGCTATAGACTATGTTGCTTTTGCCTCCGTGTCTTTTGGCTGTGTGATTGTGATTGGTTGGCGCGCCGTGGAAATTCAGTCTGAAATGCACCTGAAGTTAAATGCAATATGATTTATGTAATTATGGCGGAATTAAGACAATTAACTGCCAAGTCGTGCCACAGACAATTAATGGGGACTACATCATCATTTTCAGTGTGTGGTACCGGCAGTTGGAATAAAAAGAAACTCAAAGACCGAAATAATCATAAAAAATTTTACTGAGGATGTGGGCAGATTTGATTTGGCGGCATTCGTAGATCACAATACCAAATAAAATGTTAGGGTTTACGGCTTTTGGGGGGAAACCCCGATCATGGAGCACCTTGAAAATGAATGCATACATTTTGGTAATCTAAGCAAGGGAAGGGAAGTAATCAATCTTCGCATCATATGAAGATCAATTGTGGGAGAGAAAGAAAGAGAGGTATATTAGGTCCATAAAACGAAAAGTCTGATAAAGTGAAAGTAATTCAGTAGAATGTCAGTACTTCCAATGGAAAAGGATGAAAAGATAGAATATTAGACTGCTGAGATAGGCTACCTGTTAATAGCAATACATAAATCGAATATTGATTTTGGATATTTAAAAAAAAAAACGACTCAAATCGACAGGACATATGCATGTGCAAAATTATTCGTATTCAAGGATTAATTACATACCGGTGAATTGTAGCTCAGTTTTATATAAACTCTTTTCCAAGCTCTTGTTTTCTATACAAATGTAGTCGGTTTTTGCAAACTTTATCATGCACAGAAAAAAATTTCACGAAATTTTTTCCAATTAAAATCTTAATTGAGTTTTAAAAAATTTTCAATTAAAAATTTTATTGAATCAAGAAATTTTTTAATTGAAATAAAAATCAATCAAACAAATTAATAGTATCAATTAATTTTTTAATTAAATCAATTAATTTTTTAATTGACTGCCAATTAATTTTTTAATTGATACTATCATTTCTGTGATTGAAGACATTTCAATTAAAAAATTAATTGTATCAATTAATTTCGTGATTGAATCAGAAAAAAATTTTTTGTGTGTGAGACAAAATTCACAACTCGTCATAGAGTTTAAAATCTCAGTTCGTTAATGCCAAATATCGAAGGTTAAATTTTAAAATGGACTTATTGTATTTGAAAAAATTACTGTTGCTTTTTTATTTATTTATTTTTTTTTTTCATTGAAACTTATGAAAACTGATATCTTCGATTCGGAAATTGATGAGGAATTCAAGATTTCGAGAATTCAACATTTCGAAACACAACACCAAATGACTGGTGATCGTCTTCGACATGCTGGAAATATGAAAATGGGAGTTCCTTGTATTTATGAACGAACATTTATTTCTAAATATTTAAGTAGTTGAGAAAATTTCCCATATAGAAATAAAATTTTAAGAAAATTTTTTATACAAAAAATGTTGACAAAATTTTCTACATGGAAATAACATTTTGGCGACATTAAATTTTTACAAATTGTTCAATAGAAATAAAATTTTGACAATTTTTTTTTATAGAAATAAAATGTTGACAATTTTTTTTATAGAAATAAAATTTTGACAACATTTTCTATAGAAATAAAATTTTGGCAAAATTGTCTATAGAAATAACATTTTGAAAATTTGTCTATAAAATGAAAGTTTGACAAAATTTTTTATAGGAATGAAATTTATATTTCATATTAGCCTGATACCGAAACAGGCAATTAACGACCAAATGCATTATATCTAATTTTACAATTATTAATCGAGCTTTATGGACAGATTTAGATTAAGGAACATGATTAATAGAGTCATTGCAAAAAAACAAAAACGCCAGATGTAAATCTTTACACGCCTGGACTGTACATGTTTCGATTCGGGCGAATGTATCTTTCCACAACCTTTATCTCTCCCAGCCAGATCTATACTAAAGGCTGTGAAAAGATTCCTTCGCCCGAATCAATATAGAAAAAAATTTTTGATAAAATTTGACAAAAAAAATATAAATTTGCAAAATAAAATTTTGGCAAAACTTTCTATAGAAATAAAATTGTGACAACATTTTCTGTAGAAATAAAATTGTGACAAAATTTTCTATAAAAAAATTGACTAAATTTGCTATATAGAAAAAAAAATTGACAAAATTTTCTACATAAATAAAATGTTGACAAAATTTTCGATAAAAAATAAACTTTTGGCAAAATTGTCTATGGAAATAAAATTGTTACAAAATTGACAAAATTTTCTATAGAAATAGAATTTTGACAAAATTTTCTATAGAAATAGAATTTTGTCAAAATTTTGATTCTGTAGAAAATTTTGAAAAAGATTACTATATAAAGAAAATTTTGACAACAATTTCTATAGAAATAAAACTTTGACAAAATCTTCTATAGAAAAAAATTTACAAAATTTTCTTTAGAAATAAAATGTTGACAAAATTATCTATAGAAATAAAATTTTGAAAATATATTCTAAATACAAAAAAAATTGGCAAAATTTTTCTTTAGAAATAACATTTTGACAACACTTTCAATATAGAAAAAATTTTTTACAAAATTTGACAAAAAAAAATAAAATTTTGGCAAAATTTTCTATAGAAATAAAATTGTGAAAAAATTTTCTATGTAGAAAAAAAATTGACTAAATTTTCTATATAAATAAAATGTTGAAAAAATTTTCGATAGAAATAAACTTTTGGCAAAATTGTCTACGGAAATAAAATTGTGACAAAATTTTCTGTGGAAATAAAATCTTGACAAAATTTTCTATATAAATAAAATTTTTACAAAATGTTCTGTCGAAATAAAATCTTGACAAAATTTTCTATATAAATAAAATTTTCTGTAGAAATAAAATCTTCAAATTGAAAATGTTGTTGATTTTTTTTATAGAAAATAAAAAAAAAATCAACAACATTTTTTAAATAAAAAAAATTGACACAATTTTGCTATATGAAAAAAAAAATTGACAAAATTTTCTGTGAAAATAAAATATTGACAAAATTTTCTATATAGAAAAAAATCTTGGCAAAGATAAAATTTTAACAAAATTTTCTGCATAAATAAAATCTTGACAAAATTTTCTATAGAAATAAAATTTTGCCAAAATTGTCTATGGAAATAAAATTGTGACAAAATTTTCTGTGGAAATAAAATATTGACAAAATTTTCTATAAAAAAATTAACAAAATTTTTTAAATAGAAAAAAATGTTTTTTCTGTGTGGAAAAACATTGACAAAATTTTCTGTGAAAGTCAAATATTGACAAAATGCTCTATATAGAAAAAATCTGGGCAAAGATTTCTATACAAATAACATTTTGACAAAATTTTCTGTAGAAATAAAATCTTGACAAAAACAAAAAAATTAACAAAATTTTTTAAATAGAAAGAAAATAAAACAAATGGAAAAAGAAGAGAAGGCACGCTCAAAATAAACCCAGCCAACTGAATTCAAATCGATGATTTGACAGTGGTATAGGAAAAGAGATATGTTTGTTTCGAATTTATTTTGGCATAAGCCGGCTATCAATGTAAAACCTTTTTTCGGAGGTATGGTTTTTGTTGGGTTTAATAAACTGCCTGAATTTATTCTGATAATTGGTTGATAGTTTTGCTGCAAGTAGAGGATGCTGATGAGGAATGTGGTAATTCCGAAACGTGCGTCCATCCAACCATCTTGCAGTCTATAGGGCTTTGCCCAAATAAATTTGACAAACATTCTTTTCCTCTGTTGGTTAAGCTACACTTGCAGTTTACTCAATGTATGGTTTTAAGCTGCAATAAAAAACAACAACAATGCTTAAGGAACAAAACCAACAATAACAAAACAAATAGAAAGAAAATTTTGACACAATTTTCTATATGGTAAACAAGTAAGGAAAGTCTAAAGTCGGGCGGGGCCGACTATATTATACCCTGCACCACTAACCTAACCTATCACATCCGTCAAATGTGTTGGGGGCTATATATAAGGGTTTGCCACAAATATATATATTTAAATATCACTCGATCTGGACAGAATTTGATAGACTTCTACAAAATCTATAGACTGAAAATTTAAGTCGGCTAATGCACTATGGTGGAACACAATGTTAGTAAAAACCAGTAAGGCAAGTCTAAAGTCGGGCGGGGCCGACTATATTATACCCTGCACCACTTTGTAGATCTAAATTTTCGATACCATATCACATCCGTCAAATGTGTTTGGGGCTATATATAAAGGTTTGTCCCAAACACATACATTTAAATATCACTCGATCTGGAAGAATTTGATAGACTTCTACAAAATCTATAGACTCAAAATTTAAGTCGGCTAATGCACTAGGGTGGAACACAATGTTAGTAAAAAAATATGGGAAAGATTTAAATCTAAAGCAGTTTAAGGAAACTTTGCAAAAGTTTATTTATGACTTATCGCTCGATATATATGTATTAGAAGTTTAGGAAAATTAGAGTCATTTTTACAACTTTGCGACTAAGCAGTGGCGATTTTACAAGGAAATTGTTGGTATTTTGACCATTTTTGTCGAAATCAGAAAAACATATATATGTCGAAATCAGAAAAACATATATATAAATCTGAACCGATTTCAACCAAATTTGGCACGCATAGCAACAATGCTAATTCTACTCTCTGTGCAAAATTTCAACTAAATCGGAGTTAAAAATTGGCCTCTGTGGTCATATGAGTGTAAATCGGGCGAAAGCTATATATGGGAGATATATCTAAATCTGAACCGATTTCAACTAAATTTGGCACGCATAGCTACAATGCTAATTCTACTCCCTGTGCAAAATTTCAACTAAATCAGAGCAAAAAAATTGGATTCTGTGGTCATATGAGTGTAAATCGGGCGAAAGCTATATATGGGAGATATATCCAAATCTGAACCGATTTCAACCAAATTTGGCACGCATAGTTTTAATGCTAATTCTACTCCCTGTGCAAAATTTCAACTAAATCGGAGTTAAAAATTGGCCTCTGTGGTCATATGAGTGTAAATCGGGCGAAAGCTATATATGGGAGATATATCCAAATCTGAACCGATTTCAACCAAATTTGGCACGCATAGTTACAATGCTAATTCTACTCCCTGTGCCAAATTTCAACCAAGTCGGAGTTAAAAATTGGCCTCTTTGGGCAAATGAGTGTAAATCGGGCGAAAGCTATATATGAGAGCTATATCTAAATCTGAACCAATTTGGCTGGTATTTTGCAAGTTTTCCGAGACCCATAAAATATTCGGATGTACGGAATTTGAGGAAGATCGGTTGATATACACGTCAATTATGACCAGATCGGCGAAAAATATATATGGCAGCTATATCTAAATCTGAACCGATTTTTTCCAAAATCAATAGGGATCGTCTTTGAGCCGAAACAGGACCCTATACCAAATTATAGGACAATCGGACTAAAACTGCGAGCTGTACTTTGCACACAAAAATACATCAACAGACAGACAGACGGACAGACAGACAGACGGACATCGCTAAATCGACTCAGAATTTAATTCTAAGCCGATCCGTATACTAAAAGGTTGGTCTATGATTACTCCTTCTTGGCGTTACATACAAATGCACAAACTTATTATACCCTGTACCACAGTAGTGGTGAAGGGTATAAATATGGGAAACATTTAAATCTGAAGCAATTTTAACCAAACTTCGCAAAAGTTTATTTATGATTTATCGCTCGATATATATATGTATTAGAAGTTTAGGGAAATTAGAGTTATTTTTACAACTTTTCGACTAAGCAGTGGCGATTTTATAAGGAAAATGTTGGTATTTTGACCATTTTTGTCGAAATCAGAAAAACATATATATGGGAGCTATATCTAAATCTGAACCGATTTCAACCAAATTTGGCACGCATAGTTAAAATGCTAATTCTACTCCCTGTGCAAAATTTCAACTAAATCGGAACTAAAAATTGGCCTCTGTGGTCATATGAGTGTAAATCGGGCGAAAGCTATATATGGGAGCTATATCTAAATCTGAACCGATTTCAACCAAATTTGGCACGCATAGCAACAATGCTAATTCTACTCCCTGTGCAAAATTTCAACCAAATTGGGGTAAAACTCTGGCTTCTGGAACCGTGTTAGTCCATATCGGGCGAAAGATATATATGGGAGCTATATCTAAATCTGAACCGATTTCTTCCAAAATCAATAGGGATCTATTCTGAGCCAAAATACATACTTATGCCAAATTTGAAGTCGATTGGACTAAAACTGCGACCCAGACTTTGATTACAAAAATGTGTTCACGGACAGACGGACATGGCTATATCGACTCAGGAGCCCACCCTGAGCATTTTTGCCAAAGACACCATGTGTCTATCTCGTCTCCTTCTGCGTGTTGCAAACATATGCACTAACTTATAATACCCTGTTCCACAGTGTGGAGCAGGGTATAAAAATGACATTTTCTGTGAAAGTAAAATATTGAAAAAATGTTCTATGTAGAAAAAAATCTTGGCAAATATTTCTATACAAATAAAATTTTGACAAAATTTTCTGTAAAAATAAGATCTTGACAAAATTTTTTAGAAAACAAAAAAATTAACAAAATTTTCTATTTAGAAAAAAATTTACAAAATTTTCTATGTAAATAGAATGTTGACAAAATATTCTATAAAAATACAATTTTGGCAAATTGTCTATAGAAATAAAATTGTGACAAAATTTTCTGTGGAAGTAAAATATTGACAAAATTTTCTACGTAGAAAAAAATCTTGGCAAAGACTTCTATACAAATAAAATTTTGACAACATTTTCTGTAGAAATAAGAACTTGACAAAATTTTTATAAAACTAAAAAAAAAATTAACAAAATTTTCTATTTAGAAAAAAATTTACAAAATTTTCTACATAAATAGAATGTTGACAAAATATTCTATAGAAATACAATTTTGGCAAAATTGTCTTTAGAAATAAAATTGTGACAAAATTTTCTGTCGAAATAAAATTGTGACAAAATTTTCTGTGAAAGTAAAACATTGACAAAATTTTCTATGTAGAAAAAAATTTTGGCAAAGATTTCTATAAAAGTAAAATTTTGACAAAATTTTCTGTAGAAATAAAATCTTGACAAAATTAAAAAAAAAATAATAATTAAAAAAATTTTCTATTTAGAAAAAAAATTTATAAAATTTTCAATATAAATAGAATGTTGACAAAATATTCTATAGAAATACAATCTTGGCAAAATTGTCTATAGAAATAAAATTGTGACAAAATTTTCTGTTGAAATAAAATTGTGACAAAATTTTCTGTGGAAATAAAACTTTAACAAAATTTTCTATGGAAATACAATTTTGAAAAATTTTGTATAGAAATGAAATTTTGAGAAATTTTCTATAGAAATGAAGTTTTGACAAAATTTTCTATAGAAATAAAATTTTAACAAATTTTTCTATAGAAATAAAATGTTGCTAAAAAGATAAAAATAAACCCCTTCATTTATTTTTTTAACTCGGTACCATATATAATCACATCGGTCAAGATCGCATAAATGTCGAGTTTCCTTGTCATTTTGTTAATAATCTTAATATATTTAAATGACCAGTTTAATTCCATGCATATAACTGCATGAGACTCATCACCATAATGGCTTCCTTGTAATCGTTGTCACTAATCTAACGAAGTGTAATGAATCTAATGTTAAATCTAATAAAAATCAAAATAATGACATGACAAACGACAAATGGCATACGACAAATGCTTATAAAATAATGATCAGATAGCTTAACAACGATTATTAGGGATTATATTTTTTCTCTCCCTCCCAGATAACAAATAAAGGGGGGAGATTAGTAGCATTGGAAATGCTTTGAAGTGACAAATGCAAAATGTCATCAGTGATCATGTCCAGAGTAGTAAAGTCCAGATAGAAAATCGAATTAATTTCCAACTATACTCTCTGTCCATTTTACCATAAAGCAAAGCTCTATGTAATTATCATTCATCTTAAGCAAAGTCTTCCCCACTATCCACCACCCCTCCTCCCAGAAATGCCAACGTAGGTGGACATAATGCTTATGGCTCTTATACATGCATTATCCATTCACATTGTAATGCATTCTATTGTCAGCGATTGTATTGGCCGTAGTTTTGTCTTTTGGATTGGTAGCAATTTGACACAGCATGAAATCGTCATGTTAACGCATTAATCTTATCCAGCTTAGAGCTAAACTCTTAAAGCCATGGTTCAAAGGCTGATTAACATAACCGCCCGCAAACCAAAGATCACCATCCTCCCTCACTCTCTCGCTCTATCTTTGCCTCTTGCGTTAAATAATAATAAAATGCCGCCAATAGTAAAACTAGAAGTATATTATGATCCATATGAATGGGTAGAGGCGTTTTTAGAAGAGACACACATATAACCATTTTGTTAAAGTTTACTCCATTGTTAGAGTGATTTTAATTTTAAAAAAAAAAAACTTGTGCCGCCATCAGCGCCGCCAGTTGGTTTTTTTTTTTTTGTTTTTCATTGATTCATTCATGGCATACAATTACCTGATTATTACATGAAATATAGTGCAAAATTTGCCATTGGCGGAAATGCTCGAGGTGGAGGGTGACACATAACATATTTGAGGACAGTGATGAGAAATACGCAAATATGGCTCGAAATTTCCTATATAAAAATTTTTTGCTTACGGCTGAAAATTTTCTATATAAAAATTTTATAGCATTCGACCCAAAATTTTGAAATTTATCGCATTGGGCTTAAAATTATCTATACATGCAATTTATGGCATTCGGTTCAAAATTTTTTATAACAAAAAATTTATCGCATTCGGTTCAAATGATGAGAAATAAGGATATATGGCTCGAAATTTTCTATATAAAAAATTTTCCCTTATGGCTGAAAATTTTCTATATAAAAATTTTATAGCATTCGACCCAAAATTTTGAAATTTATCACATTGGGTTTAAAATTTTCTACACAGAAAATGTAACGCATTTGCCTCAAATTGTCTATACATGCAATTTATCGCATTCGACTCAAAATTTTTTTTATAACAAAAAATTTATCGCATTAGGCTCAAAAAAAATTTTATGCTTCTCAATAGTTTTTGGCTTAAAATTTTCATTCAAAAAATTTATGGCATTTGGCCCAAATTTTTCTATATAGAAAATTTATAGCCTCAGATTTTCTATATAAAATATTTATCTCATGGCACTCCAAAAATTTTATACAGAAATTTTATCGCAACAGCCACAAAATTTTCTATACAAAAAACCTATCGAATGCAGCACAAAATTTTATATACAAAAAATTTATCGCATTTGCTTCACAATTGTATGTATGGAAAATTATCAAAAAATTTATGACATTTGGCCCAAATTTTTCTATATAGAAAATTTATAGCCTCAGATTTTCTATATAAAATATTTATCTCATGCGACATAAAGATTTTTATACAGAAAATTTATCGCATTTGCTTCACAATTGTATGTATGGAAAATTATCAAAAAATGTATTTCATTTGGCCCAAATTTTTCTATATAGAAAATTTATAGCCTCAGATTTTCTATATAAAATATTTATCTCATGCAACTCGAAAATTTTTATACAGAAATTTTATCGCAACAGCCACAAAATTTTCTATACAAAAAAACCTATCGAATGCAGCACAAAATTTTATATACAAAACATTTATCGCATTTGCTTCACAATTGTATGTATGGAAAATTATCGCATCAGACTCAAAATCTTTATAAAGAAAAATTATAGCACTCGTCTAAAACTTTTCTATACAGAAAAAATTTGTATACAAAAAGTTGATCGTATTCTATTCCAAATTTCCTATACATCCTATATATACTTTATCCCAATCGGCTCAAAATTTTCAATGCAGAAAATTCATCATTTTATATACAGAGAATATATCATAACAAATTCAAGAATTTCTAGTTAGAAAATTTATCGGATTCATCTCAAAATTTTCTTTACATAAAAGAAATCGCAAACGGATCAACATTTTTTATACAAAAAATTTATCGCATGGCCCACAATTTTATATCGCATCAGTACCAAAATTTTCTATATAAAAAAAAAATTAATTTATCGCCTCAGATTTTCTATATAAAATATTTATCTCATGCGACTCGAAAATTTTTATACAGAAAATTTATCGCAACCGCCAAAAAAAATCTATACAGAAAATCACATTCGATACAAAAATTTCTATAAAGAAAATTTTTCGCATTTGGCTCAAAATTTTTTATAAAGAATATTTCTCGCATGCGCTTCAAAATTTTGTATACGAAACATTTATCGCCTGGGGCTCACAAAATTGTTTCTGTACAAAAAATTTATCTCATTCGGTTCGAATTTCTCTATACAGAAAATTTATCGCATCGGACTCAAAATTTTTTGCACAGAAAATTTATCAACTTAAAATTTTCTATACCGAGACATTATTGCATTCGGCTTAAATTTTACTATATACAGACAATTTATTGCAACACACTCAAAATTTTCTGTTCAGCAAATTTATCTCATGCGACTCAAAATGTTCTATACAAAGCATTCATAGCATTGGGCGCAAAAATTCTATTGCATCCGTTTGGCTCAAGGTTTTTTATACAAAAATTTCATCGCATCAGGCTAAAAGTTTCTATACCAAAAATTTTTCGATACGGAAAATTTATTCCATTCGGCTCACAATTTTCTGTACAGAAAATATATCGCATCTGGATCAAAATTCTATATACAGAATATTTTCTATTAATCTATTCAGAAAATTTAATACAGAAAAGCACATTCGACACAAAAATTTCTATAAAGAAAATTTTTCGCATTTGGCTCAAAATTTTTTATAAAGAATATTTCTCGCATGCGCTTCACAATTTCGTATACGGAACATTTATCGCCTGGGGCTAAACAAATTTTTTCTGTACAAAAAATTTATCTCATTCGGTTCGAATTTCTCTATACAGAAAATTTATCAACTTAAATTTTTCTATACCGAAACATTATTGCATTCGGCTTAAATTTTACTATGAAGAAAATTTATCGCATTCGAGCCAAATTTTACAATGAAGAAAATTTTATAGAATTCGGCTGAAAATTTATTGCATTCCACTTAAAATTTTCTTTATAGAAAATGTATCGCATTTGGACTCAAAATTTTCTATCTAGAAAATTTATGGCATCGGATTCAAAATTTTCTATACCAAAATTTTTTTATGTATGGAAAATGTATCGCATTCGGGTCAAAATATCTATACAGACAATTTTTTTATTTTATGTATGGAAAATTTATCGCATTCGGCTCAAAAAATCTATACAGACAATTTTTTTTATGTATGGAAAATCTATCGCATTCGGCTCAAAATGTCTATACAGACAATTTATTGTAACACACTCAAAATTTTCTGTTCAGAAAATTTATCTCATGCGACTCAAAATTTTCTATACAAAGCATTTATAGCATTGGGCGCAAAAATTCTATTGCATCCGTTTGGCTCAAGGTTTTTTATACAAAAATTTGATCGCATCAGGCTAAAAAATTTTCTATACCAAAAATTTTTCGGTACGGAAAATTTATCCCATTCGGCACACAATTTTCTGTACAGAAAATATACAGCATCAGGATAAAAATTCTATATACATAATATTTTCTATTAATCTATACAGAAAATGTATTGTATTTGGCTCAACATTTGTATACAGAAAATTTATAGATTTCGGCTAAAAATTTTCTATAGAGAATAGTTTTTGGCTCAAATTTTTCATTCTGAAAATTTATGACATTTGGCTCAAAATTTCTATAGAGAATAGTTTTTGGCTCAAATTTTTCATTCTGAAAATTTATGACATTTGGCTCAAAATTTTCCATACAGAATATCACATTCAGCTAAAAATTTTCTGTGCAAAAACTAATAATAATAAAAATTTTCTATAGAGGATAGTTTTTGGCTCAAATTTTTCATTCTGAAAATTTATGACATTTGGCTCACAATTTCTATAGAGGATGGTTTTTGGCTCAAATTTTTCATTCTGAACATTTATGACATTTGGCTCAAAATTTTCCATACCGAATATCACATTCAGCTAAACATTTTCTGAGCAAAAACTAATTCGTTCAAAACTTTTTCCATCCACAATTTTTATCGCATTCGATTCAAAATTTGTTATACAGATATTTTTATCGCATGCGGTTAAAAATTTTGTATACAGAAAAATTATCGCACTCGAATAAAAAATTTCTCTACAGAAATCGTATCGTACTTGATACAAAATTTGTCACAAAAATTTTCTATACAGAAAATTTATCCAAATCGGCTCAAAATTTTCTATAAAGAAAATTTATCGCATTCACCTCAAAATTTTCTATCTGGAAATTTTATTGCATTGGGCTCAAATTTTACTATGAAAAAAATTTATCGCATTCGGCTCATTGTATTCTATACTGAAAATTCAATGCATTCCACTCAAAATGTTCTAAACATTTATCGCATGTGGCTCAATTTTTTTATAAGAAAATTTAAAGCATACGACTCACAATACTCTACAATGAAATTTTATGGCATCGGTTTCAAAATTTTCAAAATTTTATTGAATACGGCATAAAATGTTATATACTGAAAAATTATCGTTTTCGACTCAAGATTTTCTATGCCGAAAATGTATCGCATTGGGCTCAAAATTTACCATACCAAAAATTAGTCTGCAGGAAAAATTTATCCAAGACGGCTCAAAATTTTCTATGCAGAAATTTCGACAAACAGAATAAAATTTTCTATCAAGAAATGTTATCGCATTCAGCTAAAAATGTTCACACAAAATAATATTAAAATTTTTGAACACAAAATTATTGTCAAAAAAAATTTAAATTAAACAATTAAATTAAACAATTTTTTTTAATATAACAAAATTGATTGCAAATGTGACAAAATATTACTAAAGTCGTAATTGTATTTACAAATTACGTTGTTAGCTCAAATTTAAACACAATTTTAATTATATTGACAAGAAAATTAATTGATATTTTTTGTGTGTTCTTTATAGAAACTTAGCTCAACATTTTCTTCAAATCAAAATTTTCTATCTAGGCATTTTATCGTATGTCGCTCAAAATTTTTGTGTATAGAAAATATACTCAAAATGTTCATCGGATCAAAATTTTCCATCCAGATATTTCATCGGAATTTATAGCATTCACCTCGAAATTTTCTATATATTATTTATATTAATATTCTTTATAGAAAATTGGTCACATTCGACTTCAAATTTTTTATACAGAAAATGTATCGGTTTCGGCTCCAAAATTGTCCATACAGAAATCTTTTATATAAAAAAAAATCGTACGTGATTAGAATCTTAAATCTTCCATTTCATACTAGTTCACTCCAATACCCACTGTGCCACACTTTCTGTTAAAAGTCTTTAACCAAAAACCCATATGTTTTTGCTCATGGAAAAATAAAATGAAAACAAAAAAAAATTGTAGTAAAAACTATTTAACAATCTTCCATAGTAGTTTGGAGTAATAAATGTTAAAAATATACGACATACGTTCAAATTCAATTGTTAGATTGAATATGAATGGCGATTCGCGTGAAGTGTGTGTGGGCTTTAATTATTTGAAGGCATATTTATCACCAAACGAATGAACGAACGAATGAATGAATTGCATGCGATTTCAAAGCGATTCCAATACAATGGAGCTCACGATATTCTCACCCTTCACTATGATGTGACTGGAGCTCCTCCAGCTGATGTTTGCTAATGTGGCTTTTTGGTAGATGTGATGGGCCCTCATTTACTCCCGTCACAATAGACGATTTGTCATTTTGATTTTTTGTTCTCTTTTTTATTTTTCTTGTTGTTAGGAGTCAGCCTTGCTGTCTGATGAGCATAGTCTAGTATTATAATGTTGTAATAATTGCCATTGTTATTAACAAATTGCTTTCGATTTCAATTAATTATTTGTCAGATTAGTATCCAGTTTTACATCATCACTTTTGTGTGCCCGTATACCAGGTCTAACGCCCCAACAGAGACAGCTATGCACTGAATCACCAGATGCATTGATAGCATTGGGCGAGGGTCATCAATTGGGTGCCCATGAATGTCAGTATCAGTTCAGAGGCCATCGATGGAACTGTTCGGAAGTATGGAAGAGAGATGTCTTTGGACATGTCATGTTTGTTGGTAAGTAAAAGAAATAAGGCAACAATTAATGGTATATAAATTGAGATGTAATAAGAATTTAAAGAAGATATTTTTTGAGGGTCTATTTAGGAAAAAAATAAAATATTAACATTAAATATTAAAAATAGAGAAGAAATGTAAAAAATTAAAAAAAAAAAATAAAAAGTAAAATTTTTAAAATCTATAAAAATTAGTTAAGAAATGAATTTAGAACCAAAAAAATGTTTTTTTATTAAAAAAATGGACGTCCTATTTTGAAAAAATTTAAATATTAAACATCAAAAATTAAAAAAAAAATAAAAATAAAAATAAATCTATAAAAATGTGTTTCGAAATGAATTTAAAATAAACAAATATTTTTTATAAAAAAAAAACGGAAGTCCTATTTAGAAAACAAATTTAAATATTAAAAATAGAAAAAAAAAATTGAACAATATAATAAAAATAATAAAAAAAAGTAAACTCTATAAAAATAAAAAAAAAAATCTTATTAAAAAAAGTTTAAGGCCTATTTAGAAAACAAAATATAAATACTAATAATATAAATTAAATGTAAAGAATTAAAAAAATAAAATTGGAAAATCTATAAAAATGAGTTAAGAAATGAATATTTTATTAAAAAATGGAAGTCCGATTTAGAAAACACATTTAAATATTAAAAGTAGAAGAAATTTTAAAAAACGAAAAAATAATAAAAAACAACATTGTAAAGTCTATATAAATGTTATACGAAATGAATTTAAAATAAAAAAATATTTTTTTTATTAAGAAAATATTAAAAAAAAATAAAAGGCCTATTTAAAAAACAATATATAAATACTGAAAATAGAAATTAAATGTAAAAAGTAGAAGAAATTTTAAAAAACGAAAAATAATAAAAAACAACATTGTAAAGTCTATATAAATGTTATACGAAATGAATTTAAAATAAAAAAATATTTTTTTTATTAAGAAAATATTAAAAAAAAATAAAAGGCCTATTTAGAAAACAATATATAAATACTGAAAATAGAAATTAAATGTAAAGAATTAAAAAAAAATAATAAAAAATAAATATTTAGGGCACAAATTTAAAAGATTAGCATTAAATATTAAAAATAGAGAAGAAATGTAAACAATTAAAAAAATAAAAAGTAAAATTTGTAAAATATATAAAAATTAGTTAAGAAATGAATTTAAAACCAAAAAAATATTTTTTATTCAAAAAATGGACGTCCTATTTTGAAAAAATTTAAATATTAAACATTAAAAAAAATAAAAATAAATCTATAAAAATGTGTTACGAAATGAATTTAAAATAAAAAATATTTTTTATTCAAAAACGGAAGTCCTATTTAGAAAACAAATTTAAATATTAAAAATAGAAAAAATAAAAAAATAAACAATACAATAAAAATAATAAAAAATTGTAAACTCTATAAAAATATTTTTATTAAACATTTTTTTTTTATTAAAAATATTTTTTATTAAAAAAATATTTTTTATTAAAAAAATTAAGGCCTATTTAGAAAACAAAATATAAATACTAAAAATAGAAATTAAATGCAAAGAATTAAAAAAATAAAATTGGAAAATCTATAAAAATGAGTTAAGAAATGAATTTTTATTAAAAATTTTTTTATTACATTTAAGTCCTATTTAGAAAACACATTTAAATATTAAAAGTAGAAGAAATTTTAAAAAATGAAAAAATAATAAAAAACAACATTGTAAAATCTATATAAATGTGATACCAAATGAATTTAAAAAAAATATATTTTTTTTATTAAAAAAATATTAAAAAAAAATAAAAGGCCTATTTAGAAAACAATATATAAATACTGAAAATAGAAATTAAATGTAAAGAATTAAAAAAATAATAAAAAATAAAATTGGAAAATCTATAAAAATTAGTTAAGAAATGAATTTTTTTATAAATATTTTGTATTACAAAAATGGAAGTCCTATTTATAAAACTAATTTAAATAAAAAAATAATAACATTAAAAAAACTAATAAAAAACCAAAATTGTGAAATAAATAAAAATGTGTTATTAAATGAATTTGAAATAAAAAACATATTTTTTTAATAAAAAAAATATTCTTTAATTAAAAAAATATTTTTTATTAAAAAATGGAAGTCCTATTTAGAAAACCAAATATAAATATTGAATATAGAAAGTAAATGTAAAGAACTAAAAAAAATGATAAAAAATAAAATTGGAAAATCTATAAAAAATGAGTTAAGAAATGAATTTTTTATTAAAAACTATTTTTATTAAAAAACGGAAGTCCTATTTTGAAAACAAACTTAAATATTGAAAGTAAAAAAAATTAGAAAGGTAAAAAAGTAATTCAAAATAAAATTGTAAAATCTATAAAAATTTGTTACGAAATGAATTTAAAATAAAAAAATATTTCTTTTATTAATAGTTATAAATAAATTATAAAAATTATAAAATTATTATAAAGTTATTTAAAAAAAAATATTTTTTTATAAAAAAATGAAAGTCCTATTTAGAAAATATTTTAAATATTAAAAGTAGAAAAAATTTAAAAAATAAAAAATTATAAAAAAATAAAAGTGTAAAATCTATTAAAATGTGTTACAAAATGAATTTAAAATAAAAAATATTTTTTTATTAAAAAAATATTAAAAAGTTATCTTTTATTAAAAAATATTTTTTATTAAAAAAATAGAAGTCCTATTCAGAACAGAAATTTAAATATTAGGTTAGGTTAGGTGGCAGCCCGACGTATCAGGCTCACTTAGACTATTCAGTCCATTGTGATACCACATTTAAAATTTAAATATTAAACACAGAAAAAAAAAAATAAAAAATAAAATTCTAAAATTTATAAAAATGTGTCTTGAAGAGAATTTAAAATAAAAAAATGATTTTTTGTTAAAATTTTGTTAGAATAAAATAGAAAAAATGGAAACAAATAACAAAAACTAAATTGTAAAATCTATAAAAATTATAAATGAATTTAAAATAAGAACAAAATATTTTTTTTTATTACAGGATCTCGAGAGGCTGCTTTCACATATGCCATAGCTAGTGCTGGAGCTACACATGCCGTGACGGCGGCATGTGCTCGTGGAAATATAACCCTGTGCGGCTGTGATGTTCGACATAAACCCACCTCCTCAAGTCGAGGTTTACAAGCCAAATTTGAAAATGGTTTAATAGGAGGCCAACAGCCATGGAAATGGGGTGGCTGTTCGGCGGATATTGAATTTGGCATGAAATTTGCGCGAAAATTTTTAGATGCCAGAGAAATTGAGGGTGATGCCAGAAGTCTTATGAACCTGCATAATAATAGAGCTGGAAGGAGGGTATGATTGAAAGAGGGTACCATAAAACTCGAAATTTATTATGATTTTTTTTTAATATAAAATAGATTGGAAAATTATAATAAATCAATGATAAAAGTTCCAACACTGATAGACAAAGTTTCGTTATATCAATGAAATGTGTCATCCAAAATTAAGCCAATTCATTAATGCAACGGAGTTTTTCATTAATATGATGAATTTTCTTTAAAAACAACTAAAAGTTTCATACTATTAACGAAAGTTTTCAATCCCAGCAAAAAACATTTGGAAGTTCTTCTAAAGGCACAACTCTAAAAGCGCTTCTAAAAAGGTTTTTCCAAAAAGGTTCTTTATTTTAACTACACAGGAAGTTCTTTTAATTAAATTTTTTATAACTCATTTTTTTTTTAATATTTTTAATGTGTAATTTTAGTTTCTTTTTGTTTCAAATAGTTTAAAAACGGAGTAATGATTAATAAAATAATACAAATTATTTAAATTCTATATTTATTCTATATAATAACAATTGCGAATTTTTATATAATAAAAAAGTATTTGAAGTCAAACGTTTCAGACATGCGATGCGAAATTCATAAAAATTTATAATAATTATTTATTTAGCAAACTATCACAAAATTTTGTAATTCATATACCTGAATTCGGATCACACTTTAAGAAGAGATGCAAATTCAGTGCAACGGCTGTTGAAATTATAGATATCCTATGACAAGCCCATTTCTCAAAATTTTATTTCGACGTTTTTTCCTGGTATATTTTAATAAAAAAAAATTGTATCAATGAAAAACTATCACTGACTGAATTTTAATGATATTTTCTTTATGTGTACTTTTGAAAAAACTAACGATTTTCGTTTTAATATATATTTTTTAGCTTGTAAAAAATCTCCTAAAAACTGACTGCAAATGTCATGGTGTCAGTGGCTCGTGTGTCATGAAGACCTGCTGGAAGAGTTTACCCTCATTTCGTTTGGTGGGCGATGTTCTAATGAAGAAATATAATAAAGCCAAAATTGTTCAAGCCGCCAAAGGCAAACATGGACTGAAATTAGTTTTAAGCAAGTAAGATAACTCTCTCAAATTTAATCCTTACTGTTAATAACTTAAAAAAATTCTGTGTGTTGTTGTTTTTTTTAGAAAAAATCGTGCCGGCAAAGTGATGAATTTTCCCAAACGCATGGATTTGGTTTATCTACAAACCTCGCCCAATTATTGTGAACGCAATATCCAGGAGGGTGTCCAGGGTACTCGTGGTCGCGTTTGTAATCGCACCTTGCATGGTTTCCAAAGCTGTGATCTGCTCTGTTGTGAGCGTGGCTACAATACCCAACAGATACGACGTACCACCCAGTGCCGTTGCCAGTTCAAATGGTGCTGTCAAGTGCAATGTGATGTCTGTGAGGAAAACTATGAAGAGTTTACGTGTAAATAATAATTAAAACAAAAATCAGCGAACAAAAAAAACGAAATGCTTAAGATATAATAATGTTTTGCACAAATTTTGTAAATTTTAAAGAGTGAGATAATTTAGGCATGGAGAGTTTCCAAAAAAAAAAGCGTAAAACGAACCATACAACCGATAGGGAAAATATTAAAAAAAATTAAATTATTACAATACGAATGTTTAGAAGAATATCGGGTTTTATAATTTATTCTTGACCGTTAAAGTATTTGAAATCATGCTACCAATTATTTTTTTACCGCTCTCTAGATAAAAGTATTTGTAAATATATGGAAATACTTTGTATCTGCCCATTAATGAGACGTCAAACTATAGGTTTGAAATTTCCAAAAGTAAATGTATGCTTGGTGGAAATGAGACATTGTAGTGATGTAGATCAGTGGGTCTGTCCGTTGCTCTATTCTAGAAATTGCGAAATATGGACATTTAATTTTACCTTAACCCTTTCACTACCGATATCTCCTACAGAGGACATTCAAAAATCACCCCATAATCTAAAATCCATTTTTGTTTCGATTTATTTCTCGATGGTAAACTAAAATAGGGATTATTATCTTAATATGCTATAAATATTTTCAATATTGGTCGGTACTAAGAAGCATTTTTGTATTTTTTTTTTTTTTTTCAATAAACGACATGTTTCCAATTTTTTTATGAGTGGAATGTCATACAAAAAATATATCCGACATTATTCAATTTTTTCTTATAACAGTTACTATAGGCAGAGAGTATTAAGAAAACAAGAGAACGAAAATTTCTCTTCTACAAAAACAACAAATGTCAAACGTATAGATGTCGCACAATGCATGCAGCTTTGGTATAACCGACGTTGCGGTCGAAGCGCTCTTTTGATAAATTGTTTATAAAGGCATCGGCAGTTATAATTTCATTTTGTCTGCACGCAGAGAAGGAATATGATCACCTCAAACATGTTTCAAGGGCAAAATGTTATTTTTGTATGGTAACCATGTAACATGTTTGTCACTAAAATGTTATTTTCTCGTCAAATATAACATGCTTGCCAAAATCAGATACATGCTTTCCGAGAAAATAACATGGTTGCGAAAACCATATTACATGGTCACCACCCAAAAATAACATTTTGCTCTTAAAACATGTTTGAGGTGATCATATTCCTTCTCTGGGTGTGCCAAAAAATTTAATGGAATGAAAACATTTATAAAAAAGAACATTTGTTACTACAAAGTAGGTTTTAAATCCTATTTTCTTTACGTTTCGTGAACAGGGTGACGCCGACGCAAACTGTATGATATTTGAGAGAAGCGCCGACAAAAACTGCATGAGTGTGTAAATATAACCATAGCGATAGGCGGTAGGCGAAACATTTTTGCCGCAACGGCAAATACAATAAGCTTGACGGCGAATAATTCCCTTTTTCACGTTTCCTAGCGTTTTTGTTGTCAATACAGCATGCTTTGACAATATTAAACAATGAAGTTGAATAAAAACATACAATGGCTTATTATTTGTTGAGTTATTTCAAGAAAAAATAATCTACACGTGTCCAGGCAACAGGAATTCCTAGTGGTGAGTTAAAAAAATTGATAAGCGATGACAACACTATACCAGTTTTCGCCAAGGAGTTAGAATAAGTTTTAATTTAGCGACACGCCGCTAGCCGTCACGGTATTCCGTCGCGGATTTTGGGCTTCCCATAAGAAATACACGTAAATAAGTGTTCGCCTACCGCCTATCGCTATGGTTATATTTACACACTGACATTAGATAAATTTCCTCATGACTGCCACCTACTGTCGCAGTTTCGCTTGACAGTTTCGTCCTCTTGTTTTCTTAATACTCTCTGCTATAGGCTAAATCAGTGTTGCCAGAAGCGGGGGAAATTCCCTACGTGTAGGTTTTTATACCCTGCGCCACACTGTGGAACAGGGTATTATATGTTAGTGCATATGTTTGTAACAACCAGAAGGAGACGAGATAGACACATGGTGTCTTTGGAAATAATGCTCAGGGTGAGTCCCTGAGTCGATATAACCATGTCCGTCTGTCCGTCTGTCTGTGAACACATTTTTGTGATCAAAGTCTAGGTCGCAATTTAAGTCCAATCCCCTTCAAATTTGGCTTATGTTCCTAATTTGGGTCAGAATAGAACCCTATTGATTTTGGAAGAAATCGGTTCAGATTTAGATATAGCTCCCATATATATCTTTCGCCCGATATGCACTAATATGGACCCAGCAGCCAAAGTTTTATACCGATTTGCTTGAAATTTTGTACAAACATAACACTTAGTCGTATAGTCAAGTGTGCAAAATTTGATTGAAATCGGTTCAGATTTAGATATAGCTCCCATATATATCTTTCGCCCGATATGGACTAATATGGTCCTAGAAGCCAGAGTTTTGGCCCAATTTGTTTGAAATTTTGCACTAGAAGTACAATTAGTAGTGCAGTTAAGTGTGCAAAATTTGATTGAAATCGGTTCAGATTTAGATATAGCTCCCATATATATCTTTCGCCCGATGTGGACTAATATGGTTCTAATAGCCAGAGTTTTGGCCCAATTTGGTTGAAATTTTGCACAGGGAGTAGATTTAGCATTGCCAAATTTGGTTGAAATCAGTTCAGATTTAGATATAGCTCCCATATATATGTTTTTCTGATTTCGACAAAAATGATCAAAATACCAACATTTTCCTTGTAATCGCCACTATCTACAAAGTGGTGCAGGGTATAATAAAGTCGGGTATAATAAAGTTGTAGGGACGTAGAGACACAATGTAGGGACTTTTACACTCAGCACAATTTTTACATTTTGGTGGAAATTAGAAACCGGCCAGGCTTAATCTTTAACATTGTGAGATAACCACGGTTACCACTTGTGCCATAGGCTAAATCAGTGTTACCAGAAGCGGGGGAAATTCCCTACGTGCAGGTTTTTTCTTATAATATTTAGCGTCTTGTAGGGACGTAGAGACACAATGTAGGGACTTTTACACTCAACACAATTTTTACATTTTGTTGGAAATTAGAAACCGACAAGGCTTAATCTTTAACATTGTGAGCTAACCACGGTCACCACTCGTGCCAACAAAATCTACCAAAATTTGAGGAAAATCTTAACACAAATCTACCAAACAAATATTTCTATAGAAAATTTTGTCCAAATTTTATTTCTACAGAAAATTTTGTCAAAATTTTATTTCTATAGAAAATTTTGTCAAAAGTTTATTTCTTTAAAATATATTGTCAAAATTTTATTTCTATAGAAAATTTTGTCCACATTTTATATCTATAGAAAATTTTGTCAAAATTGTATTTTTATACAAAATTTTGTCGAAAATTTATTTATATTGAAAGTTTTGTCAAAATTTTATTTCGATAGAAAACTTTGTCAAAATTTTATTTCTGTGAAAAACTTTGTCAAAAGTTTATTTCTATCGAAAATTATGTCAAAATTTTATTCTATAGAAAATATTGTCAAAATTTTATTTTTATAGAAAATTATATCAAAGTTGTCTATCCAAAATTTTGTCAAAATTTTATTTCAATAGAAAATCTTGTTAAAATTTTATTTCTATTGACAATTTTGTCAGAATTTTATTTCTATCGAAAATTTTTACAAAATTTTATTTCTCTTGAAAATTTTGTCAAAATTTTATTCTATCGAAAATATTGTCAAAATTTTATTTCTATAGAAAATTATGTCAAAGATGTATTTCTATCCAAAATTTTGTCAAAATTTTATTTCAATAGAAAATCTTGTTAAAATTTTATTTCTATAGAAAATTTTGTCAAAATTTTATTTGTATAAAACATTTTGTCAAAATTTTATTTCTATCGAAAATTATGTCTAAATTGTATGTCTACCAAAAATTTTGTCAACATTTTATTTCTATATAAAATTATGTCAAAATTTTATTTCTATAGAAAATTATGTCAAAATGTTATTTCTTTAAAAAATTTTGTCAAAATGTTATTTCTATAGACAATTTTGTCAAAATTTTATTTCTGTGGAAAACTTTGTCAAAAGTTTACTTCTATCGAAAATATTGTCAAAATTTTATTTCTATAGAAAATTATGTAAAAGTTATATTTCTATCCAAAATTTTGTCAAAATTTTATTTCTATAGAAAATCTTGTTAAAATTTTATTTCTATAGAAAATTTTGTCAAAATTTTATTTGTATAGAACATTTTGTCAAAAATGCTGTCAAAATTTTATTTCAATAGAAAATTTTTTCAAAATTTTATTTCTATTGAAAATTTTGTCAAAATTTTATTTCTCTTGAAAATTTTCTCAAAATTTTATTTCTATAGAAAATTTTGTCAAAGTTGTATTTCTGTCAAAAGTTTTTTCAAAATTTTATTTCCATAGAAAATTTTGTTAAAATTTTATTTCTATAGAAAATTTTGTCAAAAATGCTGTCAAAATTTTATTTCAATAGAAAATTTTCTCAAAATTTTATTTCTATAGAAAATTTTGTCAAAAATGCTGTCAATATTTTACTTCAATAGAAAATTTTCTCAAAATTTTATTTCTATAGAAAATTTTGTCAAAATTTTATTTCTATAGAAATTTTTGTCAAAATTTTATTTCTATCGAAAATTTTTACAAAATTTTATTTCTCTTGAAAATTTTGTCAAAATTTTATTCTATCGAAAATATTGTCAAAATTTTATTTCTATAGAAAATTATGTCAAAGTTGTATTTCTATCCAAAATTGTGTCAAAATTTTATTTCAATAGAAAATCTTGTTAAAATTTTATTTCTATAGAAAATTTTGTCAAAATTTTATTTGTATAGAACATTTTGTCAAAATTTTATTTCTATCGAAAATTTTTCAAAATTTTATTTTTATAGAAAATTATGTCAAAATTGTATTTCTATCAAAATTTTTGTCAAAATTTTATTTCAATAGAAAATTTTGTTAAAATTTTATTTCTATAGAAAATTTTGTCAAAAATGCTGTCAAAATTTTATTTCTATAGAAAATTTTGTCAAAATTTTATTTCTATAGAAAGTTTTGTCAAAATTTTATTTTTAAAAAAAATTTTTCAAAATTTTATTTCTATAAAAAATTTTGTCAAAATTTTATTTCTATAGAAAATTTTGTCAAAATTGTATTTATCTTGAAAATTTTGTCAAAATTTTATTCTATCGAAAATATTGTCAAAATTGTATTTCTATAGAAAATTATGTCAAAGTTGTATTTCTATCCAAATTTGTGTCAACATTTTATTTCAATAGAAAATCTTGTTAAAATTTTATTTCTATAGAAAATTTTGTCAAAATTTTATTTGTATAGAACATTTTGTCAAAATTTTATTCCCATCGAAAAATTTTCAAAATTTTATTTTTATAGATAATTATGTCAAAATTGTATTTCTATCAAAATTTTATTTCAATAGAAAATTTTGTTAAAATTTTATTTCTATAGCAAATTTTGTAAAAATGCTGTCAAAATTTTATTTCTATAGCAAATTTTGTCAAAATTTTATTTCTATAGAAAGTTTTGTCAAAATTTTATTTTTATAAAAAATTTGCCAAAATTTTATTTCTATAAAAAATTTTGTCAAAATTTTATTTCTATAGAAAATTTTGTCAAAATTTTATTTCTATAGAAAATTTTGTCAAAATTTTATTTCTATAGAAAATTTTGTCAAAGTTCTATTTCTATAGAAAATTTTGTCAAATTTTTATTTCTATAGAAAATTTTGTCAAAATTTTATTTCTATAGAAAATTTTGTCAAAATTTTATTTCTCTTGAAATTTTTGTCAAAATTTTATTTCTATCGAAAATTTTTACAAAATTTTATTTCTATAGAAAATATTGTCAAAATTTTATTTCTATAGAAAATGTTCTCAAAATTTTATTTTTTCTAAAAAATTTTCTCAAAATTTTATTTTTCTAGAAAATTTTGCCAAAGTTTTGTTTCTATAGAAAATTATGTCAAAATTTTATTTCTATCTAAAATTTTTTCAAAATTTTATTTCTGTAGAAAATTTTGTCAAAATTTTATTTCCATAGAAAATTTTGTCAAAATTTTATTTCAGTAGAAAATTTTGTCAAAATTTTATTTCAGTAGAAAATTTTGTCAAAATTTTATTTCAATAAAAAATTTTGTCGATATTTTATTTCTATAGAAAATGTTGTCAAAATTTTATTTCTACAGAAAATTTTGTCAAAATGTTATTTCTATAAAAACTTTTGTCAAAATTTTATTTCTATAGAAAATATTGTCAAAATTTTATTTCTATAGAAGATGTCATAATTTTATTTCTATAGAAAATGTCATAATTTTATTTCTATAGAAAATGTTGTCAACATTTTATTTCTATAGAAATTTTTGTCAAAATTTTATTTCTATTGAAAACTTTGTCAAAACTTTATTTCTATCGAAAATTTTGTCAAAATTTTATTTCTAAAAAATTTTGTTAAAATTTTTTTTTCTATAGAAAATTTTGTCAAAAATTTATTTCTATAGAAAATTTTGTCAAAATTGTATTTCTCTTGAAAATTTTCTCAAAATTTTATTTCTATAGATTTTTTTCTCAAAAATTTTTTTATAGAAACTTTTTCCTAAATTTTATTTTTATAGAGATTTGATCTACCAAAATATCAAGAATTCTACCAATCTACGAAAGAGAAAAAATCTACAATTTTTTGTAGAATTCTTCCAACTGTGACACCGAGTTGGTAATACAAATTTATTTTTACGTAATATACGTTGCATTTTCTTATGTTTTAAAATAATAAAGCGCAGTACAAAACCATTTTGGTTTTGTAAATTTTATTTAAATTCAACCAAAAATATTGTAGTAATTTTTTGGGAATTTAGGGGGAAGTATGGAACTTTTTTTGTTCTTGTAGGGTAAAACGAAAATTTTCCCTTGCAACACTGGGCTAATTAGCACTTCTTTTCGTAAAATAATTTGATCATTTTTCTGAGGAAATTTTAGACCAATGAATTGTTTGTAATAGCAGGTTTAATTCGGTAGTGAAAGGGTTAATGAATGCTGCATAAGCGTTATGTTCATATAGAGTCACCTCTTTTAGATATTCAAAAATCTTGAAGATTTTCGATAGGCCATTCGCGATCTTTCTCACGAAGTGTGAACTTGCAGGTTTTTAGGATATACTAGCAGACTTTAGTTTTTTTGTAAAAATCTGCCAAGTAGTTCGCTGGTATATAAAGTGAATACTGAAGTGGTCTATAGTCATTTATTTCCTATATTTCCTACAAATTTCCAATATTTGATACATTTTCTCAAAATTTTTTCCAATTTTTTCCAAATTTCCTACATTTTGATATAATGACAAAAAATTAATAAAATCTGAGTATAGGCCATTTTCCAATTTTTCCCATTTTATTTTTAAAAATACAAAAAAAAAAAGAATTTTGCTAATCTGTTGATTCGGTTTTGGGGATACAGAATTTTAAGCAATGGAGAAAAATTCAACATTTCTGATAATCCGAAATGATGTTTAGAGTAATATTCCAAAGAATAGGCAAAATAACTTTTCCTTTATATTTCTTTATATACAAGTGGTCTATGCCATGGTCAATAATTACGTATAACGGGAATAAATTTATCGCTCTGGCTCTCCAGAGTCTTCGTGAGGACTTAAGATAAATTTTTCGCGTATAGGGTCTTTAACTCCGCATGCGAGGATTTTTCTTTGCTCCTTTATCGGTATATTTTATCCAAAAAATAATACGATTACTTTACATATTTCCGGTCGAGGAGTCCATTTATGAAAGTCTGTCTGTCCGGCCATCTGAAAATATCGGATATTATTATATTCTCTCGTTATTTCATTTTAACATAGAACAAAGCACTTTTACTAACACACAATAAATTTTGCACCGAAATTATATTCCTGAAATTTTGAACAAAATACTCCAATAATGCATGGCATCCATATGTTTACTGGGATATTTTTAAACATTTTTTTTATATGTTTCTTCGGTTGTATTTTCCCTTTAAAGCTAAAACAAATGCTCGAATATAAAAATCGAAAATACTAATATGAAAAAAAATATAAAATAAAAACGAACAATTGTAATTTTAATTTATTTATGATAATTTTAGTTAAAATTAGTAATTACTAAAGTAGCACAAACAACAACAAAAAAAAAAACACAAACGATAGAAGCTAAATTTTAAGTAAACACATTAATTCTATGTAATTTATAGCACACAATGTATAGAAGAAAAAAAAAACAGGAAACACAAACAAAACAACACCACACCAGACCTTTTTTTATAAATATAAATAATGTAAATATTATAATTAATAATTGTAATAATAATAAATTTTAAATCGAGATATAACACAAATTGTATTGACTTCAGGGCAAATTGGTCATATTTTTTCATTTCATCTTATCTTCGTTTCCTTCAAATGGGATTGGTGAGCTAATAAATAAAATCAATAGAGATATTCTAGGAACTAAAATCATTGCCATACATTGAAGTATAGTTTTAATGGCTCTCTGATAAAGATCTAATTACGAGTGTCGTGTCTTAAGAGCAGTTTGCATTTTAATTCTGAATCATGGCGTTGGAAATATTGCAAAATGCAAATGCTTAGGTGAAAAGTGTCAGTTCAGTGATTTACAAGACACGATCGCTAGAGCCCCCCCTCACTCACCCCACAGACATTGTATATGAAGACCGCTATGTATTTGCATATGTGTGGGTATATGCACACGAGTTACGTACCCTCACATCCGTATGTGTACTTCCCACCCTATTGTAGCTGGCAAAAATAACGATGTCAGCATAATAATGAAAAAATATTTAAATAGGGCGATGGATCAATGAACGATATTAACATCGTCATCGAATTCATCGCTACTAACAATAATATATTAAAAACCAATTAGAGTTTTTAAGTTAGTCTTAAGATTCAAGTTAATGAATAAAGATTGAAAACTTAAGTTTTCAAAGTCGTTTTATTTTTTTCTCCTAAGAGAAATACCCTCAACATAATTGGCGCAGTCACGGAAATTAAATTCTAAAGAATTTAATTGAAAAGAACCATAAAAAATATATACCGACTAAACGATTGAAAGCTTGAAAAACAAAAACAAAACATATACCGGCTAACCGATTGACAATTTTCATAAAAAAGCAACTACAAATGGTTTTAAATTAAAATATTCAACTGTGAACAATGAAATAAGAAACCATCAACAACAGAAAAGAATTTAAGTGACAAATTGCTTTAAACCAAACGATCACTGTGAAATAACAGAAAAAAAAGACATTTGATATTGTGAGCCAACAAAATGTCCAGGCAAGAAGAATTCGATTCAAATCGAAATTTGAGTGAAGAAAATGGAATACAACAAATGGCAGAAGTCATAAGGCGACAAGAAAGTATTATAAACCAGCTACAGTTACAAATGCAGCAACAATCGCAACAACAACCACAACAAGTTCAGCAGTGGGATCAGGAGCAGTTATGTCTATCCCCAAAGGACATTTTAACTCAGTTTAGGCAGCTAAAGCCGCTAGATGAGGATCACTCAACAGTAGCCTTTATTTCAGCGGTGGAGTCGATAATAAGCCTATGTCCGAAGAACAACAACAATTTTTTAAGACTGGCAACGTCGATCATCATAAACGAAAAAATATTGGGAGCGACAGGAAATTATGTTAGAGAATTAGGACCAGATGCAACGTGGGACCAAATAAAAACCAAACTGATAGACTTCAACAGACCAAAGATGACATATGGCGATATCTTCAATAACTGTCGTCAAGTTAAAGTAAGAACCTTAAGAGAATTATTTAATTTTTTTGAAAAAGCTAAATATGATCTAAGTCAAGTTTATTTGTTCGATGTAACGAGACCGGTAATGTACGAACCAAGTAGGGTTGATAAAGATCTTGTAAACGTTTTAATCGAGAAAATATGTAGATATACCATTGAGGTCTCATATAGACCAACATAGTAGTTTAAATGAAGTGATTAGGAGATATGCACAAATAGGGGCCTTGGACGACCCAAGAGCCATTCATTACAAACATAAAATTAAACAACAAAATAATAACTATCAACAAAAAATTAACCAACAAAATAATAATTATCAACATGAAACTAACTATGACACTTACAACACTAACCAACAATACAATAACTACCAACAAAAAATTACCCAACAAAAGAATAACCATCAGCATAAAACTAGCTATAACACTTACAACACTAGCCAACAAAAACATAACTACCAATACAACACTAACCAACAAAAACCGACACAAACTAACAGCATGAATATCCAACAAAGAAATACCTATATTCCTAGACAAGGATCTAACCAAACTAGAAATTCTTATATGAGCGTCGATAGTAGTACTATTAGTAGACCAGTGTATATGGAAGTGGACACTATCGAAGAAGAAAAAGTAGAAACGAATAACGAAGTAAATTTTTTGATATTGCCTCAAGAGCAAAACTACCCATAATATCCCTAACAATAGGAAAACAAAAAGTCAGATGTCTGGTTGATACAGGTTCAACCACTAGCATTCTAAAACAGGGTATTCTCAAAGAAGATTACCCAATGACTAGAATAAAAAGTCCATGGATTTATAGAACCCTTAACGGTACCAAAGAAATTAAATACGTAATTGTAACCCCTTTTCCAAAAGAATTAAAATGTGAAGGTAATTTGCAATGGAAAATAATAGACTTTTCTAATAAAAATTTTTTCGGCATAATAGGACAAAATTTTCTTATACCGTTCAAAGCGAAAATAAACACTGAAGTAGGATTCGTAGAACTATTAAATCAAAAATTATACTTCGAAGAGTATATATACCCAGAATATATGAACAACATATGTACTCTTGAAACAATAGAACACAAAAATCGTGAGAAGTTTGATTTGAGCCATCTCAACAAAGAAGAAACATTACAAACCACAAAGTTACTGAATGAATTTAAAGATCTCTTCTTTAAAGAAGGAGATAACCTATCAGCAACACATAAAGTATTTCATGAAATAGTAACAACCATAGATAAGCCTATATATGCAAAAATGTACCGATATCCACAAATACATGAATCTGAAATAAATCGTCAAATTGAAGAGATGCTTAATCAAAATATTATTCAAAAAAGTAACTCGCCGTATAATAGCCCACTATGGATCGTAGAGAAAAAAATGGATAATTCAGGAATAAAAAAATATAGAATAGTTATAGACTATAGAAAACTAAATGAATTCACAGTGGATGACAAATACCCTATCCCTAACCTAAATTCATTGCTAGACAGACTTGGTAGAGCTCAATATTTTACAACTCTTGATCTAGCCAAGGGTTTTCACCAAATTCTAATCAGGGAAGAAGATCGAAAAAAAACAGCCTTCTCAACTCCTTCCGGTCATTATGAGTTTGTTCGAATGCCTTTCGGGCTGAAAAATGCCCCTTCCACATTTCAAAGGCTAATGAATGAAGTCCTTAAGGACTACATTAATAAAACATGTGTTGTCTATATGGATGACATTCTTATATTTAGCACATCGCTTCAAGAGCATATGATAACCTTGAAGAAAATATTTAAAGTGTTGCAAAACGCTAAACTAAAAATTCAAGTAGACAAATGCAATTTCCTAAGAAAAGAAACACAATTCCTGGGTCACTTATTGACCGCTAAAGGAATAAAACCAAACCCCGATAAAGTCTCCATCATCCAAAAATTAAAGTTACCCAGTACTGTAAAACAAATAAAATCCTTTCTCGGAATGACAGGATTCTATAGGAAATTTATAAAGGATTATGCAAAAATAGCACATCCAATGACAACATTCTTAAAAAAAGGCAAATCCATAAATATTAATGATCCAGAATACATAGTCTCATTTGAAAAACTTAAAGATTTAGTAACCAAAAGCCCTATACTAAGGTATCCAAACTTTCAGAAAAAATTTAAAATCACTTCAGATGCCAGTAATTTTGCTATAGGGGCTGTTCTATCTCAAGAAGGACACCCAATTGCTTATGCATCTCGTACATTAAACAAACACGAATGCAATTACGCTACAATAGAGAAAGAATTACTTGCCATAGTTTGGGCAGTAAAATATTTTAGACCATATGTATATGGTAGAGAATTTGATCTTGAGAGTGACCATCAACCACTTAAGTGGCTGATGACTAAATACTCTGGCAAAGATATTAGCCCAAGACTTCAAAGATGGCTTATAAATCTAGGGGAGTATAATTTCTCCCTTGACTACATAAAAGGAAAAGCCAATTACATCGCCGATTTTTTAAGCAGAATACGAGAAGACGAAATAAACCTCGAGGAAATCGGAGCCGATAATCTAGAAGAACCAAGCAACGAACTATTACCAGGAGATAGAGACAAAAGTGACTCAGAATCATTGGTAGTTCAAACCGTCCATTCTCAAGAAGAGGACCTAGGATATAGTATACCTATTTTAGAGACAGTCGTCAACAGATTTAAACATCAGCTAATCCTTACAGATAAAAAAGTAACCTCTACAACCACAGCTTTCGGAAATAAAAGAATCTTTATTGAAAAAGATGACATTAATAACAATTTGGCCCTCGATATACTACGAAGGGAACTGAAAAGCGGCAAAGTTGGAATATACTCGGATCTCAATGATCATGAATATTATAAAGTATCAAAAATTATAGAAAATGAATATTCTACAAACCCAAAAATTAAATTTATAAAATGTACTAAATTCGCTAGAGATATAGAAAATGAAGACGACTTAAAAAAACAAATTGCCCTTTTCCACAAGAATGAATGTTGCCATTGTGGTATAGTTGCAACATACGAAAAACTTAAATCAATAATCTATAACCCAAATTTAAGAATACATATACACACAATTATAAATAACTGCGACATATGTAGCGGAGGAAAATACGATCGTAACCCTATTAAAAATAAATTCTCATTAACGGAAACTCCAAAAACAATTAACGAAATAGTCCATATTGATACGTATATAAACAGCAAACAATCATTTATCATTTTTATAGACAAATTTTCAAAACATGCAATATGTTTCCCACTACCAGACAGGAATGCAAGAACTATTCTAAGTAAAATTCAAGAGTTTATTGCTATAAAAGGAAAAATAAAAAAATTCGTTTTCGATAATGAATTCAACTCAGGTGTCGTCACAGAATATTTAAAAGCGGAAAATATAGAATTTCATACTACTAAAGCAAATAGTCACACCGGAAATTCCGACGCAGAACGACTTAATAATACTTTAACGGAAAAAATTAGAACACTAAATATTGAGGAAAAAATACCCATTATTATGCAAATGAATAAAGCTATCATCTTGTATAACAATAACTATCACAGTGCAATTGGATGTACACCCTTCGAAGCTCAAAATCATAAGGTTGACCACAACAAAATATATAATCGTCTCAAAAACATAAAACAAAAACACATAGAAAAAGCAAACGAGAATAGAGAAACATATATTGAACAAAGACAGGAGGGTTTCATAAAAAATTATAAAAACGTCAGGCATAAGGAAACACCCAAATTTATAAAAAGGAACCTCACCAACATCCATGTGTCTAATATAAAGCGTCCTTCTAAATTCACAGGTATTCATAATTCTGATGATTCTCTCGATTACAACACCTCTAACATTGGCATCCCTAACAATAACCCCAATACAAACCCATAATAATGATATTATAAGTAGACTTACATACCATGATCAACTATTAAAATTACAATTCCTAGAAAACAAAGTGGACGAAATCCTAGAAAACATAGCATCCGCTAAATATAATACACTTCATCCATCAATATTAACAGCAGAAGAAATAAACAAATATGAAATAGATTTCTTAAAAATAAAACTATGTAGACTAGGGCTAATGATTTACAACGACTCGTTAATATTAGCAATTAAGCTACCAACAAGAACAATACAATCAACACAATATACAATCATACCCATTACTAACAAAGATCATTATAAAATAGACGCATCAACAGAAAAAGTTTTGAAAATAATGGATAAAATGTACACTTACGAGGAAAATAAAATGATTAACGAGCTTACAGAAACATCCCATTGTATATATTTAAAAAATTGTAAAACTGTATATGATTTATCAAAAAGAATAGAACAGATACATGAAAATATGATTGTAATACAAAATATTGACATTAACATAGCACGACAAAATTGCATTTCAAACTTTGAATATAAAAATAGCTCACAAAATATGCTAATCACATTTGAAAACTGTACAATAAGCTTAATGAAAAAAACATTCACCAACAGAAAATATATGTATATTGAACAGATCACTATAGATGACAGTAATACACCAAACGAATTCCCAAAACAAATAACATTTAAAGAAATAGAACTCCAACAAATTGAAAATATAAAAGAAATAAAGGAACTAAGATACCAATGTACTATAATGTATAGCATAATACCTATAGCAATAACCGCCACACTTGTATATGTACTATATTTACAATGTAAACAAAAAAACATTAAGATACAAATAAAGAATCGAATTCAGGAGAATTCTTCGACAAGGGAGGGAGGAGTTACGTACCCTCACATCCGTATGTGTACTTCCCACCCTATTGTAGCTGGCAAAAATAACGATGTCAGCATAATAATGAAAAAATATTTAAATAGGGCGATGGATCAATGAACGATATTAACATCGTCATCGAATTCATCGCTACTAACAATAATATATTAAAAACCAATTAGAGTTTTTAAGTTAGTCTTAAGATTCAAGTTAATGAATAAAGATTGAAAACTTAAGTTTTCAAAGTCGTTTTATTTTTTTCTCCTAAGAGAAATACCCTCAACATAATTCACGCGACTTACCATCATAAGTGGGACGGCTTTTTCTTTTAATTATATCATTGATCCTAATATTTTGTGATATTTATGCCGGAATTAATATTGAAGGTCAATACAGGCCCAGTATTAATATTTCCTTACTGCAAAGTAATTTCTTATTCAGAATTATTAATTTATGAGATGCTGCAAAAGAGATTGGTGCTACAGGATGGCTAATATGTAAGAAAATAAAGCAAAGCTCCATATTTTTCACTTTTTTTTATTTTTTTGTTTTTGTCCAAAAGCAAAAAAAAAATGTCGAAAATAATATCAAATTAGATTTATTCGAATTGGCAAACTGTGGCACGAATTATGACAAAAACAGCCATCTCGCACTGCATATCTCGCACTGCACAATTTTACAAAATTTTCAATAGCTATAAAATGTTGACGAAATTTCCTATAGAAATAAAATTTTGACAAAATTTTGTATAGAAATAAAAATTTGACAACATATTATTTAGAAAAAAATTTTAACAAAATTTTCTATAGAAATAAAATTTTGAAAAAAATTTTCTACAGAAATAAAATTTTTACAAAATTCTCTATGGAAATAAAATGTTGACAAAATAGTCTATATAAATAAAATTATGACAAAATTTTCTATAGAAATAAAATTTTGACAAAATCTTCTATAGAAACAAAATTTTGACAAAATTTTCTATAGAAATAAAATTTGACAAAATTTTCTATAGAAATAAAATTTGACAAAATTTTCGATAGAAATAAAATTTTGACAAAATTTTCTGTAGAAATAAAATTTTGACAAAAGTTTCTATAGAAATAAAAATTTGACAAAAGTTTCTATAGAAATAAAAATTTGACAAAATTTTCTATAGAAATAAAAATTTGACAAAATTTTCTATAGAAAAAAAATTTTGGACGAAGTTTTCTACAGAAATAAAATTTTGAAAAAATTTTCTACAGAAATAAAATTTTGACAAAATTTTCTATAGAAACAAAATTTTGTCAAAATTTTCTATAGAAACAAAATTTTGTCAAAATTTTCTATAGAAATAAAATTTTGTCAGAATTTTCAGGAGAAATAAAATTTATACAAAATTTGCTATAGAAATAAAATTTTGACAAAATTTTCTATGGAAATAAAATTTTGACAAAATTTTCGATAGAACTAAAATTTTGACAAAAATTTCTATAGAAATAAAATTTGACAAAATTTTCTATAGAAATAAAATGTTGACGAAATATTCTATAGAAATAAAATTTTGACAAAATTTTCGATAGAAATAAAATTTTGACAAAATTTTCGATAGAAATAAAATTTTGCCCAATTTTCTGTAGAAATAAAATTTTGACAAAAGTTTCTATAGAAATAAAAATTTGACAAAATTTTCTATAGAAAAAAAATTTGGACGAAGTTTTCTACAGAAATAAAATTTTGAAAAAATTTTCTACAGAAATAAAATTTTGACAGAATTTTCAGGAGAAATACAATTTTGACAAAATTTTCTATGGAAATAAAATTTTGACAAAATTTTCTATAGAAATAAAATTTGACAAAATTTTCGATAGAACTAAAATTTTGACAAAATTTTTTATAGAAATAAAATTTTGAAAAAATTTTCTATATTTTGACAAAATTTTGTATAGAAATAAAATTTGACAAAATTTTCTATAGAAATAAAATTTTTAAAAAATTTTCTATATTTTGACAAAATTTTCTATAGAAATAAAATTTGACAAAATTTTCTATAGAAATAAAATGTTGACGAAATATTCTATAGAAATAACATTTTGACTAAATTTTCTTTAGGAATAAAATTTTGACAAAACTTTCTATAGAAATAAACATTTGACAACATTTTCTATAGAAATAAAACTTTGACAAAATTTACTATAGAAATAAAATTTTTACAAAATTGTATATAGAAATAAAAATTTGACAAAATTTTCTATAGAAATAAAAATTTGACAAAATTTTCTGCAGAAATAAAATTTTGAATAGAAATAAAATTTTGACAAAATTTTCTATAGAAATAAAATTTGGACAAAATTTTCTATAGAAATAAAATTTTGACAAAATTTTCCATAGAAATAAAATTTTGATACAATTTTCTAGAGAAATAAAATTTTGACTAAATTTTCTATAGAAATAAGATTTTGACAAAGTTTTCTATAGAAATAAAATTTTGACAAAATTTTCCAAAGAAATAAAATTTTGACAAAATTTTTTTTGTAAATAAAATTTTATCAAGATTTTGAATAGAAATAAAATTTTGACAACATTTTCTATAGGAAAAAAATTTTGACAAACTTTTCTATAGAAATAAAATTTTAACAAAAATTTCTATACAAATAATTTTTAACAAAATTTTCTATACAAATAAAATGTTGACAAAATTTTCTATAGAAATAAAATTTTAACAAAATTTTCTATAATAATAAAATTTTGACAAAATTTTCTATAGAAATAAAATTTTGACAAAATTTTCGATAGGAATACAATTTGACAAAATTTTCTATAGAAATAAAAATTTGACAAAATTTTTAAGAGAAATAAAATTTTGACAAAATTTTCTATAGAAATAAAATTTTGACAAAATTTTCTATAGAAATAAAATTTTGACAAAATTTTCTATAGAAATAAAATTTGACAACATTTTCGATAGAAATAAAAATTTGACAAAATTTTCAAGAGAAATAAAATTTTGACAAAATTTGCTATAGAAATAAAATTTTGACAAAATTTTCTATAGAAATAAAATTTTGACAAAATTTTCTATAGAAATAAAATTTGACAAAATTTTCGATAGAAATAAAATGTTGACAAAATTTTCTATAGAAATAAAGGTTAGGTTAGGTTAGGTGGCAGCCCGAAGTATCAGGCTCACTTAGACTATTCAGTCCATTATGATACCACATTGGTGAACTTCTCTCTTATCACTGAGTGCTGCCCGATTCGATGTTAAGCTCAATGAAAAGAAATAAAATTTGACAACATTTTCGATAGAAATAAAATTTTGACAAAATTCCCTATAGAAATAAAATTTTGACAAAAATTTCTATACAAATAAAATTTTGACAAAATTTTCTATAGAAATAAAACTTTGACAAAATTTATATTTAAAAAAAAATATTTCTGTAGGAAATTTTCAAAATTTGACAAAATTTTCTATAGAAATAAAATTTTGACAAAATTTTCTATAGAAATAAAATTTTGACAAAATTTTCTATAGAAATAAAATTTTGACAAAATTTTCTATAGAAATAAAATTTTGACAAAATTTTTTATAGAAATAAAATTTTGACAAAATTGTCAATACAAATAAAATTTTACCAAAATTTTCAATAGAATTAAAATTTTGACAAAATTTTCTATAGGAAAAAAATTTTGACAAAATTTTCTATAGAAATAAAATTATGAGAAAATTTTCTATGGAAGTAATATTTCGTCAAAATTTTCTATAGTAATAAAATTTTGACAAAATTTTCGATAGACATGAAATTTTGGCAAGTAGTCACCCAGCAAAAAAATTTGAAAGTTCTTTTAACGGCAAGACTTTAAAAGCACTTCCAGAAATGTCCTCCCAAAGATGTTCTTTATTTTAAGTGCACAGGAAGTTCATTTGAGTCAATTTTGTTATAACTCCCATTTTTCATATTTTTAATGGGAAATTTAAAATTTTATTGTTTCAAATAGGTTAAAAACAGATTAAGTATTAATAAAATAATGCAAATTATTTAAATTTTGCCAAAAAAATGTTAAATCCTTTCTAGAAAAATTGCGAATTTTTGAAAATATTTGATGTCGAACGTTGCGGACAAGCGTTATAATGGATTAAAAATCATAAAAAATTGTAAAAATTAATTATTTGTCAAAATATCCAAAAATGTCTTAATTCACATCCAAAACACTGTATTCGCATCACACCTTAATTGATGCAAATTCAGTGCAACGGCTGTTGAAATGGTGGACATCCGTCCTATAACAACCCCATGTTAAATTCATCGCTTCTGCGTGAATTTTGCACCACTTCTGGATCCAAAAAGAACATTTTCACTACTTTTTTGGCGATGCTTTTTTTGCTGGGGAATTTTGGCAACATATAATTTTGATTTGTCAATTTTCGAAAAAAAAATCAAAATTTGCCTTCCCTTGTTTTTATAATAAAAGTATATTTTTCTGATGTATAAAAAAATTAGAATTTTCATGAACATATTTTTTAATTTTTTTTTTTTTAATTTTAGAACTCTATCTTTAAAACAGTAATTTTAACATACCTGGTAACTCTGCTTTATATTTCTGGGGATAAATTAAGTACTCTCTATTTGAACTGTTTGTATTCAGTACTGATAACAGGAAACCTTTCATGTCATAAAAGCATTTTTCATATGACATTTTACCATGATGACAAATGACAGTTCATATTCCAATTGTCACACACTGATATGGATTCCAAGGACTGTTTACTTTTCGCTTCCAGCACATATTTATGGATGAAGAGCGAAAACGAGAAAAAAAACACACATAGTAATGGAATGTTGGAATACTCGTAGTACTCAAACGCATATACACAAACACACACGCACATTTACTCCAATAATGAAAACATACCTTAACATTTCCAAGCCAAATACAAAGAGAGTGAGAGAGAGACGGAAAAAGAGAGTGGGCTATTTAGATATGGGAGAATGTTATGGAATGAGAGTTAGCTTCTGCGCATTAATCACTCGAAGAAAACGTTTTGATTTCATTGATTACTACCGCACTTACATACAAAGGACTTTGTTGGCGTAAATTCACCACTCTCACCGCTTATTGGGGAAACTGATGAAAAATTTTTTGGGTATAACAAGCATTTGTCGTGGAGCCCACAAATCAGTACTTAAGGGTAGTTAGTTGGAAAACGGTGTTACAAAAATAAAAGAACCGATCGAAAACTTGGCCATAACTCAACAAGAAAAAAAAAGTGCCGCACAATTGGGTTGATATAAAAAAAAATTTGTTCTGTTTAGTTCAATTTCAAAATCTTTTTGTAATCTCCTACTATTGTTGTGTATTTAGCAAAACAAAAAATAAATAAATTAGTAAAAAAAAATATTAAAGAACGGAAATATAAACGGCAAGAAATAGAGAAGAAAAAAAAACACGGAAAAACAAAAAGAAAAAATTTTAACGACATACATATATATCCATGAAAAATATTCACATATATTGAAGCAGTAGATATACTCAAAAATATGCCTGCCTATTACATTCACATACATCTACGTATAGATAGAGAAGAAGAAATATAAAATTTTACAATAAGCTACTTTGAAAAGAAAATTATGAAAAAAAAATCTTTTGAAAAAATTTGAAAAAAAAAAATTAAATTGACCGAAAAAAGAGATCTTAGGAAACGGAAGAAAAATCCTGTATACGTCTCGTTGTAGTTGAAAAAGAAGAAAAAAAAGATATATTGCATTCTTACATATACACACAGAGTAAGCGAGTCAGAGAGAGAGAAATAGAGAGAGAGAGAGAGAGAGAGCGAAAGAAGAGTAGAAAATTTTTGGTGCTTATAATCTTGAATAACAACAAGAAAAAATTATTTCTAAAACAAAAAACCGAAAAAAAATTATTACAATTTTCTCAATAAACCCACCAAATATAATTATATTACAACAACAACAACAACAAAAAAAAAAACAAAACACCAAAAGAAAAACCAACAACTACAATTACTACTAAAAGATATCTTTCTTACAACAACTAAAGGTATATACATTATACAACAACAACATACTCAAAAAAATTATATATATTAATATATACATTATCATCTACAAATCTATAAAAACGGGAACGGGAGAAAAAAAACGTCACACACATCCAATCAACCATCCATCCATACACGTAGAGAAACCCCCAAAAGAAAAATGAAGAAAATTTCCCAGTGAAGACAAAATGTTATAGTCGGTGCTATAGATACAGAAAAATACGCAAGAGATTAACCAAAAACAAAAATACAATAGAAAAACTAGTGCCACCATAAAAACAAAACATAAATTATGAAACAATTTCGAATAAATTATGAAAATGTTTAACAAAAATATTTAAATGTTTTTCCTATTAAAATCTATAGAAATATGAAATTGTGGAAAAATTCATTAAATTTGCCTTCTTTTTGTTTGTTTTAAAACAAGAAAAAATTGTAATATTTTTTTTTATTATTTTTCTGTTTTTATTTCTCTCTAAAAGAGGAACGACCTTCTTAGTGTGTTAGTTCCACCCCATCGCTAACTTCTCCTACTAGGAATGTTGATAATCAATTTGAAAATGGCCTACATAAAGACCTCGTAAGCGGCGGCAATCAAGCCCCTTTTGCTATTTATATAGAGCCAACATACATTAGGGTGGGAGAACGGTGTTGAATTTGGTGTTTTTGTTTTTTTTTTTCTTCTATAAGGTCTTGTAAGACATTTTCTACTCTAAACTCAGTTAAAGAGACGGTGTAGATGTGAGGAGATACATGTGTGTATATTAGTGTGTAGGCCCATGGTGGAGAAGAAGAAGAACTTAATGATTGCTTACATATCTATACTCCACAAACTTGTAATACTCATTCACTTTACTCACTGCGCGCTCATACGCACACTGGTTACGCACATCTATGACTCAAATCTATGTAATTACACGCATACGGCTACAGTGGGTCAAAGCAATAAATGTTACTATTAGTACGAAAATATTTATGAAAAAATGAAGATATGGAAAAAAACTACACTGAAAAAAATATGTAAAATATTTATTGAGTAATTTACAAAAAATTAAGTAAAAATTTCTTTAAAACAGTGAAATTTTAATCACAATAAAGTTTATAGACTTTGCTTCAAAAATTTTTTCATTAAATTCGCATGTCTTTCAACTAAGGGAAATTTTCCTTAAAGTAAAGACATACATTTTTTATTTAAAGAAATCGCCCTTAAGTTAACTTAAATATTGAATCTGTAGATTAAATATAGGTTAAGATTTATTTTGAGGATTTGGCATCTTTGGTTTAAAGTGTTTTTTTTTTTGGAATTAAGGGGAATATTTTTTATTTGAAATATCCGTTATAATTGCAATTTTTAAATTGGCATTTGTTTGTAAGTGAATAGTTTAACAGGTTGGCTGATAAGTCCCCGGTCTAACAAAGAAAAACACATTTTTTTGTCAAAATTCGTTTTTATTATTCAACATAGTTCCCTTCAAGAGCGATATAACGATTAAAACGACCATCCAATTTTTTGATACCATTTTGGTAGTACTCCTTCGGTTTTGCCTCAATATAGGCCTCAGTTTCGGCGATCACCTCTTCATTGCAGCTAAATTTTTTCCCTGCGAGCATCCTTTTGAGGTCTGAGAAAAAGAAAAAGTCGCTGGGGGCCAGATCTGGAGAATACGGTGGGTGGGGAAGCAATTCGAAGCCCAATTCATGAATTGTTGCCATCGTTCTCAATGACTTGTGGCACGGTGCATTGTCTTGGTGGAACAACACTTTTTTCTTCTTCATATGGGGCCGTTTTGCCGCGATTTCGACCTTCAAACGATCCAATAACGCCATATAATAGTCACTGTTGATGGTTTTTCCCTTCTCAAGATAATCGATAAAAATTATTCTATGCGCATCCCGAAAAACAGAGGCCATTACTTTGCCAGCGGACTTTTAAGTCTTTCCACGCTTCGGAGACGGTTCACCGGTCGCTGTCCACTCAGCCGACTGTCGATTGGACTCAGGAGTGTAGTGATGGAGCCATGTATCATCCATTGTCACATGTTGATGGAAAAACTCGGCTGTATTACGAGTTAACAGCTGCAAACACCACACAGAATCATCAACACGTTGTTGTTTTTGGTCAAATGTGAGCTCGCGCGGCACCCATTTTGCACAGAGCTTCCGCATATCCAAATATTGATGAATGATATGACCAACACGTTCCTTTGATATGTTTAAGGCCTCTGCTATCTCGATCAACTTTATTTTACGGTCATTCAAAATCATTTTGTGGATTTTTCAGATGTTTTCGTCGGTAACCACCTCTTTCGTGCGTCCACTGCGTTCATCGTCCTCCGTGCTCATTTCACCACGCTTGAATTTTGCATACCAATCAATTATTGTTGATTTCCCTGGGGCAGAGTCCGGAAACTCATTATCAAGCCAAGTTTTGCTTCCACCGTATTTTTTCCCTTCAGAAAACAGTATTTTATCAAAACACGAAATTCCTTTTTTTCACAATGACAAAAGTTGCTTCACAAAAGACGCTCTATCTCCCAAAATAATTGACTTGCAGACGTCAAATTTTGACACGAATCATTTTACAGTTGGTACTATATAAAAATAATATGCATTTAATACTAGAGGCGCCACATATGTGTCAGATCTGGGACTTCTACGAAAGACTGTCATCCACAATCGAATTACTTGGGTTGTGGTATCTTAAAACTTCTTAACATCGTTTTATAAATTGTGAGTTAGTCCATACGTGGTATATATTAGACAAAAAAGTTATGTATAGGTAAGTCTACAAATAATTACGAATCGATATGGACTTTTTGCACGATACGCAGAGAGCCAGAATTGAAATATGGGGGTTGCTTATATGGGGGCTATATACAATTATGAACTTGATATGGATTTTTGTGTGCTTGGGGTCGATTTATCTGATATATAACTATAGAGCGATATGGACCTAGTTAGGCATGATTGTTAACGGTCATATACTAACACAACGTACCAAATTTCAACCGAATCGGATGAATTTTGTTCTTCCAAGGGGCTCCCTAAGTCAAATCTGGGGATCGGTTTATATGGGGCCTATATATAATTATGGACCGATTTCGACCAATTTTGCATGTGTGTTTGAGGCCATATATTAACACCATGTACCAAACCTCAACTGAATCAGATGAATTTTGGTCTTCCAAGAGGCTCCAAAAGGCACCGGAGGTCAAATCTGGGGATCGGTTTATATGGGGGCTATATATAATTATTAACCGATGTGAACCAATTTTTGCATAGTTGTTAGAGACAATATACTTACACGATGTACCAACTTTCAGCCGGATCGGATAAAATTTGCATCTCTTAGAGGCTCCGCAAGCCAACGCGGGGGATCGGTTTATATGGGGGCTATATATAATTATTAACCGATGTGAAACAATTTTTGCATCGTTATTAGAGACGATATACTAATACATGTACCAAATTTCAGTCATATCGGATGAAATATGCTATCTTAGAGGCTCCGCAAGCCAAACATGGGGGTCCGTTTATATGGGTGCTATACGTAAAAGTGGACCGATATGGCCCATTTGCAATACCATCCGACCTACATTAAAACTTGGCACAGCTACTTGTGCCAAGTTTCAAGTCAATAGCTTGTTTCGTTCGGAAGTTAGCGTGATTTCAACAGACGGACGGACGGACATGCTCAGATCGACTCAGAATTTCACCACGACCCAGAATATATATACTTTATGGGGTCTTAGAGTAATATTTCGATGTGTTACAAACGGAACGCCAAAGTTAATATACCCCCCATCCTATGGTGGAAGGTATAAAAATTGATTCAAATGAACTTCCTGTGCAGTTAAAATAAAGAACATCTTTGGGAGGACATATTTGGAAGTGCTTTTAACGTTGTGCCTTAAGAAGAACTTCCAAATTTTTTTCCTGGGTATTTATTTGACAATCCCTGGTGAAATTCATAGTGCATGATATATAGATAACAAGTTGGGGATCCAAACTATTTTTCTGAAAGCCCTTTTTGGATGGAATATAATATATGTTAATCAAACATAGGGCTGCCACCTAACCTAACCTAACCTACTAAAAGCTTCGTAATTTAATGAAGACCGCCTAAAGGCGGGATTGGGCATTAAAGGGTTAAGTCATGAGCACATGCACAACGCAACTTGAATCCCATTTGCTTAAAATGTGGAATATTGGATTATTTTAGATATTGATGCGCCTCCATGTTTTATTGCTGGAACATATAAAAGGCAAAATTTTGATTACATTTTTAGAAAACTCCCCATATTTAAATTAAGTGATCCAATTGTCACTGAAATTTGAAGCAGACAATTTTTTGATAGTTCCCATTTATACAAATCCCAAAAGTGATATCCGAAACTTTCAAAAATTTTGAACTTGTGCATTTTTTGGCAAAGAAATTTACATTTCCCCCTATAGGACTAGCTTCAGAGTTTTGGTTCTTGGAGATCTACACTGAATAAAAAGTATGCCCGGTACCAAAGATTTTGTCGTTACACTAATGAATTTGGTATTGATTCCGAGCTAAAAACGCGGAGAACTTAAGTAGGGATACCTTTAAGACACAATTCTCTTTTATACCCCCCTCCCCTCCATAGGATGGTGGCATATTGACTTTGTCATTCCGTTTGTAACACATCGAAGTATTGCTCTAAGACCCCATAAAGTATATATATTCTGGGTCGCGGTGAAATTCTGAGTCGATCTGAGCATGTCCGTCCGTCCGTTCTTCCGTCTGTTGAAATCACGCTAACTTCTGAACGAAACAAGATATCGACTTGAAACTTGGCACAAGTAGTTGTTATTCATATAGGTCGGATGGTATTGCAAATGGGCCATATCGGTCCACTTCTACGCATAGCCCCCATCTGAGCATGTCCGTCCGTCCGTCTGTTCAAATCATGCTAACTTCTGAACGAAACAAGCTATCGACTTGAAACTTGGCACAAGTAGTTGTTATAGATGTAGGTCGCATGGTATTGCAAATGGGCCATATCGGTCCACTTTTACGTATAGCCCCCATATAAACGGACCCCCAAATTTGGCTTGCGGGGACTCTAAGAGAAGCAAATTTCATCCGATCTAACTGAAATTTGGTACATGGTATCAGCATATGATCTCTAACAACCATGCAAAAATTGGTTCACATCGGACTATAATAATATATAGCCCCCATATAAACCGATCCCCCGATTTGGCTTGCGGAGCCTCTAAGAGAAGCAAAATTCATCCGATCCAGCTGAAATTTGGTACGTGGTGTAAGTATATGGTCTCTAACAACCATGCAAAAATTGGTCCACATCGGTCCATAATTATATATAGCCCCCATATAAACCGATCCCCCGATTTGGCTTGCGAAGCCTCTTGGAAGGCCAAAATTCATCTGATTCAGATGAAATTTGGTACGTGGTGTTAATATATGGCCCCAAATACCCATGCAAAAATTGGTCGAAATCGGTCCATAATTATATATAGCCTCCATATAAACCGATCCCCAGATTTGACCTCCGGAGCCCCTTGGAAGAGCAAAATTTATCCGATTCGGTTGAAATTTGGTAAGTGATGTTAGTATATGGTATCCAACAACCATGCATGAATTGGTTCATATCAGTCCATAATTATATATAGCCTCCATATAAACCGATCCCCAGATTTGCCTTTTGGAGAAACAAAATTCATCCGATCTGGTTGAAATTTGGTACGTAATGGTAGTATATGATATTTAACAGCCATGCCAAAAGTAGTCCATATCAGTCCATAATCATATATAGGTTAGGTTAGGTTAGGTGGGAGCCCGATGTATCAGGCTCACTTAGACTATTCAGTCCATTGTGGTACCACATTGGTGAACTTCTCTCTTATCACTGAGTGCTGCCCGATTTCATGCTAAGTTCAATGACAAGGGACCTTTTTTTTATAGCCGAGTCCGAACGGCGTTCCACATTGCAGTGAAACCACTTAGAGAAGCTTTGAAACCCTCAGAAATGTCACCAGCATTACTGAGGTGGGATAATCCAGCGCTGAAAAACTTTTTTGTGTTCGGTCGAAGCAGGAATCGTGTATGCAAGGCGGGCATGCTAACCATTGCACCACGGTGGCTCCCGTAATCATATATAGCCCCCATATAAACCAATCCCGAGATTTGGTTATGGAGCCTCTTGGAGGAGCAAAGTTCATCCGAGTCAGTTGAAATTTGGTACACTGTGCTAGTATATGACCGTTAACAACCATGCCTAACGAGGTCCATATCGATCTATAGGTATATATATAGCCCTCAGATAAATCGATCCCCAATCACACAAAAATTGGTCCATATCAAGTTCATAATTGTATATAGCCCCCATATAAGCGACGCCCATATTTCAATTCTGGCTCTCTACCACGTATGGACTAACTCACAATTTAGAAAACGATGTTAAGAAGTTTTAAAATACCACAACCCAAGTAATTCGATTGTAGATGACAGTCTTTAGTACAAGTTTCGATGCAATCCATGGTAGAGGGTACATAAGATTCGGCATGGCCGAACTTACCGCCAGTGTTGCCAGTATTTTCCGAGCTCTTGTCCCCAAAATGGATCGCTTTTATCCCCAAAAATCCCCAATTTAATTTAAAATTCCCCATAAAAATCCCCAAGAAATTTTTGGCAATTTTTTTGAAAAAAGAGTAAACGAATAGACTCTGCTGTAGAAAATCCGTACAAAATTAAAAAAAAAAAACATTTTAAATAAAATAAAAATGTGCAATTGAATGAAGGTTTCCAGGAGACGGGTGCTCAAAATATCATCCGATACCAGCCCCCATCATAGTTAATTATTGGTATAAAGAGTCATCGAGTCATCTTATGCAAACCCTCGCTCGAGAAATAAAAATGGGAGTTCGGTCAACATATAGTCAAGAAATAAAATTGACTTATCGATCAAAATGCGGTGCTGTCCCGATATGAACTCTACTCTGTATGTGCGGGATATGGGATACATGTTCAAAATCAGTGATGTACGCATATGAGTCCTTACGAAATAATTTCACAATAGTAAACAATTTCTTAGGAAAAAGAGTAAATTGTAAAGAAGCTCTTGGGCCACCCAAATAAATTCCGTGGAATAAAGAGGAGGAAAGTTTTTTTTATTTTTTTGAGAATCTCTGTACTTCTTTAAGCCTTTTTTTTAAGCATGTAAAGAATTCCATATAAACCATAGTTCTTACTGTGATAATTACTCGTATACTGAACAAATATCGAAAATTCCCCACAAAAATCCCCAAATTTGTGGAAATTCCCCACCAAATCCCCACGTCCCCAACTCAAAAATTTTGTTCCCATCCACGAAAAAATATCCCCGATTTGGGGAAAAATCCCCAATACTGGCAACACTGCTTACCGCCGTATACACATGTTAAATTTGAGTTTTGCTTACGTGGAACTAGAAAACAAATTTGAACTTATTCGTTTTTTTAGTTTTCTTCTTCATGTACATGTGTGTGAAGATAAATTCTAATTTGAAATTTGCAGCAAAAGACTTAGCCGAGACACAAACCGCCACCAAAAAATATTTTTCAAATTCGAATTTAGGATTTCAAATTCGAATTTGGATTTTTAGTATTTTGCTTATTATTCAAAAACTAAGCCGCGTGTGGTATAGAAACTAGGCTCATTGGAAAGGGCTTGAGCTCAGCTTTCATACCCACGAAAGTTTTCATTAGAAAAGTATTTGTGAAAAGCGCAAATTTGAAAATAAAATTTTCAACAAACCTAGTCTCTATACCGCACGCGGCTTAGTTTCGTTGTAAACATTTGTTGAAAATTTTATTTTCAAATTTGCGCTTTTCCCAAATACTTTTCTAATGAAGACTTTCGTGGGTATGAAATCTGAGCTCAAGCCCTTTCCAATGAGCCTAGTCTCTATACCGCGCGCGGCTTAGTTTTTGAACATTAAGCAAAATACTAAAAATCCAAATTCGAATTTGAAAAATATTTTTGGTGGTGGTTTGTGTCTCGGCTAAGTCTTTTGCTGCAAATTTCAAATTCGAATTTATCTCCACACACATTTCATGTGCTACCAATGGCCTTTAAAACTCTGCTAACAACATCTTAAATTTCTAAAATCAGGGCCGACTTGAAGTAGAAATTATGCTAAATTTCAAGTAAAAACGTCTTTAATATAAAATGTTGGAAACATCTCCTATTTCTGAACGTTTTTTTTTTTTTTTGCTATGTACTCAAGATACAAAAAGCAAACAGACTTATTAAAGATGATTTCATTACTTTTAAAGATTTTTTCAGAATTCTTAAAGCTAACTTGATCTTAGTCAAACAAGATTTACATGGAAACGTACCCAGTTTTAAGTCGAATCACTTAACTCTAAGCACAATACGATTTTATTAAAAAGTTTACCAACTTTTAGACATGGAAAAATCTTTATATCAGAGATATGCGTCTTCTATGCTACCACTCGTATTTTATGGACATGAAATCTTTGGTCATCATGTCAAATATATTTTTCAGTATTTTCAGGTGTTGTCCCATTTACTTGGAATTTGAAATAGAAAATTCTTTTATATTCCGACGTAGATACGCGGAAACTAATTGTAGTTGGTCAGTCCTCCGGTTGTTGTATAGTCCCCATCTGAATCAATATCACTTCCATATTTTGAGAACCTAAAGAAACCATACCCTATAACTCAATGTTTTTTATATCAGATTGTACTCTTGAGTGACTTCTGACCCCATAAATGTATAACCCCATTACAAAAAAAAAAAGAAAAAAATATATTCATCTAAAGGAAGCGAGACTATTTACACTTAAAACACCAATTTGATGAAGGTAAATAACTTTGCTCTGCCTTAAAATGGAATTGGATTTTACACAAGATGTTTATCTTGATCGAGTAAAAAATCATCCCATGCATCCATCTCGCCCTAAATATCGATCATAATTCTGCTTTTATTTTTGGTAAAAGGACGAATTCTATTGAATTTAATAAAAAAAAAAACCCAAAAAGTACATTCATAAGATTTTTCACAAGATTTAGAGTCATCTAACAATTCTATTTTATAATATAAGTCACTGTATATTTAAGTAAATGTTTCGCTTATACGAAGAGAGGGCAATTACAAACAGACAATATTGAATTTTCATAGGGTTTGTAAAAAACAAACCAACACACATTTCGTGTGTTTCGGTAAAATTTCCTGTAAAAAAAGAAACAAAAACCAAAACTCTTCTTAAGAGGGCAGATATTAAATGAGAAAATAATTGATATGGAGTGTGGAAAACTTCTCTCGATGCGCTAAAGCAAATTGCATGGTGTAGGACTTTCCAGAGATTTGAGAGAATATATTCACCACTCTGATTCCAGATTCATACACAATTGTCCACAGTCTCTCTCTCTCTCTCCATCTCTTTATCTCACGCATATCATAACGCATTCAAGATAGCAGAGATTGATAAGAGAAGAGATTTTTTTTTGCTACAATAAACTAAAGGGAGAAAGAGAAAGAGGAAACACAAGGAAATCGGGAGCAACATTATATGGTTGTAAGTGTGTGTGTGTGTGGCAACTGATTTGGAGCATGGAAATTGTTTGTAACTCATTGTTTTAATGGGTTCCAACAAACCGTGTCTTGAACAACAACAACAACAACAAAAATAATAGCAACAACCATATACCACCACATGTTTAGTGGCGTAACGGAACATCAAATGCGTAGCTGCCAGCAGAGGCAGCATTCTTTACTGAGCTGTTACGTTGTTGTCCTTTGGTTCATTGAGTTCGTTGTAGTATGTAAGGAATCTATGTCAGTGTTTTTATGGGCAAAACATGTTTGATATTAATATTAAACAAGAGTAACAGCATCAGCTGCAAAAACAACAACAACAACAATAATAAGGCTTAGTGTTGTATACAACCAACAATATACCATCAGTTTTGGTAGCAGCAACAAATTTAACTATCTGCTCATCAGCATCAGCAACAGCAACAATATCATCATTGTCATCAACATTATCCCACGTTCCATTTCTTCCTCCTTCCAACAACCGGACATCACCATCACTATCTCTGCCACCATAATCTTCAAAAAATTTGCTTAGCCAAGATGTTTGGATTTCATCACCCGCACATATTTAGCTGCACACACACCCACACATACACTAATCCAAGTGTGCTTATATATGTTTGTTGGCATGTGTTTTGTGTATTTTTTGTTTTGAAGTAGATGAAAGAAATCCTGTGTGATACTCTTATAATCTTTTATAGCCAAATGAATATTACGATAAGGACAAAAACAAAATAAGGAAACTTTTTATGCGATGATACTTTAGCTTTAGATATGGAAAAGGCATTTTTACATTCACATTTTTCTGTGACTGAGAAAGCATCCTTCATTGGTAAATAAGACAAACATATGAATGCATGCTTTGTAATAAGTCCTACATTGGGTTAAAATCTTTGATAATTCTTATAAACTGATATGCAAAAAAAAATGAGTTTGGGTTTAAAAATAATTTTTTGTAATATATACGATTTTCATGGAAATATTTCGAAATCCGATTTTCATAAAAATATTAGGCAGAGTTGTTTAAAGAAATTTTTAGAATATATTTAAAGGAAATATTTTGAAAAAAATCGAATTATGATACAACAGGTGTCCTACTTCTCTCAAATCAATAAGTCATGGCCGATTTCATGTTTAGCTCAACGACATAAGATATCCTTTGGCGATATACTGTATACACATAATAAAACGTAAAACCAATTTAATAGTAAAGGGTGATTCTTTTGAGGTTAGGATTTTCATGCATTAGTATTTGACAGATCACGTGGGATTTCAGACATGGTGTCAAAGAGAAAGATGCTCAGTATGCTTTGACATTTCATCATGAATAGACTTACTAACGAGCCACAACGTCGAATTTTCAGTGAATGGGCCCTAGAAAAGTTGGCAGAAAATCCGCTTTTTTATCGACAAATTTTGTTCAGCGATGAGGCTCATTTCTGGTTGAATGGCTACGTAAATAAGCAAAATTGCCGCATTTGGAGTGAAGAGCAACCAGAAGCCGTTCAAGAACTGCCCATGCATCCCGAAAAATGCACTGTTTGGTGTGGTTTGTACGCTGGTGGAATCATTGGACCGTATTTTTTCAAAGATGCTGTTGGACGCAACGTTACGGTGAATGGCGATCGCTATCGTTCGATGCTAACAAACTTTTTGTTGCCAAAAATGGAAGAACTGAACTTGGTTGACATGTGGTTTCAACAAGATGGCGCTACATGCCACACAGCTCGCGATTCTATGGCCATTTTGAGGGAAAACTTCGGAGAACAATTCATCTCAAGAAATGGACCGGTAAGTTGGCCACCAAGATCATGCGATTTGACGCCTTTAGACTATTTTTTGTGGGGCTACGTCAAGTCTAAAGTCTACAGAAATAAGCCAGCAACTATTCCAGCTTTGGAAGACAACATTTCCGAAGAAATTCGGGCTATTCCGGCCGAAATGCTCGAAAAAGTTGCCCAAAATTGGACTTTCCGAATGGACCACCTAAGACGCAGCCGCGGTCAACATTTAAATGAAATTATCTTCAAAAAGTAAATGTCATGGACCAATCTAACGTTTCAAATAAAGAACCGATGAGATTTTGCAAATTTTATGCGTTTTTTTTTTTTAAAAAAGTTATCAAGCTCTTAACAAATCACCCTTTATTTTAGGGCATGGAATTATGTTTTGAGAAATTTTTATACCCTGCTCCACACTGTGGAACAGGGTATTATAAGTTAGTGCATATGTTTGCAACACCCAGAAGGAGACGAGATAGACACATGGTGTCTTTGGCAAAAATGCTAAGGGTGGGCTGCTGAGTCGATATAGCGATGTCCGTCTGTCCGTCTGTCCGTGAACACATTTTTGTAATCAAAGTCTAGGTCGCAGTTTTAGTCCAATCGACTTCAAATTTGGCACAAGTTTGTGTTTTGGCTCAGAATAGATCCCTATTGATTTTGGAAGAAATCGGTTCAGATTAAGATATAGCTCCCATATATATATTTCGCCCGATATGGACTTATATGGCCCCAGAAGCCAGATTTTTGGCCGAATTTGGTTGAAATTTTACACTAGGAGTACAATTAGTAGTATAGTCAAGTGTGCAAAATTTGATTGAAATCGGTTTAGATTTAGATATAGCTATAATATATCTTTCGTCCGATATGGACTAATATGGTCCTAAAAGCCAGAGTTTTTGCCCAAATTCGTTGAAATTTTGCACAGGGAGTAGATTTAGCATTGTAGCTATGCGTGTCAAATTTAGTTGAAATCGATTCAGATTTAGATATAGCTCCCATATATAGTGTATCAATACTTCTCTATTTAAGTGGTCTCATCCTACTGAAAAACGCAGTTCGGACTCGGCTTTAAAAATGATATCCCCTGTCAAGTTGCTTAACATAGAATCGGGAAGCACTTATTAATAACACGTGGAATCACAATCACGGTTGCCACTCGAGCCAAAAATAATTTATCTACATTTTTAGAAAATTTTATAAAAAACTACCAAACAAAAAAATTTTATTTCTATAAGAAATTTTATCAAAATTTCTGCAGAAAATGTTGTTAACATTTTGTTGCTTAATTTTTTTTTTCGACATTGAGTTTCTACAGAAAATTTTGTCAAAATTTTATTTCAATAGAAAATGTTATCAAAATTTTATTTCTATATATAATTTTGTAAATTTTTTTTTTTGTGGAAAATTTCGTCAAAATATTATTTCGATAGGAAATTTTGTCAAAATTTCATTTCGATAGGAAATTTTGTCAAAATGTTATATCTGTAGAAGATTTTGTCAATATTTTATTGCTTTAAAAAATTTAGTCAAAATTTTATTGTTAAAAAAATTTTGTCAAAATTTAATTTCTATAGAAAGTTTTGTCATAATTTTATTTCCAGAAAATGTTGTCAAAATTTTATTTCCAGAAAATGTTGTCAAAATTTCATTTCCAGAAAATGTTAAAATTTTATTTCTGCAGAAAATTTTGCCAAAATTTTATTTCCGTAGAAAATTCTGTTAACATTTTATTGCTATAAAAAATTTTGTCAAAATTTAATTTCTATAGAAAATTTTGTCAAAATTTTATTTCTGTAGAAAGAAAAAGAAAGAAAATTTTGTGAATATTTTGTGAAAACTTCATTTCTATGGAAAATTTTGTCAACATTTTATTTCCGTAGAAAATTTGGTCAAAATTGTAGTGCTGTAACAAATTTCAAAATTTTGTCAAAATTTTATTTCTACAGAAAATTTTGTCAAAATTTTATTTCTATAAAAAATTTTGTCAAACTTTTATTTCTTTATATAATTTGACAAATATTTATTTCTATATAAATTTTGTCAAAATTTTATTTCTATATATTTCTATTTTTTACTGCCATAAAAACTTTTGTCCAAATTTAATTTCTATAGAAAGTTTTGTTAATATTTCAATAGTAAATTTTGTCAAAAAATTATTTCTATAAAAAAAATTTGTCAAAATTTTATTGCTATAAAAATTTTTCAAGATTTAATTTCTATAAAAAATTTTGTCCAAATTTTATTTCTATAAAATTTGTCAATATCTTATTTCCATAGAAATATAGAAAATTTTGTCAAAATTTTATTTCTATAGAAAATTTTGTCAAAATTTTATTTCTATAGAAAATGTTGTCAAAATTTTATTTCTATAGAAAATTTTGTCAAACTTTTCTTTCTATAGAAAATTTTATTTCTATAGAAAATTTTGTTAAAATTTATTTCTATCGGAAATTTTGTCAACATTTTATTTCTATAGAAAACTTTGTCAAAATTTTATTTCTATAGAAAATTTTGTCAAACGTTTATTTCTATAGAAAATTTTGTCAAAATTTTCTTTCTATAGAAAATTTTGTCCAAATTTTATTTCTATAGAAAATTTTGTCAAAATTTTATTTCTATAGAACATGTTGTCAAAATTTTATTTCTTTAGAAAATTTTGTCAAACTTTTATTTCTATAGAAAATTTTGACAAAATTTTCTTTCTATAGAAAATTTTGTCAAACTTTTATTTCTATAGAAAATTTTGTAAAATTTTTATTTCTATAGAAAATTTTGTCAAAATTTTATTTGTGTAAAAAATATTGTCAACATTTTATTTCTGTAGAAAATTTTGTAACACTTGTTTTTTCTACAGAACATTTTGTCAAAAATTTAGTTCTATAGAAAATTTTGTCAACATTTTATTGCTATAAAAAATTTTGTCAAACTTTAATTTCTATATATCATTTGGCAAATAATTATTTCTATATAAAATTTGTCAAAATTTTATTTCTATATATTTCTATTTTGTATTGCCATAAAAAATGTCCAAATTTAATTTATATAGAAAGTTTTGTTAAAATTTCAATAGAAAATTTGGTCAAAATTGTGTCAAAATTTTATTTCTATAAAAAACTTTTGTCAAAATTTAATTTCTATAGAAAATTTTATCAAAATTTTATTTCTATAGGACATTTTACTAAAATTTTTCTACAAAAAGTTTCTACAATTTTTTTTTACTTTAACTTCTATGAAATATTTGTCATAATTTTAATTTGATATAGAAAATTTTGTAAAAATTTTACATATTTCTATACAAAATTTTGTCAAATTTTTTTCTGTAGAAAATTGTGTTAAAATTTTATTTCTATAGAAAATTTTGTCTAAATTTTATTTCTATTTAAAATTTTTTCAAAATTTTCTGTTAAATTTTTTGTTAACATTTTATTGCTATAAAATTTTTTTGTCAAAATTTAATTTCTATAGAAAATTTTGTCAAAATGTTATTTCTATTGAAAATTTTGTCAAAATTTTATTTCTATAGAAAATCTTGTCAACATTTTATTTCGAAAGAAAATTTGGTAACATTTGTTTTTTCTCTAGAACATTTTGTCAAAAATTTATTTCTATAGAATTTTTTTCCAATATTTTATTGCTATAAAAAATTTTGTCAAAATTTTATTTTTATAGAAAATTTTGTCAAAATTAAATTTCTATAGAAAATTTTGTTAAAATTTTATTTCTGTAGAAAATTTTGTCAAAATTTATTTTTTATAGACAATAGTTTCAAAATTGTGTTTATTTTGTCAACATTTGTTTTTTCTATAGAATATTTTGTCAAAAATTTATTTCTATAGAGACTTTTGTCAACTTTTTTTGCTATAAAAATTTTGTCAAAATTTTATTTCTATAGAAAATTTTGTCAAAATTTTTTTTCTGTAGAAAATTTTTCTCAAAATTTAGTTTCTATAGAAAATTGTTTCAAACTTTAATTTCTATAGTAAATTGTTTCAAAATTTTATTTCTATATAAAATTTTGTCAAAAATTTTATTTCTATAGAAAATTTTGTCAAAATTTTATTTCTATAGAAAATTTTGTCAAAATTTTATTTCTGAAGAAAATTTGTGAAATACCTCATAGCTGGAGAGGAATAATTTGCAAAATCTACCAATACATCAAGAATTCGATCAATCTGCCAAACAGTAAAAAATCTACCATTTTTGGTAGAATTCTACCAACTATGGCAAACGTGGTTAAGTTACAAGAAACTTCCTCCTTGTTTTAAAACCAATAGTTATACCACTATGTTCGCACAATTGTGTACGAAAAAAGAGAAAATTTCGAAAATATTTGTAAATCCTTGTTTGTTTCGATCCCACTGTGTAATCTCTTTGGATGACGATAATGTTTTGCAAGTCAAAATGGTTGTCATTATCGAAGCAGTAAAAAATTTGCAAAAGATTAAAAGAACATCAGGCAAAAACAAACAAACATCAACGTCTATTAAAAACAGCCAGTTAAGCAAAATTTGATGGATTAGATATCTTAATTATGGCAGTCATGTTAAACTTGAGGCTGTTTGAAAAATATCTTCTTAATGACAAGAGATAATATTTCATCATTCTAATATTTTAAATGGATAGATCAAAATTAAAATGTTAGCATTTTTTTTTTCAAACATTCATACTCAAATATTTGGAATTGGTATACATAAATACATAATAATAAAATAATAAAATAAATACATAATAATATACATAAATAAGGCTATTAAGGCTTATGAAATGTGAATAAAAAATCAATTTTAAAAGTTAAAAAGAACAGCAATCAATACAGAAAAAAAATTACTACAATTAATATTAGGACAAATTTCTTTAAAGTAATGAATTTTTTTTTTAAATAAACTTAAAATCTATACTTCATTGTTTTATAGAATTCTGGACAAGAATCTTTGAAATGTTTGTGCCTCCATTAAAGTCGGATGTCTTCAAAGTAAGACAAATTTTCCTTAAAGTAAAGTAAAAATATTTTTTATTTAAAACAAGTATATACAGCAGTAAGTTCTGCTAGGCCGAATCTTAAATACTCAACGCCATGAATCAAATATCAGGGGGTTTGATGACAGATATTCTTCCAAACAGAGCGGTTCAACTAGTGCACTTCCCGAAGATAAATTTAAAGATTTTACCCATGAAGACTCTATCAGATTCTGGATTTATAAGAACCATTTTTGTTTGAGTTTTAGAGGAATCATTAACATCTCTTGTAATTGTGCAAGAACATGATAAAATAACGCCTTGATTTAAAATCTAGAATATGTAGATTTTCACCTCCATTATTTAAATGATTACAGGAAGTAAAATCTAAAAATTTTACATTCAGTGTCAAGCAATTTTCATGATCAGTGCGCCTTCTATACCCTCAAGAAGTGAAATCGGTCTATATGTAGGCCTTACCAAATGGACCGATAAAAACTAAATCCGATACATGTTTTTGTGAGTCTAAAATACCATTATATTTACAATTTCAGGTAAATTGGATAAAAACTACGGATTCTAGAAGCCCAATAAATAAAATCGAGAGATCGGTCTATATGGGGACTATATCAAAAATTGGACTGATACTCACCATTTTCGGCATACCTTTTTATGGTCCTAAAATAACTCTAGATTTCAATTTCAGGCAAATTGGATAAAAACTACGGTTTCTATAAACCCAAGACCACAAATCGGGAGGTCGGTTTATATGGGGACTATGTCAAAAGCTGGACTGATATAGTCCATTTTCCAACTTGATCTGCCTGCAGACAAAAGACAAGTTTGTGCAAAATTTTAGCACGATTGCATCATTATTGAAGACTGTAGCGTGATTACAACAGACAGACAGACGGACGGATGGTTATATCGTCTTAGAGTTTCTCCCTGATCAAGAATATATATATATACTGCATATAGTTGGAAATCGATATTACGATGTGTTACAAATGGAATGACAAACTTATTATAGCCCCTTCACCATACTATGGTGGTGGGTATAAAAAGAAAATTTATAGCTTTTCCTCTGAGTTAATTTTTATAGTCTGCACCATAACATAGGTTGGGGGTATATTAACTTTGTCATTCCGTTTGTAACACATCGAAATATTGCTCTAAGACCCCATAAAGTATATATATTCTGGGTCGTGGTGAAATCCAAAGTCGATCTAAGCATGTCCGTCCGTCCGTCTGTTGAATTCACGCTAAGTTGACTTGAAACTTGGCACAAGTAGTTGTTACTGATGTAGGTCGAATGGTATTGCAAATGAGATATATCGGTTCACATTTACGTATAGCCCCCATATAAACGGGCCGCCAGATTTGGCTGGCGGAAGCTCTAAGTGAAACAAATTTCATCCGATCTGGTACATGATGTTGGTATATGGTCTCTAACAACCATGCTAAAATTGGTTCACATCGGTCCACAATTATATATAGCCCCCCATATAAACCAAGCCCCAGATTTGGCTTGCGGAGCTTCTAAGAGAAGCAAATTTCATCCGATACGGCTGAAATTTGGAACATGACTTTAGGTTAGGTTAGGTTAGGTGGCAGCCTGATGCATCAGGCTCACTTAGATTATTCAGTCCTTTGTGATACCATATTGGTGAACTTCTCTCTTATCACTGAATGCTGTCCGATTCTTAGACTATTCAGTCCATTGTGATACCACATTGGTGAACTTCTCTCTTATCACTGAATGCTGTCCGATTCCATGTTAAGCTCAATGACAAGGGTCCTCCTCCTTTTTATAGCCGAGTCCGAACTGCGTTCCACATTGCAGTGAAACCACTTCGAGAAGCTTTGAAACCTTCAGAAATGTCACCAGCATTACTGAGGTGGGATAATCCACCGCTGAAAAACTTTTTGGTGTTCGGTCGAAGCAGGAATCGAACCCATGACCTTGTGTATGCAAGTCGGGCATGCTAACCATTGCACCACGGTGGCTCCCGATCCCCAGATATGACCTCCGGATCCTCTTGGAGGTGCAAAATTCATCTGATCCGGCTGAAATTTGGTACATGGTGTTAGTATATGGTCTCTAACAACCATGCAAAAATTGGTCCACATCGGTCCATAATTATATATAGCCTCCATATAAACCGATCCCCCGATTTGGATTGCGGAGCCTCTAAGAAAAGCAAATTTTATCCGATCCGGCTGAAATTTGGTACATGGTGTTAGTATATGGTCTCTAACAACCATGCAAAAATTGGTCCACATCGGTCCATAATTATATATAGCCTCCATATAAACCGATCCCCCGATTTGGATTGCGGAGCCTCTAAGAAAAGCAAATTTCATCCGATCCGGCTGAAATTTGGTACATGGTGTTAGTATATGGTCTCTAACAACCATGCAAAAATTGGTCCACATCGGTCCATAATTATATATAGCCCCCATATAAACCGATCTCCAGATTTGGCTTGCGGAGCCTCAAAGGGAAGCAAATGTCATCCGATCCGGCTGAAATTTTGTACATGGTGTTGGTGTATGGTCTCTAATAAGTATGCAAACAGTGGTCAACATCGGTCAATAATTATATAGAGCCCCCATATAAACCGATCCCCAGATTTGGCTTGCGGAGCCTCTAATAGAAGCAAATTTCATCCGATCCGGTTGAAATTAGGTACATGGTGTCAGCATATGATCTCTAACAATCATGCAAAAATTGGTCCACATCGGTCCATAATTATATATAGCCTCCATATAAACCGATCCCCCGATTTGGATTGCGGAGCCTCTAAGAAAAGCAAATTTATTCCGATCCGGCTGAAATTTGGTACATGGTGTTAGTATATGGTCTCTAACAACCATGCAAAAATTGGTCCACATCGGTCCATAATTATATATAGCCCCCATATAAACCGATCCCCAGATTTGACCTCCGGAACCTCATGGAAGAGCAAAATTCAACCGATTCGTTTGAAATTTGGTACGTGGTGTTAATATATGGCCTGAAACGCCCATGCAAAAATTGGTGGAAATCGGTCCATAATTATATATAGCCCCCATATAAACCGATCCCCAGATTTGACTTCCGGAGCCCCTTGGAAGAGAAAAATTCATCCGATTCGTTTGAAATTTGGTACGTGATGTTAGTATATGATATTTAACAACTATATCAGTCCATAATCATATATAGCTCCCATATAAACCGATCCCGAGATTTGGTTTTGGAGCCACTTGGAGGAGCAAATTTCATCCGCGTCAGTTGAAATTGGTACATTGTGCTAGTATATGGCCGTTAACAACCATGTCTAACTAGATCCATATCGGTCTATAGTTATATATAGCCCTCAGATAAATCGATCCCCAATCACACAAAAATTGGTCCATATCAAGTTCATAATTGTATATCAGCGTTGCCAGAATTGTTTCACCAAAAACCGCTAGATTTGTCCAAAAAACTAGCCAAAAAAAGCTAAAAAATTTAAAAAAATAGCTAGAAAAAAAGCTAAATTTTTTGGTATCAAAAGTCACATTTTTGATTGAAATTTAACAAACTTAAAGGCTTTATTTCACTTAAAATGCATATTATTTTAATTGTATTCATTTTATTTCCATTTCTGTGAGACTGTAAGAAAATCTATGTCATATTAGCTCTGTTTGCATACTCGATACATTTTGATTACTATCACAAGTCCTTCATTTATATTTCCTAGTAAAAAACTTTTTTCCCGGTAAACTTGCAATTATCAGCTGGTTAATCGTCAACAAGTCCAATGTCGCATAGAACTGCATTCGAAAATATCAATATATTTCGTTTTAACTGAATTAATGATAAATTCGTGATCGTGTACACTTCACCTAATATTACCCAAGAGAATAAAACCCATTCTAACTGTCTTGCAAGTTTATACTGAATAACTTTTATTCGAAAATTTCCCATACAAACCTATTGTTGTCCAATTTTCGTAAATGTAAATCCATTCCATTAATATATAGCAGATTTGTTTTGATCCTATCACTACGAATTTTTTCATTGCATTTTTTGATGTTAAAAAAATAATACCACATTCAAAACTTTATTTCCTTAATTATTTCTATATTCGGTTCCAAAGATTTTGTACACTAATGATTTTGGTATTGATTCCGAGTCAAATTTGAATTTAAATATTCGTTTTTTCAGCTTTTTCTTCATGAGCTATCACAGTGCTTTAAAAACGTGCTAACGACAACTTAAATTTCCAAATTCAGACTCGACTTTAAGTAGAAATTATTCTATGTATACGTTTTTAAAATAAAATGTTGAAAAACCTCTTCTATTTTTGAACGCTATTTTGGTTTGTGGTCAAGATACAAAAACTCCACAAATTTAAAGACTATTTAATTAATTTTAAGAATTTTTTAGAATTGACCCTAGCCTTCTTTCATGAAAAGATACCCATTTTTAAGTTGAATCACTTAACTATAAGGACAAAACGATTTTATCGGCTTTTGGACAAGGAAAACAGTTTATAACATATAAGAGAAATTCACAAATGCTATTATAACCAAAATTCGCGTTCGTATTTTAAAGACATGAAATCTTTGGCCTCATGACAATATTTTTTCAGTGTACAAAGCAATTCACATCCACTATTTTAATTTAGTAATATTATAATAATTTTAGAATACGTATTAAAATAACATAAAAAGGATAAACGAGTCAAATGCTATTATTCCTAATAATTTACTGACAGTTTATATAAGGAATTTGTATGGTAATAGTAGATTTAAAGTTTACGATAACTTTTATGAATACCAGAAAAAAACTTTACATCAAGGTGTATTTGCTGCAAAAATGCCCGCATAATGGCTGGACTAATTATTAAGGCTTCAATTGAGCTTTGAAATATGCGGAAAACCTTATTCTGGCAGCAAGACTTAGATAAAAACGAAGTTTTATCCATATTTCAATAGGAACATGTCGAAAATAAAAAAAGCCAAAAATAGCTAAAAGGGTCATGAAAAAAAGCCAGAAAAAAAGCTAAAAGCTAAATGCATTTTTTTCCCGCTAAACGTCTTCAAAAAAAGCCAAATCTAGCGGGAAAAAAGCTAAATTGGCAACGCTGTTGTATATATCCCCCATATAAGCGATCCCCATATTTCAATTCTAGCTCTCTACGTACCGTACAAAAGTCCATATCGATTCGTAATTATTTGTAGACTTATCTATACATACCTTTTTTGTCTAATATATACCACGTATGGACTAACTCGTAATTTAGAAAACGATGTTAAGAAGTTTTAAGATACCACAACCCAATTAATTCGATTGTGGATGACAGTCTTTCGTAGAAGTTTTTACGCAATCCATGGTGCAGGGTGACGTGCAGCTATACACAAGTACTAGTGCCGGAAATATTCGACTTACTGTCTCAAAAATCAATGAGGATTTAAATGAAATTTGTGTTTGGGCAAAAAATAATGGCTTATGTCTCAATCCATCAAAATCTAAATTTATTGTTATTGGAAAAAATTTCAACCCCAGCGATATGAATTTATATGTCTCTGGTTCCTTGATACAGTGTGTGGAAACATCTTGTAACTTAGGTCTAACCTTCAACTCAAAATTAAGCTGGACAAATCACATTAACTGCGCCTCTGGAAAAGTAAATGGAATGTTGAGAAATTTGTGGGCAGTGCGATCATCGACTCCTTTAAATATACGAATGCTTCTTGCAAAAACTTATTTAATACCTACACTTTTATATGGGAGCGAAGTCTTCGCCAGTTGCGATTACAATGACAGTAGAACACTGCTCGCAGTCTATAATAATATCGCTCGCTACATTTTTAATAAAACAAGAAGAGATAGAATATCCGAATTCTCGTATCGAATTTTTAATGTTGAGTTTAGAAACTACCTAAAAATAAAGTGTTTAACCATGCTTCACAAGATAATCAATACCAAAGAACCATCATATCTCTTTAACCACATTCAATTCGCAAGCTCCACCAGGGGTAAAAAACTGATCTTACCACGGTTTAAGAAACTCTCCTCTGAACGGCAATTTTTCATCTTTACGACACGTCTTTGGAACTCTCTTCCAAATTACATACAAATACTAAGCAATGCTAATGCATTTAAAAATGAGCTCTACAAATTATATTCGTAGTTCAAAGATTCTAATATTACAAAGACACAAAAATGTTTTAGTTTTCTAAAAAAGCGTACAATTATAAAACTTACATATTTATTTATATTTTATAAACTTTAAAATTTTAATTGATTATTGTTTACTTGTTGCACAATCATGTATTTTTTCTTTTTATTTTTTTTTTTTTTAGTACTGTCATTTATAAGATTTTATGTCTTGTTGTACTAAAATGACACAAATAAATAAATAAAATAAAATAAATAAATAAATAAGATTCGGCCTGGCCGAACTTACGGCCGTATATACTTGTTGATTCTGCGTCTTTTGAATTTTTCTGAGTTTATGACTTGCTAACAAAATAATTTTTCATGCGAGGAGTAAATTAAGGTCAATCTATGTAATTTTCCCCAATTTCCCATATGAATGAATTGAACTAAAACGAACATTTAAAACATTTAACTATCGAAATGCCAAATCAACAACTAATTTACTTAACATTTTAAATTTGCAATTTTACAGGGTAATTAAATAAAACAAAACACAAAAAATATATTAACCCCAACAATTGATTAGTAAATAAATATTATACAAAATTGAAATTGTGAGCTCATTGCCAAAGCTAACCACAAAAAATTACACTAATTAAAAGGATAAAAAAACCAAATCAAATAGAATAACACCAAAAGTCAAATTTCACAGCAGCTATAACAACAACAACAAAAAAACCACAGCAGTATATTTATACTAAAAATCAACAACAACATCTACAAGAAACCTATCAAAGCAAATTGAACCAAAAACAAAAGAAAACAACATCCATATCCTCCTTATAGTTACTACAAACAAAACAAAAAAAAAACACAAAAACAACAACAACTACAACTACCTATTACAAATACTAAGAATATAACAGCAATACTTATAATAAAAATAATTATAATAAAGAACAACAACAACAACAATACTAATAACAATACAAACCAACATAATAGCGGAAACGGAAATAAGAAGAAAATGCTTAAATTTAAACTGCATCGTTTTTCAGGCCATAATTAAAAACGCTGCTAGCCAACAATCAGCGAGCCAAGTCATTTTGAATCATTCACCACCAATACCACTACCACCACAACCACCACCACCCTCAATCTTCACCACCGTCGTCACATCATCAAATCGCCACCAAATTGAAATCGTAAAAACTAACATCACCACTACCACCAATAGCTATCAGCTAAGGCTTTAGCGGAAACGGAAATACCAATACGCTCTGTTAGCAACAAGTTGAAGAGAAGCAAGGGAATTAAACAAAAAACCAATTCCAATTCAATCATCAGACAACAACAACGGCAAAACAACAACATCTTCAATAATAAAAATTTACGAAGCTAACAAACCAAAGCCAAAAAGAGCGCCATCAAATTTTATTGTTTTTTTCTTGGCACGAGGTTTAAATAAAAAACATTCAAAATTTACAAATTAAACAAAACGGGTAAGTGTAATAAGATCCTAATAAAACCCCCCCAAAAACCCCCACCCCTCAACACGCTCACAATCATCCCACACACACACACACAAAGAAATCCATAGGCTAATATTCATGTTTTGTTGTTTCTCTTAATCCGTTCTCAACTGAGAATCCTTAACACAAAACTGACCCCACTCATACTCCACACGCACACACACACACAAACTAATTACAGTTTGTTGCTTATTTCACTCACAATTGTTTATGTATGCACTTTATTTTAATATTTATGTGTTTGCTTATCTTGGTTTTATGAAAATGTTTATTGGGATTATATACAGGTGCGTGTTGTTGTGTATGAGAGAAAGAAAGAGAGAGTGTAGTTTGATAAGTACTCACATTGGTCATGTATAGCAGTAATTAAAAGGTTAATTGAGGATATTAGAGCATACACGGCAAATGTAGGACATTCATGTTTATTTGATGATTAATTGGTAATCTTCAAAAGCCCAAGATTTGTGGTCTATATTACACTGTGTATGTGTGTGTGTGTATGTGAAGTTATTCACTTTCTAATGATGAGTTTTCTCTTATAATATCGTATAGTATAAACTATAAAGTGAAATTATTTGCATTTATAATACTTTGTAGAGTCAATTATTTTCCATTTTAAATTTAAATCTACAAACAAACGTTGTATATTTGGGAGCGTAAATTAATAATGTGGGTCCATAGCTACCCAGCAAAAAAAGAGCTTCCAAAAAAGTAGTTTGGATCCCCAATCTGTGATCCGGAAGTAGTGCAAACTTGGATCATCTCCAATGAATTTTACATGGGCTTGTCATAGGACGGAAGTACTCCCTTTTTAGATCCTTTGCATTGCTTTAGAAGTTGTGCCCTGGAAGTTAATTTGAATGAAGAAATTTAAAAAGCGAAAAAAAAATTTTTTTCAACCAATTTAATTTTTTTTCAACCATATTTTTTATTACACTATTATTTTCCTTTTACCTAATTTTTTACAATTTGAAAAACTTTTTTGCTCCGACCAGGGGTTGAACCCGGGTTTGATGGCACAGAATGCCTTAGCACACTCAGCCACAAACGCCATTGAACATAAAGCGTCGAAAGGTTAATTCAAATGTTTGTGATATGATCGTAATACGACAATATGGAATAACATTCTAATTGGATAAGGAGACGAGATAGACACATGGTATCTTTGGCAAAAATGCTCAGGGTGGGCTCTTGAGTCGATATAGCGATGTCCGTCTGTCCGTCTGTCCGTGAACACATTTTTGCAATCAATGTCTAGGTCGCAGTTTTAGTCCAATCGACTTCAAATTTGGCACAAGTATGTGTTTTAGCTCAGAATAGATCCCTATTGATTTTTGAAGAAATCGGTTCAGATTTAGATATAGCTCCCATATATATATTTCGCCCGATATGGACTTATATGGCCCCAGAAGCCAGAGTTTTACCCTAATTTGCCTAAAATTTTGCACAAGAAGAACAATTAGTACTATAGTCAAGTGTGCCAAATTTTATTGAAATCGGTTCAGATTTAGATATAGCTCCCATATATATATTTCGCCCGATATGGACTAATACGGTCCCAGAAGCCAGAGTTTTACCCCAATGTGGTTGAAATTTTGCACAGGGAGTAGAATTAGCATTGTAGCTATGCGAGCCAAATTTGGTTGAAATCGGTTCAGATTTAGATATAGCTCCAATATATAGCTTTCGGCCGATTTACACTCATATGACCATAGCGGGCAATTTTTTTGCTCCGATTTTGTTGAAATTTTGCACAGGGAGTAGACTTAGCATTGTTGCTATGCGAGCCAAATGTGGTTGAATTCTGTTCAGATTTAGATATAGCTCCCATATATAGGTTTCGCCCGATTTACATTCATATGTCCACAGAGGCCAATTTTTAACTCCGATTTAGTTGAAATTTTGCACAGGGTGTAGAATTAGCATTGTAGCTATGCGTGCCGAATTTGGTTGACATCGGTTCAGATTTAGATATAGCTCCCATATATATGTTTTTCTGATTTCGACAAAAATGGTCAAAATACCAACATTTTCCTTGTAAAATCGCCACTGCTTAGTCGAAAAGTTGTAAAAATGACTCTAATTTTCCTAAACTTCTAATACATATATATCGAGCGATAAATCATAAATAAACTTTTTGGAAGTTTCCTTAAAATTGCTTCAGATTTAAACGTTTCCCATATTTTTTTACTAACATTGTGTTCCACCCTAGTGCATTAGCCGACTTAAATTTTGAGTCTATATATTTTGTAGAAGTCTATCAAATTCTGTCCAGATCGAGTGATATTTAAATGTATGTATTTGGGACAAACCTTTATATATATATATAGCCCCCAACACATTTGACGGATGTGATATGGTATCGAAAATTTAGATCTACAAAGTGGTGCAGGGTATAATATAGTCGGCACGGCCCGACTTTAGGCTTTCCTTACTTGTTTTTCCTATAGAAATTTTTTTCAAAATTATATTTCTATAAAAAAATTGTAAAGTACCTCTTAGAAATATTTTGCAAATTCTACCAAAAGATTAAAAAAATACTACCAATCTACCAAACATAAAAAATCTACCAATTTTGGTAGAATTCTACCAATTTTCGCAACCGTGATTGAGATCCATAGTTTTTGGTGACAATAACAATCGGTGGCGCTGGAGTTCTTGTGGCCAATCACAGATGCACATTTTCAGTTGACCTCTTTGGCAAGTAAACCTGATAATTTTGTTTATAGATTTCGATCAAATTTGTCCTTCACTTTTCGAAACATTTCTGTTGCTGTTACCCTCACACTGGACCTACATGGGCTAAATGGTTACCAGTGATTCTCTAGAGATTAATAAAATGGTCCCAGAAAAAAGTTTAACACTCAAATATTTCCCTATTGTGAACATAGCCTTATGGCGATTTCGATTTGGGAAAAAAGGTGCAACATTCTCGAAATTGATTGTAAAATATGAAGGACACTGTAATAGCTTTTGGATGCTTTAGTCCTTACAATATTATGAATTAACAATAACTTTGGATTGACACTATTATTTGGGCGAAAATACAATGAGGGGAAAAGTAGTGTAACACCAGGTCAACATATTTTTTGCGAAACGAAAACGCCTTTATAGTGTCTTTGAAGCCTATTGAGGCCGAAAAAGTTAAAATTAAAAACCTTTTTTCTTTCAGTGTTCACTTAATGCTTCCCATCCGGGCCATCGTAAAGTGTAAAAGAGAGAAATACATTAAAGACCCTTTTAACAAATGTCATTGAAGAAAATGCAATTGAAAACATAAATTGAAATTGAACTAAATATCCCAGACATTTTATGTGGGCTGATGAATTGCAAGCAAACGAACGAAAGACTCGAATTGTTAACGTCTTGCCATTAGTCTAGAAACCTTTTGTCAAACACACCCTCACTCAGACACACACACACACACATTCATACATATGTCATTCCCTCGAGCTCACTCTCAAATGTTGCTTCATTTTTATTCAATATTCATCGTCATTTGTTTCTTTTGTTATATTTTCATCTTCACCTTCTTCTTAAGATAACTGGGGTAGTAGATTTTTTTCCGATAGGGTCTGAAACCCCCTTTATTGTAGGAGGAAGAAGGCTACCGCAAACACCGACAATGGAAACAATGCCCTTACACATGCACCACCATCTAATTTTAGATCAGTCCAATAATTTTTGTTTTTTTTTTGGTCTTCATATCGATTTGGTAAAAATGTTTTTAACCTTATTTTTGGCCCTAGCCCCAGCATGATTTTATGTTGCCAGCGAATCGTGTTTTTGCCGAACGGCAAATGCCATGACATACAGAGCCTTAGATATGGGCATGTTAATAGCACTTAAGTGACGAGACAAACGGTCGAGTTGGTCGTGCGATGAGCATAAGCTCAGAGCTCATTGCTCGCGTGTGGGCTTGTGATATTTTAGGGGATGGGGAGGCCACAGGCTTTACAATGATGTGATAGTGACGCTTTTGTTTTAGCGTCAACGTTAAAACATAGACGAAGAGTCAACCATCTAAGCAACTAGCCCTGCTCTTAGCGTTCTTAGTGAATATAAATCATACAAACACTGGTATTACAAAAGTTACTCTCTCGCTCTCTCTCTCTCTATGAAAGGAGAGAAACCAAAGAGGAAGAATTCTCCAATTAATAAAAGAGCTTAAGTATTCTTAACTCTCTCACTGGAAGTGTGAGAATAAAATTCAAATGATAAGAAATTTTAAAGGCAGAGAATGTTTCTCTTTCTCTTTCTCACTTAATTAGATGAGCCCACTACTTGTTTATATATTTTGAGGCTCAGGTGGTGTGGTGAATAATTGATGTACTCCCCAAAAAAAATAAAATTACTAGTATTTCTCTGCCGTTATGTTGGTTTACTGATGAACATTTTCAGTTCAACATGGTTGTAGTTTGGTGGGTGGTTGGGTGTTGTTATTTTTTACCCATACACCACCCCACCCTTAATAACAGTTGGTTTGTGGTGCTGTGTATTGCTTACCTAGAGATGGTTCGTTGCGGTCTAGTTCGAACCATAAAGCTTACCTTACAATGTTTGTTTTTCGTTTCATGCGAATGGGGTGTGGGGTAGATTTATGGTTACACTCCCCTTTTGTGGTTCTTCATAGTGGACTACTGTGGCTAGTGTTTTAGCTTTTGACTACCCCATCATTTACCCTCTACAAAATATATGACATTTTGGAAATCTTCATTGGTGTCTTGATGGTATGGTGGTGCATAACCTTTATCATCATAGTCAACATCATCATCATCATCACCAACCAATGCCTTTGCATTTCTTTTGAGATTCAGTGGAACGTTTTCATAAGGGTTACAAGGTGGAAGCCCTTACTTTTGTTTTAATTTAGTGTCAAAAATCGAAAAAAAATCGGCATTAATTTGAACGAGAGGTCTTGTTGTTGTTGATTTTTTATGTCGATTACCCTTTGTTCTCACATTTCCTTTCGAGGGTATTGGTATAGCATAAGCCTTAAAGTATGCTATAATTTATTGGTATTTCCTTCTATCAATGGCTTGTACTTTTGTTTGCCTTTTTTGGCGGGAAATAATTACAAAAATTCAGGTATAGTTTTTTCTTTTCATTTATACCTATTTCAAAAGTAATGTCCCTAAGTATTACTTGACTGGTCGAGAGGGGGAGAATGCTGAACCATGACAGTTCAATGAGTAATGGCATTTTCGTATACCAGGTCATAATACTAGGAAAGAAAATAATGTGGAAAATTAATATGAATTATTATGAATTCTTTCAAAATTATGCTAGTAAATCTTTTTTGAATATATGTAAACCTGGGTGTATCTATAATCGAGAATATTTATGAGAGTTCAGTATTCATAATGAAACTAGTGGCATAATAGGAGTTATGGGAAATTTCGGATTATTCGATTAATGAACATAGCAAAGCTCTATAAAATTCGCAATGCAAGTAAATAACGAATACCCACGAATTTTGGTCGAAATAGATGTGAGTTATAGACTAATTTCGGTGTGCCTAATACACTGATTCAATCACGAAATTAATTGATCCAATTAATTTTTTAATTGGAATGTCTTCAATCTCGAAAATGATAGTATCAATCACACTTTTAATTGGGCATAGAAAAAAATTCTTGATTTAAAAATTAATTGATTTCATTAGCAAATTTCAATTAACATTTCAATTGATTCAATTAAAAATTTAATTGATGTTGATTGCAAAACTCAATTATTTTTTTTTTTTTTCATTAAAACAGGTAACTATTTTCAATTACTTTCTGAATTGGCTTAGAGCTTTTATTTGGAATAACAATTGATTGTTTCAAATACATTTTTAAATAAAAATTAAATAAAAAATGTTCATCACTTTTTTTAACTGACTTAGTCTTACGAATTTGATTAAAAAGTGAATTGTATCAATAAATTTTTTAATTAAAAATTTTAAAATGTTCAATCATTTACTTAATTAACTTAATGTTTCTATCTTGATTAAAAAGTTAATTGTATCAATTAATTTTTTAATTGCAAAATTTTTCAAATTCAAGTAACTTTTTAATTGGAAATATTTTGGTGATATTTTTTCTGTGTAGGCTGTCTAATCCCAAATTACCATAAAACCAATCAATGTAGTCAAAGTATCGGTTGAGCCGAATATTTATCAATTCTTTGTCCACTTTGGGTATCCTGCAAATTATTCCAAAGTCATAGTTTGCAACCTTCAAAAGAAATGTTTGCTATTGACAGCAAATTAATACGGAATTTACGCTACACAAAAAAATTGTCCTCAACGGATTTTTTAATATAAAGTTTATAACAAAATATTTGATAGTAACAAGGATAAATTTCTTCAAAAATATAAAAAAAAAATTATAATGTAAGTTTTGATTTTTTATTAGTCAAAAATATTTCTTAGTCTACACTACAAGTACTGCCGCCAAAGGTCTCCTCAAGCCTAAAGGGATCTTGGCAATGAAATTGACAAACAAATTGAAAAGGCCATTAAAATTACTGTCGGTAGTGTGACATTCATATAATGACCAGTCTGGTTCAGGATCTAGTGTCAAATATATTTTTTTCAAATTAAATTTTTTCACTTGTTAAAGAAATTTTTATATTTTTAAGGAAAAAATTGGTATTCAAATTGGAAAAATGTCATGGTAAAATTTACAAATTTTAAGAAATTACGAACTATTTTGTGGAAGACACGAATTTAGTTAATCTCTATGCTTAATTTGTGTTAATTTGACTAACGTACGCAAAAATATTTAAGTCATGGAAACGTTCTTAAATCGTAATAATACCATGAACTAAAATGGAATTAAGTGGGCTTTAGGGTTCAGTTTTTTTTTTTTTTGAATGTAGGTTCTATTCTAAGGAGTAGTAATAGTCCCAAATTTTGGTTCAGCAGCTTTACTCCCCCATACCTGAAATTGATTGTATGCCAGTCCCTTTGCTCTTGCTGGAAACTTTCGACATTCATGGTTCATAAAATCCAAAGATCCCCACAGTCTTTCATTATCGACAGACGGCAGATGAAACAAGCGAAATAGAAATAAAATTTTGGCCAAATTTTCTATAGAAATAAAATTTTGACAAAATTTTCTATAGAAATAAAATTTTTAGAAAAATTTCTATAGAAACAATATTTTTACAAAATTTTCTATAGAAATAAAATGTTGACAAAATTTGCTATAGAAATAAAATTTTGACAGAATTTTCTATAAAAATAAAATTTTTTACAAACTTTTCTACAGAAATAAAATTTTTACAAAATTTTCTATAAAAATAAAATTTTGAAAAAATTTTCTGTAGAAATAAAATGTTGCCAAATTACATTTTTACAACATTTTCTAAGAAATACAATTCTGACAAAATTTTCCACAGAAATAAAATTTTGACAAAATTTTCTATAGAAATAAAATGTTGACAAAATGTTCTATAGATATAATATTTTTACAAAATTTTCTATCGAAATAAAATTTTGATAAAATTTTCTAAAAAAAAATCTATAGTAAAAAATTTAGACAAAATTTTCTATAGAAAAAAAAGCCAAATTTTTCTATAAAAATAAAATTTTGACAAGATGTGCTATAGAAATGAAATTTTGACAAAATTTCCTATAGAAATAAAATTTATACAACATTTTCTATAAAAATAAAATTTTGACAAAATGTTCGGTAGAAATAAAATTTTTACAAAATTTCCTATAGAAATAAAATTTATACAACATTTTCTATAAAAATAACATTTTGACAAAATGTTCGGTAGAAATAAAATTTTGACAAAATTTTCTATAGAAATAGTACTTTTACAAAATTTTCCACAGAAATACAATTCTGACAAAATTTTCTATAGAAATAAAATTTTGACAAAATGTTATATAGAAATAATATTTTTACAAAATTTTCTATAGAAATAAAATTTTGACAAAATTTTCTAAAAAAATCTATAGTAAAAATTTAGACAAAATTTTCTATAGAAAAAAAATTGCCAAATTTTTCTATAAAAATAAATTTTTTACAAAATTTTCTATAGAAATAAAATTTTTACAAAATTTTCTACAATAATAAAATTTTGACAAAATGTTCTGTAGAAATAAAATTATGACAAAATTTCCTATAGAAATAATCTTTTTACAAAATTTTCTATAGAAATACAATTTTGACAAAATGTCCTATAGAAATAAAATATTGACAAAATTTTCTATAGAAATAAAATTTTGACAAAATTTTCTATAGAAATAAAATGTTGACAAAATTTTCTATAGATATAATATTTTTACAAAATTTTCTATCGAAATAAAATTTTGATAAAATTTTCTAAAAAAAAAATCTATAGCAAAAAATGTAGACAAAATTTTCTGTAGAAAAAAAGCCAAATTTTTCTATAAAAATAAAATTTTGACAAAATGTGCTATAGAAATGAAATTTTGACAAAATTTTCTATAGAAATAAAATTTTTACAAAATTTCCTATAGAAATAAAATGTTGACAAAATTTTCTATAGAAATAAAATTTTTACAAAATTTTCTATAGAAATAAAATGTTGACAAAATTTTCTATAGATATAATATTTTTACAAAATTTTCTATCGTAGACAAAATTTCTATATGTAGACAAAATTTTCTGTAGAAAAAAAAGCCAAATTTTTCTATAAAAATAAAATTTTGACAAAATGTGCTATAGAAATGAAATTTTGACAAAATTTTCTATAGAAATAAAATTTTTACAAAATTTCCTATAGAAATAAAATTTATACAACATTTTCTATAAAAATAACATTTTGACAAAATGTTCGGTAGAAATAAAATTTTGACAAAATGTTCTTTAGAAATAAAATTTTGACAAAATTTTCTATAGAAATAGTACTTTTACAAAATTTTCCATAGAAATACAATTCTGACAAAATTTTCTATAGAAATAAAATTTTGACAAAATGTTATATAGAAATAATATTTTTACAAAATTTTCTATAGAAATAAAATTTTGACAAAATTTTCTAAAAAAAATCTATAGTAAAAAATTTAGACAAAATTTTCTATAGAAAAAAAATTGCCAAATTTTTCTATAAAAATAAATTTTTTACAAAATTTTTTATAGAAATAAAATTTTTACAAAATTTTCTACAATAATAAAATTTTGACAAAATGTTCTGTAGAAATAAAATTATGACAAAAGTTTTCTATAGAAATACAATTTTGACAAAATGTTCTATAGAAATAAAATATTGACAAAATTTTCTATAGAAATAAAATTTTGACAAAATGTTCTATATAAATAATATTTTTACAAAATTTTCTATCGAAATAAAATTTTGATAAAATTTTCTAAAAAAAAATCTATAGCAAAAAATGTAGACAAAATTTTCTGTAGAAAAAAAGCCACATTTTTCTATAAAAATAAAATTTTGACAAAATGTGCTATAGAAATGAAATTTTGACAAAATTTTCTATAGAAATAATATTTTTACAAAATTTTCTAAGGAAATACAATTCTGACAAAATTTTCTATAAAAATAAAATTTTGACAAAATTTTCTATAGAAATAATATTTTTACAAAATTTTCTATAGAAATAAAATTTCGATAAAATTTTCTAAAAAAATCTATAGTAAAAAATGTAGACAACATTTTCTATAAAAAAAAAGTTGCCAAATTTTTGTACAAAAATAAAATTTTGACAAAATGTTCTATAGAAATAAAATTTTGACAAAATTTTCTATAGAATTAAAATTTTGACAAAATGTTCTATAGAAATAAATTTTTGAGAAATAAAATTTTGACAAAACTTTCTATAGAAAAAAATTTTTTTTTTCTTGAGAAATAAAATTTTGACAAAACTTTCTATAGAAAAAAATTTCTATAGAACTAATATTTTTACAAAATTTTCTATAGAAATAAATTTTGGACAAAATTTTCTATAGAAATAAATTTTTGGCAAAATATTCTATAGGAATAAAATTTTGACAATATTTATTAACGAAATAAATTTTTGATAAAATTTTCTATAGAAATAAAATTTTGAGAAAATTTTCTATATGAATAAAACTTTGACAAAATTGTCTATAGAAATAAAATTTTAACAAAATATTCTATAGAAATAAAATTTTGACAAAATTTTCTATAGAAATAAAATATTGACCAAATTTTCTATAGAAATAATATTTTGGCAAAATTTTTAATAGAAATAAAATTTTGACAAAATTTTATAAAGAAGTAAAATTTTGACAAAATTTTCTGTAGAAATAAAATGTTGACAAAATTTGCTATAGAAATAAAATTTTGACAAAATTTACTATAGAAATAAAATTTTGACACAATTTTCTATAATAATAAAATTTTGGCAAATTTTTCCATAGAAATAAAATTGTGACAAAATTTTCTATAGAAATAAATTTTTCATAAAATTTTCTATAGATATAAAATATTGACCAAATTTTCTATAGAAATAATATTTTGACAAAATTTTTAATAGAAATAAAATTTTGACAAAATTTTCTAAAGATATAAAATTTTGAAAAAATTTATGTAGAAATAAAATGTTGACAAAATTTGCTATAGAAATAAAATTTTTGACATAATTGTCTATAGAAATAAAATTTTGAGAAACTTTTCTATAGAAATAAAATTTTGATAAAATGTTCTATAAAAATAAAATTTTGGCAAAATTTTCTATAAAAATAAAATCTTGAGAAAATTTTCTATAAAAATAAAAACAGTCTTTCATTATCGACTGGCGGCAGATGAAACAACCGTGTGTCACCTCGTCCATTGTGCAAAATATTGAGTGATATTTTAGCTTTAACTAGGCTATATACTTCTGGTCGTTGCCTAGCCTAGAATCCCACATTTCATGGAAGATTGGGACGTGGTAGCCACTTTGCAGCCTTGAATAATGAAGCTTAAAAATCAATTTTTTAATCAAATCATGATTTTTGTTCCAAATACTTTTTTGGTGTAAAAGTCCCATCCATATGTCAAGCTTTATTCCAACGCTCTGGATCTCAATAACTCAAAATCAATGGGGAGTTTAAACACCTTTTTTTGCCAAAAACAACAAAAAACTGCAGTAATTTGTCAAGACTTTTCCGTTTTGCATTTTTTTTGCTATATTTCAACAGCAAAAACGAAAAAGCCATAAAATCTTGCTTCCGTGATAAATGTTCTCTTCTTCCGCATACCATATAAAAAAAAAAACAAGAAACGGCTCACACAGCCACAGACCTATTGAAATACCATATATCGTGGGTGCTGGTTTACTGACTGACTGTTTGGCTATGACTTTTCCATAGGATGGTTATTGGAGTAGTTTTTGTTTCCCCAATTTCCATGTGATAATTGCCCAATTCCAATGAAATGTTGGTTTGTTGTTTTTTTTTTCGCTTTTTTCGAAAACTAAATTATTTATGCACATACAAAGCCTAAATTCTGTCCCCCAATTTCATGGCTTGAGGAGACTCCATGAACCCACCATAACACATTTCACAGTGATGAATGTATGCCTGGTAACATGGACATAGATGCACACACGCACGTTCACGTAGTTGGGAAACTATAGCACGGTTGGAAACTGAAAAGCAATTGATAACGTGTTAAGGAAATTGGTACAAAGTCGATTCCGTCATCGATAACTTTAGACGACGACACGACATTGCATGTCGTTGGGCCGTAACCAACCCACAGCCAATGGCTGTCACAATAACCCGCAAATCTATGTCTATCTAAAAAACAAAAACAACAAAAAAGAGCAGCTATATAAGCTATTCTACTACCTAGAGTAGGCACAGTGGTTCTTAGAAAATAAGGAAATATTTCTAAGGAATTTTTCATAGGAAATGGGAGAAAAATCGAAATTTTGTAGCAAAGTAAACTTTAAACAATTAAGGGACATAGAGAAACAATTTTGACAAAATTTTCTATAGAAATAAAATTTTTACACAATTTTCTATAGAAATAAAATCTGGACAAATGTTTCTATAGAAATAAAATGTTGACAAACTTTTCTATAGAAATAAAATTTTGAAAAAAATTTTCATAGAAATACACTTTTGACAAACTTTTCTAGAAAAATAGAATTTTGAAAATTTTTTCTTTGTCAAAATTTTATTTCTATAGAATTAAAATTTGGACTAAATTTTTTACAGAAATAAAATTTGGACTAAATTTTCTATAGAAATAAAATGTTGAGAAAAATTTCTATAGAAATCAAATTTTGAAATTTTTTCTATAGAAAAAAAATGTTGAAAAAATTTTGTATCAAAATAAAATTTTGACAAAATTTTCTATAGAAATAACATTTTGAAAAAAAATTCTATCAAAATAAAATTTTGACAAAATTTTCATAGAAATACAATTTTGACAAATTTTTCCAGAGAAATAAAATTTTGACAAATTTTTTCTATAGAAATAAAATTTTGTCAAAATTTTCTATAGAAATAAAATTTTGACAAAATTTTCTATAGAAATGAAATGTGGACTAAATTTTATATAGAAATAAAATTTGGACTAAATTTTCTATAAAAACAAAACTTGGACTAAATTTTTTATAGAAAAAATAAAATTTTGACAAGCTTTTCTCGAGAAATAAAATTTTGACAAAATTTTATTTCTATAGAAATAAAATTTGGACTAAATTTTTTATAGAAATAAAATTTGGACTAAATTTTCTATAGAAATAAAATGTAGAGAAAAATTTCTATAGATATCAAATTTTGAAATTTTTTCTATAGAAATAAAATGTTGAAAAAATTTTGTATCAAAATAAAATTTTGACAAAATTTTTCATAGAAATAACATTTTGAAAAAAAATTCTATCAAAATAAAATTTTGACAAAATTTTCTACAGAAATAAAATTTTGACAAAATTTTCATAGAAATACAATTTTGACAAATTTTTCCAGAGAAATAAAATTTTGACAAACTTTTCTATAGAAATAAAACTTTGACAAAATTTCCTATAGAAATAAAATTTTTACAAAATTTTCTATAGAAATAAAATAAGGACTAAATTTTTTATAGAAAAATAAAATTTTGACAAACTTTTCTAGAGAAATAAAATTTTGAAAATATTTTCTATGGAAATAAAATTCTGACAAAATTTTCTATAGAAATAAAATCTTGAGAAAAAATTCTATTGTAATCAAATTTTGAAATTTTTTTCTATCGAAATAAAATTTTGAAAAAAAAAATTCTATCAAAATAAACTTTTGACAAAATTTTCTATAGAAATAAAATTTTGAAAAAATTTTCTATAGAAATAAAATTCTGACAAAATTTTCTACAGAAATAAAATATTGACAAAATTTTCATAGAAATACAATCTTAACAAATTTTTCTAGAGAAATAAAATTTTTACAAAATTTTCTATAGAAATAAAATTAGGACTAAATTTTTTATACAAAAATAAAATTTTGACAAACTTTTCTAGAGAAATAAAATTTTGAAAATATTTTCTATGGAAATAAAATTCTGACAAAATTTTCTATGAAATAAAATTTTGTCTAAATTTTCATAGAAATAAAATTTTGAGAAAATTTTCTATAGAAATAAAATTTTGAGAAAAAAAAAAAAATTTTATACAGAAATATAATTTTGACAAAATTTTCATAGAAATACAATTTTGGCAAATATTTCCAGAGAAATAAAATTTTGACAAATTTTTTCTGTAGAAATAAAATTTTGACAAAATTTTCTATAGAAATAAAATTTTGCCAAAATTTTCTATAGAAATAAAATGTTAATAAAATTTTCTGTAGTAATAAAATTTGGACTAAATTTTTTAAAGAAATAAAATTTGGGCTAAATTTTCTATAGAAACAAAATTTGGACTAAAGTTTTTATTAAAAACATAAAATTTTGACAAACTTTTCTCGATAAATAAAATTTTGACAATTTTATTTATAGAAACAAATTTTGACAAAGTTTTCTATAGAAATAAACTTTTGAAAATTTTTTTCTCTAGACATAAAATTTTGAGAAAATTTTCTATAGAAATAAAATCTTGAGAAAAAATTCTATTGTAATCAAATTTTGAAATTTTTTTTTTATCGAAGTAAAATTTTGAAAAAAATTCTATCAAAATAAAATTTTGAAAAAATTTACTATAGAAATAAAATTTTGAAAAAATTTTCTATAGAAATAAAATTCTGACAAAATTTTCAACAGAAAAAAATATTGACAAAATTTTCATAGAAATACAATCTTAACAAATTTTTCTATATAAATAAAATTTTGACAAATTTTTCTATAGAAATAAAATTTTGACAAAATTTCCTATAGAAATAAAATTTTTACAAAATTTTATATAGAAATAAAATTAGGACTAATTTTTTTAGAGAAAAATACAATTTTGACAAACTTTTCTAGAGAAATAAAGTTTTGAAAATATTTTCTATGGAAATAAAATTCTGACAAAATTTTCTATAGAAATAAAATTTTGACAAAATTTTCATAGAAATAAAATTTTGACAAAATTTTCTGTAGAAATAAAATTTTGTCTAAATTTAGAAATAAAATTTTGAGAAAATTTTCTATAGAAATAACATTTTGACAAAATCTTCTATAGAAATAAGATTTTAACAAAATTTTCTATAGAAATAAAATATTGACATAAAATTTTAAAACATTTCTTTCGAACAAAAATAATTACAAACATTAGATCAAAACTTAAAGATATTTTTTGTTACTTTGGTAAAATGGTACAATGTTCTTCAAAATTTTGGTAGATTTTTTTTTTTGTGGAGTGGCAACCGCTCCCTGGAAGCCAAATCATAGCTTCGACTCAAACTTAGGTCAGGTTAGGTATTGTGACAGTCTATTATTGCAGGCTCACTTAGACTATTCAGTCCATAAAGTTACAAAATCTTCTATAGAAATAAAATTTTGACATAACATTTTAAAACATTTCAAACTTCAAAATATTTTTTTTTTTAATTTGGTAACATATTGTCTTCCATATTTAGCTTAGTGACAAAGAACATCGTTTTGAAAACCGAGTCCGAGGGAGCCACCGTGGTCCAATGGTTAGCATGCCCGGCTTGCATACACAAGGTCGTGGCTTCGATTCCTATTTCGACCGAACACCAAAAAGTTTTTCAGCGCTGGATTATCCCACGTCAGTAATGCTGGTGACATTTCTGAGGGTTTCAAAGCTTCTCTAAGTGGTTTCACTGCAATGTGGAACGCCGTTCGGACTCGGCTATAAAAAAGAGGTCCCTTGTCATTGAGCTTAACATGGAATCGGGCAGCACTCAGTGACAAGAGAGAAGTTCACCAATATGGTATCACAATGGACTGAATAGTCTAAGTGAGCCTGATACATCGGGATGCCACCTATCCTAACCTAACCTAGCCGAGTCCGAACGGTCTTTCATATTATGGTGAGAGCATTTGGATGAGCTTTGAAACAATCAGAAATATCACCAGCACTATGAGAGGGGATAATCCTCAATTGTAAAACATTTTAGGGTTAGGCCGAAACTAGGATTGAACCGATGACCCTTTGTAAGCAAGGCGGGCATACTAACAATTGGCGTGATATTATTGTTTCCAATATCGTTTAATTAGAATTTTCTAAAATTAATCTAAAATTGTCTAACCTGGTAGGCTTACTGTTATTTAATTGTAGGTTAGCCTGATTTAAAAAATTCAATTGAAACATCTGGTGTATTTTATTAGCATTTCTCTTAAAAAAGGTGTGTTCTATCATTTGCAATTTTAAAGAAATTCTCATTGGTAATGTTTAAGTAATGTAAAACTTGGTATGATAGCCGCGTCCCCTGTTCCCTAAATGGGCTATAAATAAACAAATTTCCACCATGGACATTTTCTCCTCAAATCTTTCATTTATGAATATCCTCCTCCTTCTCATGCTCCTGAACCAGCACAATTATCTACACAATGTAGATAAGCATGCTCAACCAAAAACCAATAATCATTGCTACTAAATGATATTCTTTATTTAAATACTCCAAAAAATCTAAATAATTCATGAACTCCACCCAACTTGAAATGGTAGTAATTTTAAATAATAGCATAGGGTGATACCATGGAGTTTTATTACAGATATTTTATTCGAATGAAATCATTTGGGAGCAAAATACAAAAATAAAAAAACACAAAACACCACCTTAGCCATAATGATGGGGCGAGCTGATGGCAAAATACTGCTGTTTTGTCCGTTTCGGGTCATTGTTTTATGTTCAATTGTTATTGCGGTTTTCGTTGCACAAAAGCCACCACCAACAACAGCAACAACAACACAAACAGCGTACAACTCAATTCAATTCAACTTAACTCTGAACTCTGTTAGTGGCATAAGCAATGGGGCTAACTATCTAGCATTCATCCTGCAAATGAAAGACTGGCCCATACTTTTTGAAGTGCCTGGAAATGTTCATTCATTCATTCATAAAGATTTCGATCTCAAGAGGAGTAGTAGCTAGTGATGGGATGTACAATAAAAAGCAAATGGATGATTTTTTATATATTGATAAAGAGAGCGTTGGGGTGGTGGTGGTTAGTTTTCAACTTTACATAGCTGTAGGAGTTGGTTTATTGCTGAAGTATTGGAGCGTATTATGTTGCATGCTATGCAACTGCAGGTGTTGGATAACAACATTTTCCACTCTGTAATTCTTGTTTTATTGTTGTTGTGGTTGTTTCTCTTGTGGGGTATGAGTATAAATACTCATGTTTGTGTGATAATGAGAGTATCTAGATTGTGGGTAGCTTTGTTTTTTCTTCTTGCATGAGTAACTGAGTTATCCATTCATATATTCATTCACTCATCTATCCATCCATCCATCCATCCATCCATCCATAGGTGTACAATGTGCATAGTTTGTTGAACGATAATCATTCCCATAAACTTTAACGAACTATTTTCAGCTCCTGTATATAAATTAAATTAGGGATTGCTATTTTTGATATTTTCAAAATGTGGGAAAAATCGCCATGAAACATTTTAACTTCTTGAAAACATTTTCGGAAAATTTTATCTAAAAACTTTTATACCATCCTCCATGGAATGGAAAGTGTTGCGAAAAAGTCAACATTCTTAACTGCTATCTATGAATTTTATTACCGAATATAAGTCTTGGAATTCCATGTAGGTTGTTTACGTTTTACGGGTCATAATTCGAATTTAACACACATAACAAATCGATTTCTTGATTTTTTTTTATAAAATCGGAAAAGTTGATTGATGAGGTTGTTTACGTTTTACGGGTCATAATTCAAATTTAACACACATAAAAAATCGATTTCTTGATTTTTTTTTATAAAATCGGAAAAGTTAATTTTGAGTTCAATGAAAACAGAGAAAAGTCTATACGTTTTGATATTAGAGAGGCATACAATTTTGACAAATTTTTTATAGATATAAAATTTTGCAAGTACCTACTCAGAAATAAAATTTTAATGAATATTTTTTTTGTAGATATAAAAATAAAATTTCTATCGAAATAAAATTTTGATATAATTTTTGTATGATGAAAAAGTTCTACAGAAATTAAACTTTGCATAAAAATTCTATAAAAATAAAATGTTTTGCAAAATTCCTCAATAGAAATAAAATTTTGCAAAAAAATATTTACAACAAGTATATACAGCAGTAAGTTCGGCCGGGCCGAATCTTAAATACCCACCACCATGAACCAAATATTAGGGTTTCCTTTGAAATTTCAGGAGGGCTTGAGGACACTTCCGGAACTATATCATGATCTGGATTTAAAAGAACCATTTTTGTTTGAGTTTTAGAGGAATTATTAACATCTCTTGTAAGTGTGCAAGAAAATTATAAAATAACGTCTTGATTTGAAATCTTAAATCTGTAGATTTTTCACCCGGGAAGTAAAATTTGGAAATTTTACATTGAGTTTCAAGCAAATTTGCATGATCAGTTGGCCTTCTACACCCTCAAGAAGTGAAGTCGGTCTATATGGAGGCATTACCAAATGGACCGATAAACACTTAATCCGATACACGTTTTTATGAGCCTCAAATACCAGAATATTTAGAATTTCAGGCAAATCAGATAAAAACTACGGTTTCTAGAAACCCAAGGAGTTAAATCTGGAAATCGTTCTTATGGGGGCTATACTAAAATATGGACCGATACTCACCGTTTTCGGCACACCTCTTTATGGCCCGAAAATACCTCTAGATTTCCAATTTCAGGTAAATTGGATAAAAACCTTGGATTCTAGAAGCCCAAGAAGTAAAATCGGGAAATCGGTCTATATGGGGGCTATACCAAAATATGGACCGATACTCATCATTTTCGGCACACCTATTTATGGTCCTAAAATACATCTAGATTTCCAATTTCAGGCAAATTGGATAAAAACTACGGTTTCTATAAGCCCAAGACCCCAAATCGGGAGGTCGGTTTATATGGGCACCATACCAAAACATGGACCGATGCTCACCATTTTTGGCACACCTCTTTACGGTTCTAAAGTACCTTTTGATTTCCAAATTCAGATAAATTGGATAAAAACTGCGGTTTCTATAAGCCCAAGAAGTAAAATCGGGAGATCGGTCTATATGGGGGCTATACCAAAATATGGACCGATACTCACCATTTTTGGCACACCTCTTTATGGTCATAAAATACCTCCAGATTTCAAATTTCAGGCAAATTGGATAAAAACTACGATTTCTATAAGCCCAAGAAATAAAATCGGGAGATCGGTCTATATGGGGGCTATACCAAAATATGGATCGATACTCACAATTTTTGGCACACCTATTTGTGGTCTTACAATACCTCTAGATTTCCAATTTCAGATAAATTGAATAAAAACTGCGGTTTCTATAAGCCCAAGTAGCAAAATCGGGAGATCGGTCTAAATTGGGGCTATACCAAAACATGGACCGATACTCACCATTTTTGGCACACCTCTTTATGGTCATAAAATACCTCTAGATTTCAAATTTCAGGCAAATTGGATAAAAACTGCAGTTTCTATAAGCCCAAGAAGTAAAATCGGGAGATCGGTCTATATGGGGGCTATACCAAAATATGGATCGATACTCACAATTTTTGGCACACGTATTTGTGGTCCTACAATACCTCTAGATTTCCAATTTCAGGCAAATTGGATAAAAACTACGATTTCTATAAGCCCAAGACCCCAAATCGGGAGGTCGGTTTATATGGGGACTATATGAAAACCTGGACCGATATAGCCCATCTTCGAACTTGACCTGCCTGCAGACAAAAGACGAGTTTGTGCAAAATTTCAGCACGATTGCTTCATTATTGAAGACTGTAGCGTGATTACAACAGACAGACAGACAGACAGACAGACAGACAGACAGACGGACAGACGGACAGACGGACATCGTTATATCGTCTTAGAATTTCTCCCTGATCAAGAATATATATACTTTATATAGTCGGAAATCGATATTTCGATGTGTTACAAACGGAATGACAAACTTATTATACCCCCGTCACCATTTTATGGTGGTGGGTATAAAAATAAAAATTTCTATAGACATAAGGTTTTGCAAATATTTTCTTTAGAATAAAATATTGCAATCATTTTCTATAGATATAATATTTTCCAAAAAATTGATGGAAATAAAAATTTTTAAACCAAAATCTTACAAGAATTTTCTACAGAAATAAACTTTTGCTCGAAAAAAAATTAATTGTAAAATTAAGATATCATGCATTTGGACGTTAATCGCCTGTTTCAGTATCAGGATAACATGAAAAATAAAATCTTGCAAACGTTTTCTATAAAAAAAACCTTTATAAAGAAACAAGTATATACAGCAGAAAGTTCGGCCGGGCCGAATCTTAAATACCCACCACCATGAACCAAATATTAGGGGTTCTTTTGAAATTTCAGGAGGGCTTGTGGACTTCAGGACACTTCCCGAAGATAAATTTAAAGATTTCACCTATGATGACTATATCAGATTCTGGATTTATAAGAACCATTTTTGTTTGAGTTTTAGAGGAATCATCAACATCTCTTGTGAGTGTGCAAGAAAATTATAAAATAATGTCTTGATTTGAAATCTTAAATCTGTAGAAGTAAAATCTGGAAATTTTACATTGAGTTTCAAGCAATTTTCATGGTCAGTGCGCCTTCTACACCCTCAAGAAGTGAAGTCGGTCTATATGGAGGCATTACCAAATGGGCCGATAAAAACTTAATCCGATACACGTTTTTGTGAGCCTAAAATACCAGAATATTTACAATTTCAGGCAAATCAGATAAAAACTACGGTTTCTAGAAACCCAAGGAGTTAAATCGGGAGATCGTTCTTATGGGGGCTGTACTAAAATATGGACCGATACTCACCGTTTTCGGCACACCTCTTTATGACCCGAAAATACCTCTAGATTTCCAATTTCAGGCAAATAGGATAAAAACTTCGGATTCTGGAAGCCCAAGAAGTAAAATCGGGAAATCGGTCTATATGGGGGCTACACCAAAATATAGACCGATACTCACCATTTTCGGCACACCTCTTTATGGTTCTAAAATACCTCTAGATTTCCAATTTCAGACAAATTGGGTAAAAACTACGGTTTCTATAAGCCCAAGACCCCAAATCGGGAGATCGCTCTATATGGGGGCTATACCAAATAAGGACGGATACTCACAATTTTTGGCACACGTATTTGTGGTCCTACAATACCTCTAGATTTCCAATTTCAGGTAAATTGAATAAAAACTGCGGTTTCTATAAGCCCAAGAAGTAAAATCGGGAGATCGGTCTATATGGGAACTATACCAAAACATGGACCGATACTCACCATTTTTGGCACGCCTCTTTATGGTCATAAAATACCTCAAGATTTCAAATTTCGGGTAAATTGAATAAAAACTGCGGTTTCTATAAGCCCAAGAAGTAAAATCGGGAGATCGGTCTATATGGGGACTATACCAAAACATGGACCGATACTCACCATTTTTGGCACACCTCTTTATGGTCATAAAATACCTCTAGATTTCAAATTTCAGGCAAATTGGAAAAAAACTACGATTTCTATAAGCCCAAGACCCCAAATCGGGAGGTCGGTTTATATGGGGACTATATCAAAACCTGGACCGATATAGCCCATCTTCGAACTTGACCTGCCTGCAGACAAAAGACGAGTTTGTGCAAAATTTCAGCACGATTGCTTCGTTATTGAAGACTGTAGCGTGATTACAACAGACAGACAGACAGACAGACAGACAGACAGACGGACATCGTTATATCGTCTTAGAATTTCTCCCTGATCAAGAATATATATACTTTATATAGCCGGAAATCGATATTTCGATGTGTTACAAACGGAATGACAAACTTATTATACCCCCGTCACCATTCTATGGTGGTGGGTATAAAAATTGCAAAAGTTTTTTATAGAAATCCAGTGTTGCAAACAGTTTCTATAGAAATAAAATTTTTCAAACATTTTCTATAGAAATAAAACTTCGACAAAATTTTTTGTAGGAAAATAATTTTTCAAAAATTTTATATCTATATTATTATATATTATTATTTCTATATATATTATTATATATATATTATATTATTATATATGTTATTATTTCTATAGAAAAAATTTTGCAAATATTTTTTTATGGAAAACAATTTGCAAATATTTTCTACAGAAATAAGTTCTTTAAATGTGCAATTATTTTCTTTTTTAAATTTTGTATAGAAATAAAATTTTAAATTATACATTTTCAACCGAATATAATATATTTCTATAGATATAAAATTTTGCAAAAATATTCTATAGTAATCGCATTTTGCGAAAATTTTGTATAGAAGGAATATTTTACAAAAATTTTCTATAAAACTAAAATTTTGCAAAAACATTCTATAGAAATAAAATCTTGCAAAATTTTCTATAATAAAAAACTTTTATAAAGAAATGAAAATTGCAAAAAAAATTTATAGAAATCCGATGTTGCAAACAGTTTCTATAGAAATAAAATTTCGACAAAATTTTTGTAGGAAAATAATTTTTCAAAAATTTTATATAGAAATAAAATATTCTATAGAAAAAATTTTGCCAACATTTTGTATGGAAAACTATTTGCAAATATTTTCTATAGAAATAAGTTCTTTAAATGTGTAATAGAAATAAAACTTTGACAAAAAAAAATTTTAAACAATTTTGTATAGAAATAAAATTTTGTAAACATTTTCTAACATTTCGAAATAAAATTTTCAGAAAATCTTTTTTGAAAATAAAATTTTGCACAAATTTTCTATGATAAATTTTCCAAAAATTTTCTACAGAAATACAATTAGGACAAACTTTTCATAGAATTTTTCATATTTGACAAAAATTTTTCTATGGAAATAAAATTTCCCAACAATTTACTATAGGAATAAAACTTTCACAAAAATTTTTATAGCAATAAAATTTTCCAAAAGTTTTATACAGAAATAAAATAAAATCAAAAAATAAAACTTTGACAACAATTTTTATACGAAAAACATTTTGCAAACATTTTACAAATAATACGTACAAATAAACTTTTTTATAGAAATAAATTTTCTCTAGACATAACAGTTTGCAAAACTTTACTACAGAAATAAATTTTTCCCAAAAAAATAAAGAAAATAAAAATTTCCATACAAATAAAATTTTGCTACAATTTTCTGTGGAAATCAAATTGTGCACAAAAATCCTATAGAAATGACATTATGCAAAAATTTTTCAAAGAAATAAAATTTTGCTAAAATTTTCTGTGAAAATCAAATTTTGCAAAAATGTGCTATACAAATAGAATTAAAACAAACTTTCCATAGAAATAAAAGTTTGCAAAAATTTTTATAGAAATAAAACTTTAACAAACATTTTTATATGAATAAAATTTTATATAGAAATAAAAATTTTCTATAGATATAAATTTTTACTAAAATTTTTACATAAATTCTATCGGAATAAAATTTTGCAAGTTTTTCTGTAGAAATCAAATTTTGCAAAAATTTTCTATAAAAATAAAATTTCGCAAAATATTTCTATAAAAAAATTGTTGCAATAATTTTTTAGAGAAATATTATTTTGAAATTTTTTACAATCTCTTAAAACTCAATTAATCGAAAAACAGATTTCTACTTTTATATCCCTAATGTGAATAGTCTCCCGAAAGAAAAAAAATGTGCTGTTATATCTAACCCACGAAGCCGGGGTGACTCTAAACCATGGCCTGAATATATATGAGAGTATGCGTGCTGTGTGTAGGCACTAAAAGAAAGTTCAAAGTGTAGGCGTTGTTTTCCTCTCTGTGGGGCATTAGTTCTCTAGTGGTATTGTAGATAGTTGTGGTTGTGACAGTGTGTGTGTGTGTGTATTTCAGTTTTTCTTTAAATGTAACTGTGGGCGTTCTCATAAGGGGCCATTTAGGAGTTGGGTGTTGGGGTCACGTTGCATTACGGGCTGAGTATGTGAGTGACAACTTTTTTAATGGGTCTACTCTTTGTTGTTGTCGTTGTTGAATACTTCTACTACTTGGGGAAATATTTACAAAAGTTTATTTGAATTCGTTTCGATTGTTTGGTTATTTAGTTTTTTTGAAAATGACATTTGGGATTTGCGTGCACTTCTTCTTGATAAAAATGCTAAACACCATCATCACCACCACCATACAAGAGCTACTAACACCATTGCTAGATTGTTGTATTGCCAAAGCAACAGCAACAGCAAAAATATGCAACAACCATTGACATTTTTCTTTATTGCATCCAGCATGAGGCAAGCACAAACAAAAATATGAAAAAAAAATGTCTCAGCCAAATGACAAATTCTTGTACGTGGCTTATACAAATATTTGTATGGAACCATTTTGCACTTTCGATATCCTTCAAAGGATATACGAAAAAGGAATTAGAAAGTTCTAGGTCTGAAGATTATGTTCACTAAAGCAATGCGGCCAAGGAGCCTATTGTAGTAACTTATCCTCGAGGGAAATTTTAAAAGCATTGTTTGAATATTTATACATTGTGAAAGAGAGGTGAAACAAGCACTAGCCTCCAGACCGGTGAACTGGAAGCCTTTTGAAAGATACCAAATCCCCAATGACTTTATTACAAAAGTAAACAATTATATCAAATAAAAAGAAGAATTTACTAACGCAAGTTCAGCCAAGCCAAATCGAATGGCAAAAAAAAAATAGAAATAAAATTTTGCAAAATTTTGGTATAGCAATAAAATTTAGACAAAATTTCCCATAGAAATAATTTTATATAGAAATAAAATTTTGCAAAAATTAAAATACAATTTTGACTAAGTTTTCTATAGAAATAAATGTTGACGAAAGTTTTTGTAACTATAAAATTAAGCACACATTTGCCATAGAAATAAAATTTGGCAAAAACTTTCTATAGAGATAAAATTTTGCAAAAAAAAAAATGAAATACAATTTTGTCTAAGTTTTCTATAGGGAGCCACCGTGGTGCAATGGTTAACATGCCCGCCTTGCATACACAAGGAAGTGGGTTCGATTCCTGCTTCGACCGAGCACCAAAATGTTTTTCATCGGTGGATTATCCCACCTCAGTAATGCCGGTGACATTTCTGAGGGTTTCAAAGCTTCTCTAAGTGGTTTCACTGCAATGTGGAACGCCGTTCGGACTCGGCTATAAAATGGAGGTCCCATGTCATTGAGCTTAACATGGAATCGGGCAGCACTGGACTGAATAGTCTAAGTGAGCCTGATGCATCGGGCTGCCACCTAACCTAAGTTTTCTATAGAAATAAATTTTGAAGAAAATTTTTGTAACTATAAAATTTAGCATACATTTGCTATAGAAATAAAATTTTGCAAAAGTTTTCTATAGAGATAAAATTTTGCAAACATTCCTAAACGAATAAAATTTTGTAAAAATTTCCTTTAAAAATAAAATTTTGACAACATTTGCTATAGAAATAATTCTGTGACAAAATTTCGGTAGAAATAAAATTTGTACACAATTTCTATGGAAATAAAATTTTTCACAAAATTTTCTATAGAAATAAAATTTTGACAACTTTTCTGTGAAAATAAAATTTTCCAAAAATTCTCTAAAAGAATAAAATTTTCTATAAAATAAAATTTTGACAAAATTTTCTATAGAAGTAAAACTTTGACAAAATTTTCTACAGAAATTAAATTTTAGCAACAAATTTCTATAGAAATAAAATTTTGCAAAAATTTGCCGAAGGAATTTAATTTTGACAAAATATTTTATAGAAATATAATTTTGACAAAATTTTCTATAGAAATAAAACTTAGACAAAATTTTCTATTGAAATTAAATTTTGCAACAAATTTCTATAGAAAAATAATTTTGCAAAAATGTTCTATAGGAACTCAATTTTGACAAAATATTTTATAGAAATATAATTTTGACAAAATTTTCTTTAGAAATAAAATTTGTATACAATTTCTATGGAAATACAATTTTTGACAAAATTTTCTATAGAAATAAAATGTTGACAAATTTTTATGGAAATAAAATTTTGCAAAAATTCCCTTAAGTAATAAATTTTTCTATAGAAATAAAATGTTGACAAAATTTTCTATAGAAATAAAACTTTGACATAATTTTCTATAGAAATTAAATTTTGAAACAAATTTCTATAGAAATAAAATTTTGCAAAAATGTTCTATAGGAACTCAACTTTGACAAAATATTTTATAGAAATATAATTTTGACAAAATTTTCTTTAGAAATAAAATGTTGCAATAATTTTCATTTTTATAACTATAAAATTTTGCACAAATTTGCTATAGATACAAAATTTTGCAAGAATTTTCTATAGAAATAAAAATTTCCAAAAAATGTCTAAAGGAAAAAAGTTTGCAAATCTTTCCTATAGAAATCAAATGTTGACAACATTTCCTATTAAAATAATATTTTGACGAAATTTCGGTAGAAATAAAATTTGTACACAATTTCTATGGAAATACAATTTTTGACAAAATTTTCTATAGAAATAAAATGTTGATAAACTTTTATGGAAATAAAGTTTTGCCAAAAATTCCCTTAAGGAATTTTCTATAGAAATAAAATTTTGACAAAATTTTCTATAGAAATAAAACCTTGACATAATTTTCTATAGAAATCAAAATTTGAAACAAATTTCTATATAAATAAAATTTTGCAAAAATTTTCTATAGGAACTCAACTTTGACAAAATATTTTATAGAAATGTAATTTTGACAAAATTTTCTTTAGAAATAAAATGTTGCAATAATTTTCATTTTTATAACTATAAAATTTTGCAAAAATTTGCTATAGATACAAACTTTTGAAAGAATTTTCTATAGAAATAAAAATTTCCAAAAAATTCCTAAAGGAAAAAAAGTTTGCAAAACTTTCCTATATAGTGATAACATTTCCTATTACAATATTTGTACACAAATTCTATGGAAATACAATTTTTCAGAAATAAAATGTTGACAAATTTTTATGCAAATAAAATTTTGCAAAAATTCCCTTAAGGAATAAAATTTTCTATAGAAAGAAAATTTTTTACAAAATTTTCTACAGAAATAAAATTTTTTACAAAATTTTCTATAGAAATAAAATTTTTTACAAAATTTTCTATAGAAATAAAACTTTGACAAAATTTTATATAGAAATTAAATTTTGCAACAAATTTCTATAGAAATAAAAATTTGCAATAATTTGCTATAGGAACTCAATTGACACAAAATATTTTATAGAAATATAATTTTGACAAAATTTTCTTTAGAAATAAAATTTTGCAAAAATTTTAATTTTTATAACTATAAAATTTTGCACAAATTTTCTATAGAAACAAAATTTTGCAAAAATTTTCTATAGAAATAATATTTTGCAAAAAATTCCTAAAGGAATAAAATTTTGCAAAACTTTCCTATAGAAATAAAATTTTGACAGCATTTGTTATTGAAATAATATTTTGACAAAATTTCGGTAGAAATACAATTTGTACTCAATTTCTATGGAAATACAATTTTTCACAAAATTTTCTATAGAAAAAAACTTTGCAAAAACTTTCTATGGAAATAAAATTTTGCAAATATTTCTTAAAGGAATAAATTTCCTATAGAAAAAAAATTTGACAAAACTTTCTATAGAAATAAAATTATGACAAAATTTTCTTTAGAATTACAATTTTGTCAAAATTTTCTTTAGAAATACAATTTTGACAAAATTTTCTTTAGAAATAAAATTTTGACAAAATTCTATAAAGAAATTAAATTTTGCGCAAAAAAATCTATAGAGCTAAATTTTGCAAAATTTTCTATAGAAATTCAATTTTGACAAAATATAATATAGAAATAGAATTTTGACAAAATTTTCCTTAGAAATAAATTTTTACAAACATAGTCTATAAAAATACAATTTTGACAAAATTTTCTATAGAAATAAATTTTTGAGGAAAATTTTCAAAGAACTAAAATTTTGTATAAACTTTTTATAGTATTAAAATTTTATATACATTTTTCTATAGATATAGAATTTTACAAAATTTTTTTTTTTTAATAAATTACATTTTCCCGAAATTTTCTATAAATACAAAATTTTGCAAAAATTTTCTATTGAAAAAATATTGAAATACATTTTCTAATGAAATGATTATATTAGGTAGGTTATAAAGGTCGAACAAAAAGAAAATTAATAAATTGAAATACATTTTCTTTAGAATTAATATTTTAACAAAATTTTCTTTATAAGTCATATTTTGGCAAAGTCTTCTGTAGAAATATATATATTTTTTAATTTTCTCTAAATATAAAATATTGCAAAAATTTTCTACACGCATAAAAATTGGCTAATTTTATGTGGCGACAATCATATTTTTTCTTTGCGTGGTTCTTAACACTTAGACTTTAAACTTCACCCACGCAAGTTTTCGGAATTCACACACACAGGAACACTCTTTTCTCTGAATTTCTATATCGATATACAGAGCCATGAATGCACTTGCCATGCAATATTGTGTTTTCTGTCTATACCGAAGATTAGTATTTATTTCGTATAGACTTTTGCAAAAACTTCTCTCTTTCTCTTCCCACACCATTACAAATGGTATTGTGTTTTTGTACGTAAAAATATTACTCGCATGTGACATGCTATCATGCCTTCTAATATGTTCAAGGAAAATGACTTAACATGAGGATATCGGAAAATTGCATATCAAAAATTGTTTTGTTATATTAAAATGGCATTCTGTTATAGGATAACGTTTCTCCTCAGAAGAAAATTCAATTAAAGCTGGAATAAGAAAGACAATGGTTTTGCATTTTCATGGCTAGAATGAAATTTAAAGGCCTCTTACGATTATTCTCATGGAATTTTTAACAAAGTTGAGCGATTATCGCTACGATATGTAATGACAGGTTTGACAGTTAGACTATCGTTTGACCTGGTTTTTCATTTCATTTCTTTTTTTTTTATTTTTATTTTGACAATTTTTACTGTGAAAATTAAATTGATCAATAGTAAAGTTATATTAAGTTTCGATTGATATGACCTTCAATATGCAATCGCTATCGATTGAAAAATGAATTACGTCAAATGTTAAAATTCTTTCGACATTAAAGCCATGGTGGTATTATGAAATGAGTTGGTAATCATTTTGTTTTATGTTAAGGAAAAAATTTATTTTGCAAATGTATTTTTTCACAATATAACATATATGGGTCAGTCTACGGGGATGTAAGACATGTGATTCAATGATTTTGAAATTTTGTTGACATATAAAATGTGCCATCAATAAATGAAAAATTTCCGCGGTTTTTGTTGCCATTTCAAAATTTATAGAAATTTTTAACAAAAAATCGTATTTTGCAAAATTTTATTACTATCGAATATTTTGTCACCTTTTTATTTCTATAGACAATTTTGTCGAAATTTTATTTCTACGGTAAATTTTGACAAAACTTTATTTCTATTGAAAATTTTGACAAAATTTTATTTCTATAGAAAATTTTGTCAAAATTTTACGTCTATAGAAAATTTTGTCAAAATTTTATGTCTATAGAAAATTTTGCAAAATTTTATTTCTATAGAAAATTTGATAAAAATTTCTATAGATAATTTTTGTCAAAATTTTATTTCTATAGAAAATTTTCTCAAAATTTTATTTCAATAGAACATTTTGTCAATCTCTGATTTCTATAGAAAATTTTGTTTAAAATTTATTTATATTTAAGGAGTAATGGCCAAATTAAGTTTTTCATATAAAAATTTGAATTTTTTCAGGATTTTCATCGAAATTTTACCTTTTTGGGGTGGTCACGAATTAAGGTCCTTTTGGCTCTAGGACGCATATTTAAGGAGTTAAGACCAAAATAAGTTTTTCGTATAAAAATTTGAATTTTCATTGAAATTTTGATTTTTTGGGGTGGACATGAATTAAGGTCCTTTCCGCTCTAGGACGTATATTTAAGGAGTTATGGCCAAAGAAGTTTTTCATATAAAAATTTGAATCTTTTTTTCATCGAAATTTTGATATGTTGGGGGTGGTCATGAATTAAGGTCCTTTTGGCTCTAGGACGCATATTTAAGGAGTTCTGGCCAAAAAAGTTTTTCATATAAAAATTTGAATCTTTTCACGATTTTCATCGAAATTTTGATTTTTTGGGGGTGGTCATGAATTAAGGTCCTTTTGGCTCTAGGACGCATATTTAAGGAGTTATGGCCAAAATAAGTTTTTCATGAAAAAATTTGATTTTTTTCAGAATTTTCATCGAAAGTTTGTTTTTTTGCGAGTGGTCATGAATTAAGGTCCTTTTGGCTCTAGGACGCATATTTAAGGAGTTATGGCCAAAATAAGTTTTTCATATAAAAATTTTAATTTTTTCAGGATTTCATCGAAATTTTGATTTTTTGGGGGTGGTCATGAATTAAGGTCCTTTTGGCCCTAGCACGTATATTTAAGGAGTTATGGCCAAAATAAGTTTTTCATATAAAAATTTGAATATTTGCAGGATTTTCATCGAAATTTTACCTTTTTGGGGGTGGTCATGAATTAAGGTCCTTTTGGCTCTAGGACGCATATTTAAGGAGTTCTGGCCAAAAAAGTTTTTCATATAAAAATTTGAATCTTTTCAGGATTTTCATCGAAATTTTGATTTTTTGGGGGTGGTCATGAATTAAGGTCCTTTTGGCTCTAGGACGCATATTTAAGGAGTTATGGCCAAAATAAGTTTTTCATATAAAAATTTGAACTTTTTAAGGATTTTCATCGAAATTTAGATTTTTTGGGGGTGGTCATGAATTAAGGTCCTTTTTGCTCTAGGACGTATATTTAAGGAGTTATGGCCAAAATTTTCTAAAAATTTTATTTCAACAGAACATTTTGTCAGTCTTTTATTTCTATAGAAAATTTTGTCTAAAGTTTATTTCTATGAGAATGTTGTCAAAATTTTATTTTTATAGAAAATGTTATCACAAGTTTATTTCTTTAGAAAATTTTGTCAAAATTTTATTTCTATAGAAAAATTTTTTCTATAGAAATCTATTGACAATTTGTGTCAAAATTGTATTTCTATAGAGAATTTTCTCAAAATTTTATTTCAATAGGAAAATTTGTCAATCTCTTATTGCTATAGAAAATTTTGTCTAAAATTTATTTCTATGAGAATGTTGTCAACATTTTATTTTTATAGAAAATGTTGTCAAAATTTTATTTCTATAGAAAACTTTGTCCAAATTATATTTCTGTAGAAAATTTTTTCAAAATTTTATTTCTATAGAAAAGTTTGCAAAATTTTATTTCTATAGAAAATTTAGTAAAAATTTCTATGGATAATTTTTGTCAAAATTTTATTTCTAAAGAGAATTTTCTCAAAATTTTATTTCAATAGAACATTTTGTCATACTTTTATCTCTATAGAAAATTTTGTCAAAAATTTATTTCTATGAGAATGTTGTCAACATTTTATTTTTATAGAAAATTTTGTCAAAATTTTATTTCCAAAGAGAATTTTCTCAAAATTTTATTTTAATAGAACATTTCGTCAATCTTTAATTTTTATAGAAAATTTTGTATAAAGTTTATTTCTATGAGAATGTTGTCAAAATTTTATTTTTATAGAAAATATTGTCAAAAGTTTATTTCTTTAGAAAATTTTGTCAAAATTTTATTTCTATAGAAAATTTTATCAAAAGTTTATTTCTGAAGAAAATTATGTCAAAACTTTATTTCTATAGAAAATTTTATAAAATTTTTATTTCTGCAGAAAATTTTGCAAAATTTTATTTCTATAGAAAATTTTGTCTAAATTTTATTTCTGTTGAAAATTGAGTCCACATTTTATTTCTATAAGAAATTTTGCCAAAATTTTATGTCTATAGAAAATGTTGTAAAAATTTTATTTCTATAGAAAATTTTGTCAAATTTTTATTTCTGTAGAAAATTTTATCAATATTTTATTTCTATAAAAAATTTTGTCAATATTCTATTTCCATAGAAAATTTATGAATTAACTCTTAGCGGGAGAGAAAGAATTTGCAAAATCTACCAAATCATCAAGAATTCAACCAATCTACCAAACAGTAAAAAATCTACCATTTTTGGAATAGTCCTACCAACTGTGGCAACCGCTGGCCTAGAGACAAAAGGAGGTCAATTCGTTACCACCCTCAAAAAATCTTAATTTCGATAGAAATTCTAAAAAAATCCAAAGTTTTATATTAAAAAAAATTGTCTCGGCCACTCTCGTGGAATATGCATACTAGAGCCAAAAGTAGGTTAATTCGTGACCACCAAAAAAAATAATAAAATTTCGATAGAAAACCTAAAGAATCCAAACTACCCCTAAAAATTAAAAAAAATAGATTCTAAAAAAATCCAAATTTTTATATGAAAAACTCATTTTGGTGATATCTCCTTATTTTGGTCATAGAGCTTAGCGGGTAGTATGAATTAACTCTTAGCGGGAGAGAAAGAATTTGCAAAATCTACCAAATCATCAAGAATTCAACCAATCTACCAAACAGTAAAAAATCTACCATTTTTGGAATAGTCCTACCAACTGTGGCAACCGCTGGCCTAGAGACAAAAGGAGGTCAATTCGTTACCACCCTCAAAAAATCTTAATTTCGATAGAAATTCTAAAAAAATCCAAAGTTTTATATTAAAAAAAATTGTCTCGGCCACTCTCGTGGAATATGCATACTAGAGCCAAAAGTAGGTTAATTCGTGACCACCAAAAAAAATAATAAAATTTCGATAGAAAACCTAAAGAATCCAAACTACCCCTAAAAATTAAAAAAAATAGATTCTAAAAAAATCCAAATTTTTATATGAAAAACTCATTTTGGTGATATCTCCTTATTTTGGTCATAGAGCTTAGCGGGTAGTATGAATTAACTCTTAGCGGGAGAGAAAGAATTTGCAAAATCTACCAAATCATCAAGAATTCAACCAATCTACCAAACAGTAAAAAATCTACCATTTTTGGAATAGTCCTACCAACTGTGGCAACCGCTGGCCTAGAGACAAAAGGAGGTCAATTCGTTACCACCCTCAAAAAATCTTAATTTCGATAGAAATTCTAAAAAAATCCAAAGTTTTATATTAAAAAAAAATTGTCTCGGCCACTCTCGTGGAATATGCATACTAGAGCCAAAAGTAGGTTAATTCGTGACCACCAAAAAAAATAATAAAATTTCGATAGAAAACCTAAAGAATCCAAACTACCCCTAAAAATTAAAAAAAATAGATTCTAAAAAATCCAAATTTTTATATGAAAAACTCATTTTGGTGATATCTCCTTATTTTGGTCATAGAGCTTAGCGGGTAGTAATTCGTGACCAACCCCAAAAAATCAAATTTTTTCCAAAAATTCCACCAAAAATCTAAATTTCGACATTCCCACGATAAAAGCCACTTATTGTTGAAATTTATGGAAACAATTCTCCTAGGTATTACATACTTGGAATTTTTAATTAAATGTGTTTAGACTTAATTAAAATAATGAATAATGAATCGATAAAGATGCACTTAATTTGTTATTTCTTACTTTTCAATGTATATTTATTACAAATAATTTTCTTTTTTTAAAGAATTCAATGTAGACGTATCTAGCAGTAACCTTACCTGTTTTTTTTTTTAATTTCACGTGCTTATTAATTTTTCTCCCCCGGTGCCTATACGTCATCCTTATAACCATGACATTGCAACTTTTCTTTTTTATTAACATTTCACAGCAAATATCGAATGAATTTATTATTCTTTTCAGCTCACTTTTTATGTTGCTTTTTTTGTATACAGTTCAGTAATTAGTCATTCAAATGTCCGTTATAAGCTGGCATTTTGGTGTGGTAAAAATGCCTATGGCGGAAACAACCATTATTGTTCGCTTAAATTAATATACGAAAATAAAAGAAAAATTTAATTGAAATATGTTGTATGCTTCACTGCCCTGCACTGAATGACATGGAAAGGAGAAAAAAACGAAAAAGGATTTTTAGTGTGAATCAACAGCATTTATTACCATTCGTTTTCCTTTTTTTTGCCATGCCATGGCATGAGAGGATTTAAGTGATTCAATTTGATGATTGATTTTTAATGCACCATCAACAAATTGATTCTTGTGATCCTTTTTTTTCGACCTTTTGTTCGGGGTTGATAGAATCGGAAAATAAACAGAGAATCACTTGATTTGAATTTAGTTTTCCCACCTGTAATACTTTCATGATATGTCGCCTTACGACAAAAAACAAAACCAAGGAATATTAGCAATTCTAATTTATCTAAAAGCACATCCACATTCCACATCCGCATCCGGTATAGCATTGTTGAATTTTATATTAGAAAAATTAGTCTGCTTTGTTTGCCATGCACTACCACCACCACCAACCAAACAACCAACCATCCACCCAACACACCGTCCGCCCGCAAACACCAACCATCCTTAGCTTTGATTCTTACTTTTGTTGCTTTATCAAATGCCAGACTAAAATCCACCAACAACAACAAAAGTAGCATCCCAAAAAAAATGCAACATCATAATTATCCTAAAATCTTCAAATGAGTTCATTGATGTGTATACTTACTGCATATTTCTCTATCTCTGTCTCACACACACATGTTCTCTTCTCATTCTCTTTTTTCCTGTTCTTTTTGGCATTTTTACAGATGCGACAATTATCGCACACTCACCTAGTAAAACGACAAAAAAGACATTATCTGTCATTGTCGTCGTCTTCGTCTACATCGTCGTCGTCGTCATAATTCGTATAAGCTTTGCCATCACGACAATCATTTCTCAATATCTAAGTGAATTGTGGTTGTGTACAACGACTTGAATACTGAGAGGCTGAACACGCTCTTCTCTATTCAAACCAAACATAGAGAGAGAGAGGCTTATTCATCACAACACATATCATAGGTGTTAGAGCGAGTGTGTACGTGTGTGTGTGGTTATTGGTAGTCCAGAAATTTGCAACAGCAGCAGTAGCAGAGCATAACAAGCTTCTTGTTAGCAAGAGAGTGACGTGAGAGTTTGAAACGTTGTGTAAAAAGAGATAAACCGCGGCTATACCGCGGCAGATTATGTCACGAGACGATTACAATCCTGTAACAAGCTCTGGTGTTCGTAGCCCGGGTCGTGCCAGGCGACTGACGGAATTACCAACAGTTGATCGTTCGCCATCACGGGATTACGGTGCACGTGGAAGTCCTTTAGGTGAAGATATTCTCAATATATATTTACATACAATGGAAATTTTTTAGTAGATTATTGTTATATTTGTTGATTTTTTTATTTTAATATTACAAGCTTAGTTCTATTATTTATTATTTTGCTCAAAAACGATACGTTACGATACGTTTTATTGCGCTGTAAAATAATTGTGTTTGCTCCATTCATCCGTAATAAATCGAAATATTAGTCTCAGACCCCATAAGGCATATACACTCTGGATCGTGGTGAAATTCTGAGTCAATGTAGCGATGTCCATCCGTCTAGCTGTCAAATTTGCCACATTTGATAGAATTATACCAAAAATTGAAGAATTTTTAGTATTTCGTACATTGGCAGAATTCTTAATACTTTGGTAGATTTTATAAAATATTCCTCTCCAACCAGTAGAGGTACTAAAAATTTTTCTATAAAAATAAAATTTTGACAAAATTTTCAACACAAATAAAATTTTTTAAAATTCTCTATAGAAATAAAATCTTGACCATATTTTCTATAGAAATATAATTTTTACAAAATTTTCTATAAAAATAAAATTTTTACAAAATTTTCTGTAGAAATAAAATTTGGCAAAATTTTTTATAGAAATGAAATTTTTGGCAATATTTCCACTAAAAATAAATTTTTGACACAATTTTCTATAGAAATAACATTTTTACAAAATTTTCTATTGAAATAAAATTTTGTCAAATTTTTCTATAGAAAAGCAATTTCGACAAAGTTTTCTATAGAAATAAAATTTGGACAAAATAATATAAAATGTTTACAAAATTCTCTAAAGAAATAAAATCTTACCATATTTTCTATAGAAATAAAATTTTTACAAAATTTTCTATTGAAATAAAATTTGGAAAAAAAATTCTATAGAAGTAAAATGTTGACCTAATTTTCTATAAAAATAAAATTTGGAAAACAATTTTAATAGAAATAAAATGTTGACACAATTTTCTACAGAAATAAAATTTTGGCAAAATTTTCTATCGAAATAACATTTTGACAAATTTTTTTATAGAAATAAAATTTTGACAAAATAAAATAAAATGTTTATGAAATTCTCTATAGAAATAAAATCTTGACCATATTTTCTATAGAAATAAATATTTTCTATAGAACTAAAATTTTTGAGAAATTTTTTTATAGAAAAAAAAATTGTGAGAAATTTTTCTATAGAAATAAATTTCTGACAAAATTTTCTATAAAAAAAATTCTATAGAAATCAAATTTTGATAAAAGTTTTGATAAAATTTTTCATAGAAATAAAATTTTGACAAATTTTTTTATGGAAATAAAATTTTGACAAAATTTTCTATAGAAATAAAATTTTGACAAAATTTTCTATGGAACTACAATTTTGACAAAAATTATCTATAGAAATCAAATATTTAGAAAATTAAAATTGTGCGAAATTTTTTATATACATAAAATTTTGACAAAATTATCTATAGAAATAAAATTTAGACAAAGTTTTCTATAGAAATAAATTTGATAAAATTTTTTATAGATATAAAATTTTGACAAGAGTTTCTATGGAAATAAAATTTTGACCAAATTTTCTATGGAAATAAAATTTTGACAAACTCTTCTATAGTAATAAATTTTTTTCAAAAAGTTTGTATAGAAATAACTTTTTGATAAAATTTTCTATAGAAATAAAATTTTGATAAAATTTTCTATAGAAATAAAATTTTGACAAAATTTTCTATGGAAATAAAATTTTGACACAATTTTCTATAGAAATATAATTTTGACAAAATTTTCTATAGAAATACAATTTTGAGTTAATTTTCTATAGAAATACAATTTTGAGTAAATTTTCTATAGAAATAAAATAAGCTTTTTTCGGTTGTCCGTCCGTCGATCTATTAAATTATGCTATCTTCCAAACGACACAACCTATCGACTTGAAACTTGGTACAATCAGTTGTTATTGATGAAGGTAGGTTGGGCGCCCATATAAACCGATCCCCCAGATTTCACATCTGAAGTTTCGTGGAAATTTAAATTTCATCCATAATATTCAATCCCAGAATTGTACACTGTTAATTTTCTGAAAAATCCAATGGGATACCTTTCAGATCATAATAATACGTATCGTTACGTTACGTTATTCTATTTATTTTTCTAATGTTTTTCCACTCTTCTTTTTTGTTCGTTTTCTAATTTGCTTTTTTCTTAGTTCTCTAAGTGGTGAACGTGAAAAAATGGAAAAAAATTCAAACAAATTTATGCAAATTGACCTTTTTCCGTTTTCATTTCACCAATTTTGAAATGAAATCTTCAAAAACGTGAAATGAAAACAACAGCCAAAAAAAGTAGAATAATTCAGTGTCGAAAGAAAAGAGAACAAACATTTCGCTTGAGTTTTTTTTTCGTTTTCAGCTTTTTTACACGATCTGTTTTCGTGTCGATTTGTTTAGACGGTATTGCTTTGCATACAATTTGGTTCTACTATTGAAACGAATTGAATTGAGCAAAAAAAAACCAAAAAAAACGTGTATCAATTGTATGTTACCCTACGGTTTCCTGGGTAAACAAATGAAAAACACAATTGTCTCCATGTTGGTTTACTACAGATTTCAACATTGAATTTGGAATATCAGGTTTTTTGCTGAAGATGAAATTACTGTGAATAATTTCTACTAGATTTTGAATTTTTATTTAAAATGGATGGCTTTTATAGGAAACCATTGAGATTCATATGTGCATTTGTTTAAAATAAAAGAATGCGGGGAAAAATATAATTTTTTTGTTGGTTTAAATTATTTATAGACCTTTTTAAAATTAAAATTAAAGACATTCGCTTTTATCGAATTTCAGTTTTGTTCAAAATACAAAACTTTTAGTTGATTAAATTGAAGTTAATTCTTTTGTTTTTGAATCTTAAAATCGATTCCCAAGGTAAAATATATTTTTTTTTTTTGTAAATTTTGAATTAAACCATTTTGGATTTTTTGTTTAAGAGGTTGGTCCCATTACAGATGGAAAATAGAAAAAATTATATTTTATTCTTTTTTTTTATAAATCGACTTAAGGTCATTTTCATGTAGCTTCGAATTTCCGGAGCTTCATGAAATTCGGGGATATTGTGGGCTTAAATTTAATTTTGACAAATCACTTTCTTCAATTCTACCATGTGATTTGGTACGTGGGGACGTATGATGCATATAAATTTTTTGCACCCCTGTGCGTATACTTTATGTAGTTCATTTAACTATGAATAATGCGACAAAGTTGAAAACGATTTGGTATAAATTTTATAATTACATTGTTGTGATTATTTAATAGAAAAACTCTTACTAAATTTCAATATATTCACAATTGGTTATTTTTAAAAGAAACGATGCTAATTTTTTGATCTAATACATAAAGAGGTACTCTTAGGTACAAAATTTATGTTTTGACTTTTTGTAAATTGTTTTACATTTTCTGAATTTTCGTTGTGGACCTATAAGTGTATATAGCCCCCGGGAGCCATTGTGGTGCAATGCTTAGCATGCATGTCTTGCATAGGAATGTTCTTAGTTTCAATCCTAATATCTGGTGCGATTGTTAATATGAGCGTCTTGCATACACTGTTGCCACAATTGGTAGAATTTTACCAAAAATGGTAGATTTTTTACCGTTTGGTAGATGATAGAATTCTTGATGTTTTGGTAGATTTTGCAAACATTTCTCTCCAGAGGTATTTCACAAATTTTCTATAGGAATACAACTTTGACAACATTTTCTATAGAAATAAAATGTTGACAAAATTTTCTATACAAATAAAATTTTCACAAAATTTTATATTGAAATAAAATTTTGACAAAATTTTATACTGAAATAAAATTTTGACAAAATTTTCTATAGGGATACAATTTTGACAAAATTTTCTATAGGAATAAAATGTTGACAACATTTTCTATAGGAATTTGAAAACATTTTTTCTAGTTACAAATCTTGACAAAATTTCCTCTAGGAATAAAATTTTGACAAAATTTTAGAAAAATTTACCAAAATTTCTGTAGGAATACAATATGGACAAAATTTCTTATAGAAAACCATCTAAAAAATTATAAAAACAAAAATTAAAAAATTTTCAGTAGGAATAAACAAAACAAAATTTTCTATTGAAATAAAATTTTGACAAAATTTTCTATAGGGTTAACATTTTGAAACAATTTTGAGAAAATTTTCTATAGAAATAAAATTTTGAGAAAATTTTATATATGAAATAAAATTTTGACACAAATTTCTTATATTTTCTACAGGAATAAAATTTTGACAAAATTGTCTATAGAAATAAATCGTTGACAACATTGGGATAACATTTTGACACAATTTCTTATAGGAATAAAATGTTGACAAAATTTTCCCTAGGAATTTGACAACATTTTTTTAGGTACAAAATCTTGACAAAATCTTCTCTAGGAATAAAATTTTGAGAATATTTTCTATAAAAACAAATTAAAAAAAAAAATACAACATTTTCTGTAGTAATAAAATTTTGACAAACTTTGCTGTAGGAATAAAATTTTGACAATGTTTTCTCTAAAAATTAAATTTTGACATAATTTTTTCTAGGAATAAAATTTTGACAAACTTTAAGTAAATTTTAACAAAATTTTCTCTAGAAATAAAATGTTGCCTAACTTTTCTATAGGATTAAAATTTTTACACAATTTCTTATAGGAATAAAATGTTGACATTTTCTTTAGAAATAAAATTTTGAGAAAATTTTCTATAGAAATAAAATATTGAGAAAATTTTCTTTAGAAATAAAATTTTGACAAAATTGTCTATAGGAATAAAATTTTGACAATATATTCTATAGGAATAAAATTTTGACAAAATTTTCCATAGCAATAAAATTTTGACAACATTTTCTATAGGAATAACATTTTTACACAATTACTTATAGGAATAAAATGTTGACAAAATTTTCTCTAGGAATTTGACAACATTTTTTCTAGGTACAAAATCTTGAAAAAATTTTCTCTACGAATAAAATTTTGAGAATATTTTCTACAAAAGCAAATGAAAAAAAATGTACAAAATTTTCTGTAGTAATCAAATTTTAACAAAGTTTTCTCTAGAAATTAATTTTTTTCTAGGAATAAAAATTTGACAAAATTTTCTCTAGAAATTAAATTTTGACAAAATTTTCTCTAGAAAGTAAATTTTGACAAAATTTTCTCTAGAAATAAAATCTTGACTAATTTTTGTGTAGGAATAAAATTTTGGCAAAAATTTCTATAACAACCAAATACAAACAAATTTTCCAAAAACTAAAATTTTCATAAAATTTTCTATAGAAATAAAATTTTCACAAAATTTTATACAGCAATACAATTTTGTCTAAATTTCTTATAGAAATAAAATGTTGACAACATTTTCTGTAGAAATAAAATTTTGAGAAAATTTTCTATAACAATAAAATTTTGATAAAATTGTCTATAGAAATAAATCGTTGACAACATTTTCTATAGCTATAAAATTTTGACACAATTTCTTATAGGAATAAAATGTTGACAAAATTTTCTCTAGGAATTTGACAACATTTTTTCTAGGTACAAAATCTTGACAAAATCTCCTCTAAGAATAAAATTTTGAGAATATTTTCTATAAAAATAAATTTAAAAAAATTGACAAAATTTTCTGTATTAATAAAATTTTGACAAACTTTGCTGTAGAAATAAAATTTTGACAACGTTTTCTCTAAAAATTAAATTTTAACAAAATTTTTTCTATAAATAAAATTTTGACTAACTTTTCTATAGGATTAAAATTTTGACACAATTTCTTATAGGAATAAAATGTTGACATTTTCTTTAGAAATAAAATTTTGAGAAAATCTTCTATAGAAATAAAATATTGAGAAAATTTTCTTTAGAAATAAAATTTTGACGAAATTGTCTATAGAAATAAAATTTTGACAATATTTTCTATAGGAGTAAAATTTTGACAAAATTTTCCAGATAAATAAAATTTTGACAACATTTTCTATAGGAATAAAATTTTGAAAAAATCTTCTCTAGGAATACAATTTTGAGAATATTTTCTACAAAAACATATTAAAAAAAATCACAAAATTTTCTGTATTAATCAAATTTTAACAAAGTTTTCTCTAGAAATTAAATTTTGACAAAATTTTTTCTAGGAGTAAAAATTTGACAAAATTTTCTCTAGAAATTAAATTTTGACAAAATATTCTCTAGAAAGTAAATTTTGACAAAAATTTCCTTAGAAATAAAATCTTGACTAACTTTTATGTGGGAATAAAATTTTGACAAAAAATTCTATAGCAACCATATACAAAAATTTTTCCAAAAATTAAATTTCCATAAAATTTTCTATAGAAATAAAATTTTCACAAAATTTTATATAGCAATAAAATGTTGACAACATTTTCTGTAGAAATAAAATTTTGAGAAAATTTTCTATAGACATAAAACAAATTTCATATCGACTGTCAACTAAGTTACACGTACCTTGGAGCTGCTCCCAAAGAACTGCAAAATTTTTTGTAAACAAAGAGACTCTACGGGCAGAAAGCATACCACCATATAGATTGGATGCCAGCTGACGAGTGATGATTGAAACTCAACGCTAAGCCTCACCGGTGAGTCAGTAAAATTCATATTTTCCTCGGTTTGTTTTGTGAAAATTGTATTTATTACCACTGGAAAGCTAATTTTTGCACCGCCATAATTAAACCAAAATAATAATATCAGCTGGCCTGTTCCTTCAAACATAGGGCAGGCAATAACACACAATCAGAACAAATAATTATCGATCAGCCATAAATCGCATTGCCAACCAATCGATAAAAGGGTTGGAAATTTAGCGCCCCAAAGTATGCCACAGTATGAGCCAACCAACTAACTTATTGAATACCCATCAAACATTTTCAAGTCCGATTTCAAAACGCAATAGGTCAGAAATATCTCCTGAAACAGATAAAAGTGCATCGTCTAGTAAAATGAATCTCCCCGCTGAGGACCTTGTAAACATAATTAAATCTACAATTAACATAAGTCTTGATGATAAATTAAAATCAGTAGCAACGAAAACTGATATACAAGATATAAAGACAGAAATCAACAATATAGGTTTCGAAATAACTCGACTTAGAGAGGAAAATAAAGAACTTAAACACGAATTACAAAAAATGAAAAAAGAAAACGATGAACAGAAAAAGGATATTCTGTGGATGCAACAACAAATAAAATCAAATAATATTTTCGTTCGTGGGCTTAACCACTCTCAGGATCCAAAGGCCGAAATAGAAAATATTTTCAGGAATAGAATGAATATAACACCAGATATTAAAACAGTACGAAAAATATTTGACCGAAATGGAAAAATGGGAGTAATAGTGCAGCTGAAATCAGAGGAAGATGTTGAAATCGTATTTCGTCATACCAGGAACCTAATTGGTACCAGCATATATGTAGAGCGTGACCTGATTCCAACAAAGCAACAACACAAAAAAGTTTGCCTACTACTGAAGTCGAAAATTTTAGCAATTAGCAAAGAACACAAGGTCCTGGTAAGAGAAGACAGAATTAAAATCAAAGATGTATGGTTTTCCTGGAATGGAGAACACAAGCTTGTCTGTGGAAAGTATAATGCTGAAAGTGAGCTGGTGAAACTATATGGAGATCCAATCAAATACCTAAATACGAATTTTGAATCGTTATTGGAAGAAACTTCTTCAAAAAACTAGTAAAAGTCTGTCATAATTCGTATAATAATCTGTCAATACTTTCATATAACGTTAATGGAATAGAAAATAAATACCTGTATCCAACATTTTTTAATTACGTAAATACACACGATATATTTTTCTTATCAGAAACACACCTCATGGGAAACAAAATTGAAAATGTTAAAAAATACTTTCCTGGCTTCGAAATTCATAATGAACCCGCCACAAGAACGTATAGTCATGGTAGAGGAATTGGTGGATCCATACTGGGAGTAAACAAACAAATTGGAGCTATCGGCATCAAATATAGACCAATTCAATATAGGAACATATTTTATTACGAATTTTATACAAATAAAAACTCTCTATTTTCACTCATACCACTTTATCTTCGACCCTCCTGTTGGAATGAACATTTTAATATCGTAGGTAGCCTATTTGAAGAAAATATAATAATAAATCCCATTATTATTGGAGATCTAAATGCGAGAATTGGAGAGTACTGTCAACACCTTAATGAAATCTACGAAGAACTTTTCGACGCCGGCTTAGAGGAACGAAAATCGAAGGACCAAACAATAAATGGCAACGGTCGAAAATTACTAGAACTTTGCGACAATAATAATCTATTGATCTTGAATGGCAGAACAAGAGGAGATGCTGATGGTGATCTAACCTTTATAAGCTCTACTGGTGGATCCGTAAATGATATTTGCGCAGTTTTTCAGGATGCATTAAAACTGGTGGAAGAATTCAGGGTAGGAGACGAAACATGGTCAGATCATTTGCCAATTACTCTAATCTATAAAGTACCAACTGAATGTAAAGCGAAAAAAACTTTAAATTTACTGCCAAAACTGCAATGGAATGATGAGGACACAGAGAACTACAAAATTCGAATTAACCAAAATTTACATAATTTGGTAATAGCCAATAATGACCCCACATTGGGGGATTTAGCTAAAGTTATATCAGAATCATCAAGACAACAAATATATAGGAATAAAACTTTCAATCCCAAACATAAATGGTACAACTTCCAATGCCACAATGCCAGAAACAAAATGTTCAACCTGCTCAAGAACCATAAATCAATTAACACTGCAGACTCCAAGGAGAAGTATTTGAGCGCAGTAAAAAAATACAAAGCAATATGCAAGAAAAGCAAAAAGAAATATTCAGAAGAGTTGCTTGAGAAAATAAATAACGTCTGGGATTCAAAACAATGGTGGAAAGTAGCCAGAGAAATAAGAAATGATTCATATAACATAAGTTTAAAAATATCATCAACAGACTTCAGAGAATATTTTAAAACACTACTAAACCCGGAAAAATCCGTTGTGGAAATACACTATGCACCGAATTATTATGTAGACCCATTTTTGGACTGCGATATTAGTCTAACTGAGCTTAAGGCTGTATTAAAAAAACTAAAGATAAACAAAGCGCCTGGGGAAGATCGTATTTCGTATGAGCATATTGTTAACGCCCCTGAAAACTTTCATCTTCAACTTCTGAAACGCTACAATAACATCCTAGAAACTGGAGATATAGACAGTAAATTTGCAAAATCCATTATCTTTCCGATACATAAAAAAGGAGATATTACACAACCAAAAAATTATAGAGGTGTAGCTTTCATGAATTGCTTAGCCAAAATTATGATGGGTGTTCTGAACGAAAGATTGGCTAATTGGACAGAACATCATAGAGTTTTAAATGAATTCCAAGCAGGGTTTAGAAAGGGATACTCTACAATTGATAATATTTATAATCTAACTTCAATCGTCAGCCTTCGTTATAAAGAACGGAAGAAAACATATGCTTTCTTTGTCGACTTCAAGGCGGCATTTGACAACGTATGCAGAAAGTCGCTTATATATAAACTTCATCAATTAGGGATATCCTATAAATTCATTAAGGTGCTGGAGAATATTTACAGCAACACTGAATATGCCATTTGGACTGGCGAAGAATTGTCTGAATACTTTGAGACTAATTCAGGCGTTAAACAAGGGTGTTTGCTTTCTCCATTACTTTTCGCATTGTATATCAATGATTTACACGATTTTCTACAAGGAGGTATTAACACACACAATATGAATATAAGGATATTATTATACGCAGATGATATTGTTATCCTCGCAGAAGACATATCTACCATGCAATCAATGATCTCAAGACTTGAAAACTATTGCGACCTGTGGAACTTAACAGTAAATATGGAAAAATCGGAAATAATGATATTTCGCAATGGAGGACGGTTAAGTAGAAATGAGGAATGGTTTTATAAAGGAAATATAATAAAAATCGCTAAGGAATACAATTACTTGGGCGTAACACTTACTCCTAGAATGAAATTCTTAAAACATGTGGAAAAAAGAACAGCCCAATCGAAAACAGCTATAAATGTTACTTGGGCTAGCCTAATAGAGAATAAAGAAGTAAATTATCATATGAAATGGAAGCTATATCAAGCCGTATGTCGAGCAATCCAATCATATGCTGCGCAAGTGTGGGGTTTCTCGTATTTTGAAGCAGTTGATAAATTGCAAAGGTATTTTCTAAAGAAGACTCTAAAACTACCGAGTTTCACCCCAAATTATGCACTTATGCTGGAAACTGGCATTGAGAATAGCCATCTTTACACACTGAATCTTCATTTGCAATATATTCATAAAACACTGTACCAATTTGAAGATCATCGTTTACCAAAAATAATGACAAAACTTTTGATACAGGAGGAGGTGTTCTGGGTGAGAGATGTCAAAAATATGGCCCAAAACTTAAACTTGGTGTGGCCAAATACAAACCTTAGAAGCGAGTGGGAATCTTTTTGTACAAATATAATAAAATATAAGCACATGGACGGGGTCCAAAGCAATTTGAGGCGGAAATCGCAAAGTTTTTCTAGGGTATATAAATACTTAGATCACACAAGAGGACAATATTATTTTACTGATCTCTTTAATACTAAGCAAATTAGTTGGATTTTCCGAGCACGATCTGGACTTATAGCTCTTAATTCTACGAATTTTAGTAGAGAAGAAGGGGAGGGAAACTGCACTTTATGCAATTTAAACGAGAAAGAGACATTATTCCATTTTTTAGGAGAATGCCCAATGCTAAGAGAATTCAGGATTCGTACTTTTCAAGTGCAAACCTTAACACAATCAGAAATGGTTAACATATTGAATGGAATCGGCGATGATGATTGGATTAAACTTGCCAAATATTTAGAGGCAGCTTCAAAATATAGAGCATTTCTGATAAATGAATATAATGGAATGTAACTTTAATATATTTGGAATTATGGCAGACGGTCACACTCGACCCATTGTCATTACACATACATTTTTCTTGTTTACTAAGATACTTTTGTATTGTCAAATTACTTATTGTAAAGATTGTATGATCTTGTAAATAAAGAAATTGAATTGAATTGAATTGAATAGACATAAAATTTTGACATCATTTTCTATGGGACTAAAATTTTGACACAATTTCTTATAGGAATAAAATGTTGACAACATTTTCTATTGGAATTTTACAAAATTTTTTCTAGGTACAAAATCTTGTCTAGAAATAAAATTTTAAGAATATTTTCTACAAAAAAAATTGACAAAATTTTCTGTAGTAAATAAATTTTGACAAACTTTTCTGTAGGAATAAAATTTTGAAAAGTTTTCTATAGAAATTTAATTTTGACATAGTTTTTTCTAGGAATAACAATTTGACAAAACTTTCTCTATGAATAAAATTTTGACAAAATTTTCTCTAGAAAGTAAATTTTGACAAAATTTTCTCTAAAAATAAAATTTTGACTAAATTTTGTGTAGGAATAAAATTTTGACAAAAATTTCTATAGGAATAAAATGTTGACAACACTTTCTATAGGAATTTGACAGCATTTTCTCAAAGTATAAATCTTGACAAAATCTCTACTAGGAATAAAATTTTGGCAAATTTTTTTTAAAAACAACTTTAAGAAAAATTTAGCAAATATTCTGTAAGAATAAAATTTTGACAAAATTTCCTATAGAAAAACATTTAAAAAATTATAAAAACAAAAATTACAAAATTTTCTTTAGGAATAAAATTTTGACAAAATTTTCTGTATGAATAAAGTTTTAATTAAATTTTCTGTAAGAATAAAAATTTGACAAAATTTTCTATAGGAATAAAATTTTTACAAAACTTTCTATAGGAATAAAATTTTCACAAAATTTTCTATTGAAATAATATTTTGACTAAATTTTGTATAAAATTGACAAAAATTTCTATAGCAACATAAATGAAGAATTTTTCGAAAAAATAAAATTTTCATAAAATTTTCTATAGAAATAAAATTTTTACAAAATTTTATATAGGAATAAAACTGTGAATAAATTTCCTATAGGTGTTTGATTACCTAGTAATAAAATCTTGACAAAATTTTCTCTAGGAAAACAATTTTTACAAAACTTCCTAGAAGAATGAAATTTTGACAAAAATTTTCTCTAGGAATAAAATTTTCACCCAAATTTATATTGCAAAAAAATTGACAAATTTTTCGATAAAAATAAAATGTTGACAAAATTTTGTATTGAAATCGAAAACTGAAAAATAACATTTTTTTTGTAATTTTCTTGAAATTTTGGTAGGTTATCTTCAGATCGTGTGGCAACCGTGTTTGCATAGCAATGTAATAGGTTCAATCCTAATTTCTATCAAACACTAAATTGTAGGTTAGGTTAGTTGGCAGCCCGATGTATCAGGCTCACTTAGACTATTCAGTCAATTGTGATAGCACATTGGTGAACTTCTCTCTTATCTCTAAGTGCTGCCCGATTCCATGTTAAGCTCAATGACAAGGGACCTATTTTTTATAGCCGAGTCCGAACGGCTTTCCACATTGTAGTGAAACCACTCAGAGAAGCTTTGAAACCCTCAGAAATGTCACCAGCATTACTAAGGTGGGATAATCCAACGTTAAAAAACTTTTTGCTATTCGGTCGAAGCAGGAATCGAACCCACGACCTTGTGTATGCAAGGCGGGCATGCTAACCATTGCACCACGGTGGCTCCCAACCAACTTTATAGGAATAAGATTTTTACAAAATTCTCTGTAAGAATAAAATTTTCTCTAGGAAAAAATTTTTACAAAACTTCCTAGAAGAATGAAATTTTGACAAAAATTTTCTCTAGGAATAAAATTTTGACAAAAATTTATATTGAAAAAAAAATTGACAAATTTTTCGATAAAAATAAAATTTTGACAAAGCTCAGAGGAGCTTTAAAACCCTCAGAAGTGTCACCAGCATTACTGAGGTGGGATAATCCACCGTTGAAAAACATTTTGGTGTTCGGTCGAAGCAGGAATCGAACGACCTTGTGTATGCAAGGCCTTGTGTATTGGCTTTTGGATAAACGGCATATGTTTATTATCTGTCAATTATACGCACCATTGTATCACATTATTGTTATTACTTATACGTCACTATGAACATTGCGACAATTTGCCCAGTAAATTTGTATTCATTGGCAATATGTACTTTGAATTTACATATAAATCTTAACAAAAAATAGCTTCAATTAATACTTTATACTAGATTTTCCTTTTATATTACTGTATTAGAAAACATACCATTTAAAATGTGAGCAATTATTCGTTTTAGCACAACAATAAAGGAATTCCATTTTCCTGTTTTGTTCTATCCTATTCCAAGAAAAGCAACATCACTTAGAACTTCGCCATAATTGCTTCCAATATTATTGTTTTTATTTTTTTTTTTTTGCAAATTAAATATTTTTCTTCATTATATTTTGCTATTCGCCCTTATCCTATGGGACAAACAAGAAGAAAATATTTCATAGCCTTGGGCAATTAATTATCCATCCAATAATCCCACTTAAAATGTATTACTTATTAAACCAGGACTATAATTAGGTTTCATAAAAAAAAAATTAAAACAACGTATACCTATTATAATCCAATACCCTGTTTACAAAGAAAGAAAGAATTCTCAGGAGTCTCCATTTGTTAGAAGCTTCCTTCTCTTTGAGCCAATTACCACATGGACTACATGTTCTACACAAAAAAAGGGTGTTTACATTACCATACATATTTATTACTTTTATGTATTTCAATTTATTACTATGAATTCGAAAGGCTTGGTTAGTGTCTTTCCCAAGAATATAAGAGGGTTAGAGTAATGGTATAAAAGAGGTTAGGTTTTTTCCCCCAAAGGGAATAATATAAGCACCAGAGAAACAGTGGTAGAGAAACAATTTAGAAATTTTAATAAAATTTTTGGTACAAAAATAACACATTTACATATTTCAAGGAATGGTTTTATAAAAATATAATATTTATTTTTTAACAAATATAGCTCATTTTATATAGGTCCGCAAAAATTTAGTTTTTCATTAACAAAAAATAAATTGAAGATATTTTCTATTTTTTTTATCATATAAAATCTTTACTGATATTTAAACATTTTAGCATGTTGATTTACAAATCGATTGTTTTAAAATTTTCACAAAATTTTCTATAGGAATAAAATTTTCAAAAAATGTTCTATAGGAAAAAAATTGTGACAACATTTCCTATAGGAATAAAATGTTGCCAAAATTTTCTGTAGAAGTTTGACAACATTTTTGCTAGGAATAAAATCTTTACAAAATTTTTTTTTGGAATAAAATTTTGACAAAATTTTCTATCAAAAAAAAATCTATAAAAAAATACCTAATTTTCTGTAAGAATAAAAGATTGACAAAATTTTCTCTAGGAATAAAATTTTGGCAAAAATTTCTATAGCAAGATATTTGAATTTTTTCCATAAAAATAAAATTTTTACAACATTTTCTATAAAAAAAATTTAAAAATAATTTCTATGAAAAATTACAAAGGTTTCTGTAAGAATAAAAGTTTAACAAAATTTTCTCTAGGAATAAAATTTTGGTAAAAATTTTTGTAGCAAGAAATTTGACAGTTTGTTTCCATAAAAATAAAATTTGGACAAAATTTTCGTTAAAAGTAAAATTTAAACAAAAGTTTCTATAGAAACCAAAAACTGAAAAATAAAATATTTTTTATAGTTTTTGGTAATATTTTCTTAAAATTTTGGTAGATTATCTGTAGATCGAGTGTTAAGCGTGTTTGCATAGCAATGTAGTAGGTTCAATCCAAACATCTGCCGAAAACTAAATTGTCTTTCAGCGGTAGTTTATTCAGTCTCAGAAATTCTGGTTACATTTCTGAATGCTTAAATGCTTCTTTAAATGGCTTCAAATGTAATACGAATTAGCATTGGGATGCGGCTATTAAAAAAGGGGTACTCTTGTGTTGGGGGCTACAAAAACCAATCAATTAATCAAGAGACATAATGGTCAGATTAGTCTAAGTAAGCCTAAAATACACTGCTTTTTTCAAAGCTCTCGGATTCTTCAAGACTTGAAATTGTAATGAAAGAAAATCCATTTTTTCCAAAACGAGGATTGCAAAATTGGGGTTTCCAACTTTTTTCCATATTTGTAAAAGGCCATATTCCGGCTACCTATTTTTCAAAAATGTCATTTCCAACTTTTGCGATTTTTGATAAGTCGAATTTGGACGTAGGGTTTCTTGATTTTTTTACGAATTCCGGCTACCTATTTTTCAAAAATTTCATTTCCAACTTTTGCGATTACTGATAAGTCGAATTTGAACGTCGTGTTTCTTGATTTTTTTACGAATTATCAACATACCAAAAATCTATATCACTTTCCCCTTTCAATGCAAACTCGATTTTCCGATTTTTTTAAATACCCAATTTTGGTCACTATTAGAAGTCGCTAAGTCAATTTTTTCCGATATAAAAGTTCGTTAGATTTTTTGGAGTATTCGGTTAAAAGACGATTTTGTCCCCATAAATTATTTCGATTGTTCGTTTTTACTCAATTTTCGCTACGAAAAAAACATTGAAAAATCGTATTTCAAGATGACAAAAAAACAATCTACATTTGCAATTCACATCTGACATCCAGATTTTCCGATTTTTTTGTAAATACCCAATTTTGGCCACTATTAGAAGTCGCTAAGTCAATTTTGGCCGATATAAAAGTTCGTTAGATTTTTTGGAGTACTCGGTTAAAAGACGATTTTGTCCCAATAAATTATTTCGATTATTCGTTTTTTACTCAATTTTCGCTACAAAAAAAAACTGAAAAATCGTATTTGAAGATGACAAAAAAAATCTACATTTGCAAGGCACATCTGACTTACCGATTTTTTTTCGTTAAGAGCTGATTTGGTATATATAAATTTTTGTTCTGAAGAATATTGAAAACCCATTCACTTTTCTAAATCAATTTGCACATTATTACCACTGTGCCATAAAGTATATACCAACATCTTTGTTAGCGAAATATAATTAAATTATCATAAAAATTAATTAGCTTTTGAAATCTCAAAGTAAACCAACCAACAACAACAGGGAGGCAAATAGCACTTAACAATGAATATAAATTCAAATACTAATGCAAAAAACCCAGAGTCTATTCGTTTGCACGAAAACAGACATTTTTATTATTTTATTATTATTAAAATTTCCTGTTGCTTTTTTTTCTTGGGGTGGGCGTGAATTTATAATTAGAAATGTACCATAATAATAATTGTAAAATTTAATTAAAACTAACAAATAGATGTATGTAATTAAGTTTTATTGTAATTACTCCTTGGTTTTTTTTAGGTTTAATTTTAAGAGTGCAATTTAAGAAAAAAAACGAAAAACTCATTATTTTTATCCTAAAACTAATTTTATTATCTTACATCACGCATGCGCATGAACAAACATACTTTTGGTTGCTTATTCTCGTACCAATTTTTGTTTTGTTTTTTTATTTTCATTATCCTTTATTTTATGGTCTTGTATATTTTTGGTTTGGTTCTATATGAACTTTAAATTAAAACAACTTGGGTTGTTGGTTTTCACCCATTGGGTTTGTTATTTTTTCTCGTTTCGTTTCGTTTCGTTTGTTATTTCACCATATCCATGTTAATGGAAATTTAAAATTTAATATAAACATTTTTTTGTTTCCTTCTTTTTTGAAAACATATCCTTTAACAAAAAATTCCATCTCAAAAACACTATGGAATGTGCGATTTCACAAACTCCAATCTCACACCACCTCCATACACCCACACATTATCAACATTCCCATCGCATTTTTTCGTTAACAACGTGACATTGGCTGTTTTTAATGTAAAACATACCATCATATCCACCCACCTCTATTTCTCACCCCTGAACCATACACGATCTCTTGCCCTAATATACCTACTATTCACCTATGCCTATATGGTCTTGGTACATCCAATGAAATCCCCAGTAGTAGAAGAACAAGATATTTTATAAAGAGAGTACCATTAGAATCCCTAGTGAAGTGGCAACAACACCCACCCTAGCCTCTAACATTAGCTAAAAAGAAAGCAATAGCAACAACAACAACAACAACGATATTCCCATACTCATTACTCTACCCAGCGTAGGCATCGCAATAGCAATATTAAAGCAGCAATAACAACAAACAGCAGACATTTAGCCTTCATCACATTAAACGCAGTAATTTTCTCAACAAGAGTATTTGACTATTCTCCCACTCTTGTTCTCTCGTGTGGGTGTCAGTGTTGATAATTACACGTGTTCGACTACAGCAGTGGTTGTATTACATTGCTTGGATTCATCTCGCATATTCGCATATTAACACACTTGTGTGTTATATTGCCACCTGATTCTATTTTTTTGTCGTTTTATTCTTGTCTCTCACCAACAACTGCATTTTATCTGTGACAAGTTAACATTAAAAAAGCCTCAAACTGGATTGCAATTATGGTTAGTAAATAATGACACACACACACACACCCATTCACTATTATTGCCCGTTCGTACAACCAAAACATACATTTCATTCAGTTGTTGTTTTTCCTGCTCGTCCATTATTATTGTTATTACCATTGTTTTGAAAAGTATTCATGTGAAAAATAAAAAGGGAGCCCTAATATGTGTAGTTTGTCTAGGGATGTATGGGAGGGTGTGAGTATAAGTTAATTTCGACACAAGGGATTTAATTTAGTCACCAGAAAATTTTAGTAAGACCACAAAAAGAGATTGTCAATGTATTATATACATTTTATTCTGAGACGATGTCTACATTTGATTCAGATATTTTACGAGACCTTATTTTCGTTTACTTTATAAGAATTTTTTAAATATTACATTTAAAATTAAATATAACATAACCTTGAACGTACATCAAAGATTATCATTACCCTAAGAGAAATTAGTGCAAAGTGCCACTAATGGACCTATTACAGTTTATCAACATTTTTAATTGTCTTATAATTTATTGATTTTTATACTCACTTGATATTAATATCTTTTTGAATCCACACTTTTAATACAATACAACTATCAGAATTATTTATTGTTCAACATATTCCTTTCTGGCGCGATACGTATGGAAAGAGGGTCCCAAAAGTTTGTCCCAAACTGTTTCATGAGCAGTTGTCTATGGGGTAGTCCTACTAAGTTGTTCCAGGACGTGTCCTTTGGGATGAGTCCAAGTCGTGTCCTAAAGTGTAAATTTTCCCAGGCAATGACAAACCGATGTTAAAGGGAACGGTCAATTCCATACGCTTGGACCAGAACTTTGACTGGTCCATACATACCAGGGACTAACCCCGTACCGGTGCTGGGGTTGATCCATTTCCCGTAGGGCAAGTATAATTGTGTGAAATCCCTTAAAGAAGCTTGATGGTTTGACTCCATACCAGTGTTGTCCTGCTTCAATACTACAACATTATGAGAAGAATTCCAATATTAGCTCACACCATTTGACATGGTTCAATCCTGCCATTTTGTTGAGAACTTGCCAACGTTCCTGGATTGTTTTTTGTCTTAATTTCCCTTAGTTAAATTAATAACAATTTGATAAAATATACTTCATAAAGTCCGAAATTAAATAACTTAAAAAAATAAATAATAAAAAAATAAATAAAACAAATTACATAGAGGAAAACTAAAATAAAACTACAATTAAAAAATTAATATAAAAAAAATTAAATTAAAAAATGTAATTAAAACATAAAAATAAGAACAATTAAAATCAGTTAAAAAATAAAATACCGTTTTTATACTATTTTTTTAATTTTTAGTTGTCAATTATCATTATTATTTTTACTTTGTTACTAATGAAGTCGATGATTAAATTAAATTTAAACATGATGAAACTAATTAATCACAGGAAAACTACAATAAATAAAATTACAATTTAAAAATCAAATGAAAATATTTATAAAAAAAATGTAATAAAAAAAAAATAAAATTAAACTAAATATGTAAAAATTAAAGTAAATAAAATAAAATTGAACTAAAAAAAATAAATGAAAAAATCAATAATAAAATTAGAATACAAAAATTATAATCAAGTTAAAAATTAAAATAATAACAAAATAAATTATTTTTTATACTATTATGTTTTTGCAATTATTTGTTATTAATTATCATTACTATTTTATTATACCCACCACCATAGAATGGTGACGGGTGTATAATAAGTTTGTCATTCCGTTTGTAACACATCGAAATATCGATTTCCGACTATATAAAGTATATATTCTTGATCAGGGAGAAATTCTAAGACGATATATAGATGTCCGTCTGTCTGTCTGTCTGTCTGTCTGTTGTAATCACGCTACAGTCTTCAATAATGAAGCAATCGTGCTGAAATTTTGCACAAACTCGTCTTTTGTCTGCAGGCAGGTAAAGTTCGAAGATGGGCTATATAGGTCCAGGTTTGGATATAGTCCCCATATAAACCAACCACCCGATTTCGGGTCTTGGGCTTATAAAAACCGTAGTTTTTATCCAATTTGCCTGAAATTCGAAATCTAGAGGTATTTTAGGACCATAAAGAGGTGTGCCAAAAATTGGTGAGTATCGGTCCATGTTTTGGTATAGCCCCCATATAGACCGATCTCCCGATTTTACTTCCTGGACTTATGGAAACCGTAGTTTTTATCTAATTTGCCTCAATTTACCTTGGTGTTCAACCAAGGGGTATTTTAGGACCAAAAAAAAGGTGTGCCGAAAGTGGTGAGTATCGGTCCATGTTGGGAGCCACCGTAATGGTTAGCATGTCCGCCTTGCATACACAAGGCCGTGGGTTCGATTCCTGCTACGACCGAACACCAAAAAGTTTTTCAGCGGTGGATTATCCCACCTCAGTAATGCTGGTGACATTTCTGAGGGTTTCAAAGCTTCTCTAAGTGGTTTCACTGGAATGTGGAACGCCGTTCGGACTCGGCTATAAAAAGGAGGTCCCTTGTCATTGAGCTTAACATGGAATCGGGCAGCACTCAGTGATAAGAGAGAAGTTCACCACTGTGGTATCACAATGGACTGAATATTCTAAGCGAGCCTGATACATCGGGCTGCCACATAACCTAACCTAACCTAACCATCGCTCCATGTTTTGATATAGCCCCCATATAGACCGATCTCCCGATTTTATTTCTTGGGCCGATTTGCCTGAAATTGTATTTTAGACCCACAAAAACGTGTATCGGATTTAGTTTTTATCGGTAAGGCCTCCCTATAGACCGACAGATTTTAGATCTCCAATCGAGATGTTATTTCATCATTTTCTTGCACACTTACAAGAGTTGTTAATGATTCCTCTAAAACTCAAACAAAAATGGTTCTTATAAATCCAAAATCTGATATATACTTCATAGGTATAATCTTTAAATTTATCTTCGGGAAGTGTACTAGTTGAACGGCTCTGCTTGGGAGAATATCTGCCATCAAACCCCCCTGAAATTTTAAAGGAAACTATAATATTTGATTCATTGTAGTGTAGTATTTAAGATTCGGCCCGGCCGAACTTACTGCTGTATATACTTGTTTTTTGATTTATTATTTGTATCATTTTTAGTTTATTGAAATATCATACATTAATAAGAATACAACAAAAAATAATAATTATAAAATTAAAATAATATTAGTTAACAAAAATAAAATAGAATTTTTTATGTTATTGTTTTATTTTATTTTATGTTATTATTATTTTTATTATATTTTATGAAATATCATAAATCAAACCAACTAATTAAAAAAAAAAAAACAAACAAAAAATACAAATAGACAAATAAAAGAATTAAAAATATCAATTTAAAAAGTTAAATTGAAACAATAAAAATTTATAATAATAGACTTTAAACTACCCAGCAAAAAATGGAGCACTATTTCAGCAGGACCAGGAGAGGCAGGACCAACTGCTTACAAAACAACCGAATCAGCGCTGATATTTGTGGGCGATGTCCCGATTTAGAGCAGCTTCTACATAGCGCTGATATAATTGCTCATTTTAATAGAAATATTGCTTAGAAGTGATGTATAATCTTGAGTATAGCATTGTTGGCGTGAAGGAAAACAGCACTACCTTCCATGCATCTATACTGCATGAATTGGTTGCAATAACGTAAATGAATGATCATAAACTCGTTTGATTACTCGTTTACGTTATTGCCACCGATTATTGTATTCCAAAAAGCGCAACTAAACTCTTACTGCTGAAGTATTTTTTGCTGGGTAAAGTAAATCAAGTTTATAAAATAAAAGTCGTTAATATATAATAATAAACTTTAAACCAAAAAAAAAAGTTTAAAAATTTTAAGCTACATTGGCCTTAGCCTATGTAGGTATAGCTAACGTTAATTAACTAATAACACTAGTTTACACTCAAAATGTACACTTGATGAAAGGCAACATTTCTTATGTATTTTGAGCTGCTGAATTCGAAAAAAAATGTTTAAAAAAAGTTTAAATAATTTTTTTATGGAAAAGTTTTTGAGATATCCCGTTATTTTTATATTTTCGCTCTTCTTTCACTAAACAAACTATATCTCGAGTTAGAAATGTCCGATTATATCTGTGATAAGTCAAGTGGTTCAAAAAATATCAATGCGAAAAGGCCAAATTTTCAAAAAAAATTTGTATTTTACAATGGAGCTTTTCCGCCAGAAAAGTATAACAAAATTTAACGTTTTACTCCAACGTAAGTAATAAGACCATCTAGAAGAAAAACGGCCGAAAAATGACAAAGTTATAAGCAATTGATTGATCTCAAATCATTCAAATATGAGCCACTCACCCACACAAAAATGCATTTCTCTGTGGTCGAGAGGCATTTTTGTGTTGGTGAGTTGTTCATTTTTGCATGATTTGACATCGTATTTGTTCATTCAATTGCTTATAACTATGTCATTTTTCGGTCGTTTTTCTTCTAGTTGGTCTTATTACTTACGTTACGTTTGTTTATGGAAAAAAGGACGAAAATCTACAAATAACGGGATATCTCAAAAAAGTTTTTTTTTTAATTTCTTCGAATTCGGCAGCGCAAAATATCCCAGCAAAAAAAGCGTCGCCGAAAAAGTAATAAAAATGTTCTTTTTGGATCCGGAAATTGACGCAGAAGCGATGAATTTTACATGGGCTTGTCATAGGACGGAAGTCCTCCATTTCAACAGCCGTTGCACTGAATTTGCATCACTTTTTTAGGTGTGATCCGAATTCAATATTTTGGATGTAAATTAAAAAATTCTGTGATATTTTGTCAAATAAATAATTTTCATAATTTTTTATAATTTTTAATGGATTCTAACGCTTGTCGGAAACGTTAGACCTCAGATATTTTCAAAAATTCACAATTTTTTCAGATTGGATTTAGTATTTTTTCCGACAAAATTTAAATGATTTGTACCATTTTATGAATTCTTACTCTGTTTTTAACCTTTTTGAAACAAAAAAAGTTAAAATTTCCCATTAAAAGTATGAAAAAACCAAGTTGTAAAAAATTTAATTAAAAGAACTTCCTGGGTAGTTAAAATAAAGAACATCATTGGGAGTGCATCTTCTGGAAGTGCTTTTAAAGTTGTGCCGGGTACATAAGGAAAGTTGCCTTTCATCAAGTGTACATGATTTTTTTCTTTGCAAACTAGTGTAATTTTATGTTATTTATTAATAAAATTAAAATTAAAATTAAAAAAATATATATATATATAATATATTTTTTTTTTATATTATCGTTTTTTAACTAAACTTGTTAATTATTATTCTTGTTTTTGTATTATTTTTTAAAAATATCGAAGTGTATTCAAATGTTCCTGCTGTATGTTACTTATAAAGCCCAACATTACAAAATATTAAAAAACTAAATAATATAAAATTAAAATAAATTAAATCAAACAAATTAGTAACAAAAATAAAAACTAAATAAAAAAACAAATAAAATATTAATAATAAAATAAAATAAACGAAACTAATAAAATCTCGAGATTTTGTATGAGGCAGTGTTACTAATGAAGTCAGAAATTAATTGAAGAAATAAATAATACTAAATAAAAATAAACTAAATCAAAAAATTAAATAAAAATTAAAATAAATTAAATTAGTGATATAAAATTGCTATTAAAAATCAAATTATAAAAATTAATCATAAAATTACAATCAAAAATATAAATAAACAAAAATAAAAAAATAATAATTATAAAAATTGATCATAAAAATTGATAATTAAAATCAAAAATACAAATAAAAAAACATAAAAAAATAAAGCTCCAATTAAAAAATCTACACTCAAAAAAAAAGTGAACTCTCTATTTCACTAAAGCCAATTTAACTTTATTTTAGTTCATGGAATTATTATGTTTGGAGAAAGTTTCATTTATTCTAATAATTTTTTGCGTACGTTAGTTAATTGAACTAAAAAACGGGAAAAAATTATCCTCAAATTAAGCAAAATGATTTACTAAATTCACGCTTCCCACAAAATAGTTCATTATTTCTTTACATTTGTAAATTTTACCAAAAATGCGTTCATCATGAACTTCGTATATCACTAAAGACATTCTTGCATTTTTTAACTCCAAGTTTTTCCTTCAAACTACAAAATTTTCTTTGACAATTGAAAAAAATTAATTATGCCTAATAAATTTTCTTGCATTTGTCGAAAAATATTTACTTATTTTTGTGATATCGGCGACATGTCAGCGTTTGTAATACTGTTTAGTTAAAATTTTCTAAAAATATTCAAAATTTTCTAAAATTAACCAAAAATTATCTTCCTGGTGGGTTCACTGTTTTTTCAGTGTAGATGATAAAAATAAACAATTAAAATCTCAACGAATGGAAAAACTTTTTTTGCTTCATCCCTCATAACTATGTTAAAAATATGCTCCTTTTTAACCAATACACACATATTTGTAGTTAGTTTACTACCCCCCCTAGGGACCACTAGAACTGCCTCTACGAAACTGCCTTTAACGAAACATTTAACAAGAAATTGGCTTTCTTACACACCTCCCTCACATCTCATTATTTCGATTCTATCAAAATTTCTCATGGAAAAATTCCTTAAAATATTAGAGGTTCAACCACAAATACCCCAAATTTGTCAATGACTGTTGTTGGAAATTCTTCTCTTAATTCACATACAAGTTTGGGCGGCCCCATCTCTATGGAAACTTTTCATATTAACCACAGATGTCACTTTAATAACTCTATGAAATTTATGCATAAAACATTATTTATTACTTTGATGGAATAAAGGAGATTTTCTAGATTTTTTTCTACTATCTCTCTCTCTCTCTCATAACGAACATCAAAACTTTACTGTCATTTATGAGTTATGAGAATCAAGAGGATGTTGTAAGGATTTTCGGAGACATTAATCTTAAATTGTTAATAGAAGTTTAAATAATTAATTTTAAGTTGATGGTAGTTCAAAAAATGTTGTTATACAAATTAAAGGATTATATGTAGGGCTGGAGTGAAAAAATTGTAGGAATTTTCCTTGCCAAAGGGCAGGTAACAGATGATTTGGAATGGGATAATTTCCGAACAATTTCATGATGGCTTCATATTTTTTGTGGGAAAACTCCAAACTGTATATATTTGTGCTTCGACCATAAAATACTATAGCTCATAAATATCTACGTAATTTTTTTTCTAAATTTTAACTTCAGAAGTTACACTCAGCTTCAATTTCAGTCAGTAGACTCAATAATTGAACTGACGATCGAAATCTTAGTACCAGAAATAAAGACCGAAGTATCACTATAAGAACTGCAAGCCTAGGTGTTCAGTGTTTTGTCATTATAAGAACTTCAGGTTAAAGCTTCAGTGTTTTTTCTTGGTATCTCAGATTTAGAATGAGAGGTTTCAGTATTTGATCGACAGGTCGAACACTCGGTGTGAAAAAATAAAGACCAAAGGGTTCGTAGGACGAGGCTTCTTCTCAGTGCCTCAGCTTTAGGTTGGAATAACATAAAGGGTGATTCAAAATTTGGTCAAGGGAAAACGCGTGTAAATCGGTGAAATCGTTTATTTAAAAAATCAAATTAAATTTCTTTTTCAAGTTCAATTAGTATAAAATTCAAGAAAAAATATTCAGTTAGGCTTTCGCTTTTCCAAATCCGAATTGCCGGGCCTCACGCTTGACACCTGCCCTCAGATTTTGTACATCCACCTTGTTCACCTTCTTCGCCGCAGAAAGCCAGTTTGCCTTGAACTGCTGCTCGTCCTAGCAGTTTTTTTTTTGGTCTTCTTTAGGTTCCGCTTGACAATAGCCCAGTATTTCTCAAGTGGGCGGAGCTCTGGCGTGTTGGGAGGGTTCTTGTCCTTGGGAACCACCTGCACGTTGTTGGCGGCGTACCACTCCATGGCCTTTTTATCGTAATGGCAAGATGCCAAATCCAGCCAAAACAGTACGGAACAACCGTGTTTCTTCAGGAAAGGCAGCAGACGTTTATTCAAACACTCTTTCACGTAAATTTCTTGGTTGACAGTCCCGGAAGCTATGAAAATGCTGCTTTTCAAGCCACAGGTACAGATGGCTTGCCAAACCAGATATTTCTTTGCGAACTTTGACAGTTTTATGTGCTTGAAAATATCTGCTACCTTTCCCCTTCCTTTTGCCGTATAAAACTCCTGTCCGGAAGATGCTTGTAGTCGGCTTTGACGTAGGTTTCGTCGTCCATTACCACGCAGTCAAACTTCGTCAGCATCGTCGTGTACAGCCTCCGGGATCGCGCTTTGGCCGTCGTATTTTGTTTATCATCGCGATTTGGAGTCACTACCTTCTTGTAAGTCGATAGTCCGGCTCGTTTTTTGGCTCGATGCACGGTTGTAGACGATACACCCAGCTTATTTGCGGCATCTCGGAGAGAGAGGTAAGGGTTTCGCTTGAAACTACCGGCAACTCTCTTTGTCGTCTCAGCGGCTTCCGGTTTTCGATTTCCCCCCGATCCAGACTTCCTGGCTATCGACAAACGTTCCCCAAACACTTTAATTACATTTGTAACGGTTGATTTGGCAACTTTTAGCGATTTTGCCAGCTTTACGTGCGAGTAGCTCGGATTTTCGCGATGCGCGAGCAAAATTTTGATACGCTGCTCTTCTTGCTTGGACGGCATTTTGACAACTGAAGAGTGAATTCCAAAATCAAAATAGGAGCAACATTCTACACACACACACCTTCCAAATGAGGGGTGTTCAGGTTTTTTATATGCAAAATTGAAAGAAATACGTCAAGTTTATTTTGACCAAATTTTGACCGTATCACCCTTTATATGTGTTTCGTCTCAAAGGTAGCTCCATTCTTTCTTTTTTATTCTATTTTTATTCTCCAGATTAAAAAATATTTGAGGAATTCAGAAGTTTCTGAGGACATAGTTTCGTAAACTTTTAATGCAATGGTTCGGAATTGTAAGGTTCACTCACCTACCTACACACACACAAAAACATTTTAGCCAACATGTTGATACGATTCATTATTCGCAGTGCATAGCTTGCTTTCTTGTATTTTATTTATTTCCTTTGCATTCTTACCATTCTTTTGTTCTCCTTAAGTTTCCGGTTCTTTTTGGATTTTTTCTTCATTGTTATTTGTCAAAAACATACATTTAGTTCCGTTTAAGTTGCAGAACATTTTTGTGTTTTACATTCCTACTTCTTTTCCTTCTCCATTTTATTTGTTCTGATTTAAGTTTTGATTTAATTTTTTTTTGCTTTCGCTAAAACTCTAGAAACATGCTCCCTTTTGCTATGGTATTTTTTTCTTTTTGATTTTATTTCATTTTCAAATTCAAACTAACCCGACCCAAGCTAAAAAAAAAAAAACAAAACTCAATGCAAAACAAAAAATCGAAAAACAAACAAACAATCAATCAAACTTTTCCCCCCACAACCCCTATCATCATCCTCATGATATCATCATCGTCATAATTTGTATGAATTTCAGCAATGGGCAGTCCATACTACAGAGACATGGATGAGCCAACAAGTCCCGCGGGGGCGGGACATCATCGAAGTCGAAGTGCCAGTAGACCCGTAATGTCACATGGTCTGGATTATCCAAGTAAATAGAAACAAAATCAATGACTATCGTCAAAAAGAGCAAATTGAGATTAATATATGATCGTTTTTTTTTTTCTTCTTTCCAAAGGAGCCCCCCGTTATCAGTCCTTGGATCGAGGTGGCCTGGTCGATCATCATGACCGTGAGTTCATACCCATACGTGAACCCAGAGATCGTTCACGCGATCGATCTCTGGAAAGGGGTTTATATTTGGAGGATGAACTCTATGGACGTTCGGCCAGGCAAAGTCCTAATCCTTTGGGTAAGCATTAGTACTCACATACCACTAAAACTAAAAGCAAAAACTATTGTTAGGATTTTGATCACATAAAATTAATTTTTGTTTCTTTTTTGGTTATCTTCTCCACTCCACTCTTTAGGTTTCAATTCGGGTATGCCCACCACGGATCGAGCATATTTGGGCGATTTACAACATCAAAACACAGATCTGCAACGTGAATTGGGCCAACTTAAACGCGAACTGGAGCTGACAAATCAAAAACTGGGTAGCTCTATGCATAGCATTAAAACTTTTTGGTCCCCCGAACTGAAGAAGGAGCGAGCACTGCGTAAAGAAGAGAGCGCCAAATACAGTTTGATCAATGACCAGCTGAAATTGTTGAGCACGGAGAATCAGGTGAGTTTTTGAGAAATTTTGCAATCATACATGGACAGCTCCTTTCATTTTGATGAGTTGCACATTATCAAAAGGAACAGTGACAGTGGGTGGCCAGGCACACCTCCCACCCGACACGGACGTAGGTGACGGACAGTTCAACAATTCCGTCGACAGCATCAGGAATTGTAGATTGCCTGGCAGTCCATTAGGCAGCCCGTCTAAATGCTCTGTAAGTGTCGTATGTCCGCGTCTGTGGGTCGAGTAGGAGTTGTGCCTTCGCACACCCAGTATCTCCCATACTGGCCACCCACCTCACTACGAACATTTGATGGTTACGAAATGGTGTCAAGCTTCCAAACACCTGGAAGCCATTGGAACTGTTTATTACATGAGTACCTTCGAATGGGGTAGTTTGTGTTGCGACCACGAGTAAAGGGAACAACTCTCCTCGGCGCTCCATCGTTCTATATATAGTCAAGAAACCGTCTATGGAAACCCCTTATCCATCTCTTCGGATAATTTTCTGGTACGTTCGCCAAAGTTATCCGAAATCTCCAAATTTCTCTCTTCGGAGTTCCAGAGAGCTCTTACAGTGTCCCAAAACAAGTTCTAGAATCTGAGACATTGCTACACTCGCTAGCTCTAGATATGTGTGTCTCTTGGATTATCCAACTTTAGACTATGTTCTATGATTCTGGAATCACTAGGGTCATGGATACAATTAAACTCATTCCACTTCTCAGCCGAGCTTTTTTACTGGCAAATTAGACCTCACATGGAAATTTCGACTTGAGGGTATGAAGAGAGCGTCGGCTACTTCGATGAACCGTCCGAATTTCTTCTCGAATGCATGAACAATAGGTGGCGGTAGTCACTGCCCTTCTAACTGGAATTCTATTGATTGGAAAATGTCCTGCATTTAGAGATATATATGTTTTTTATTTATTCATTCAGTCTATGGAATACATTCCATTTGACAAAATTTTCTATAAAAATAAAATTTTGACAAAATTTTCTATAGAAATAAAATTTTGACAAAATTTTTTATAGAAATAAAATTTTGACAAAACCTTCGATAGAAAAAAAAATGTTGACAACATTTTCTATTAAAAAAATTGTGACACAATTTTCTACAGAAATAAAATTTTGACAACATTTTCTATAGAAATAAAATTTTACCAAAAATTTCCATATTTTATTCCTCTTTTCTCACAATAATTTCTATAGTAGAAATAAAATTTTGTCAAAATTTTATTTCTACAGAAATTTAAGTAATTTCATTTTATTTCTATGAAAATTTTTTTCAAAATTTTATTTTCAACATTTTATTTCTATGGAAAATTTTGTCAAACTTTTATTTCTATAGAAAATGTAGCCAAAAGTTAATTTCTATGGAAAATTTTGTCAATATTTTATTTCTATGGAACATTTTGTCAAAATTTTATTTCTATAGAAAATTTTTTGAAAATTTTATTTCTATAGAAAATTTTTCACAATTTTATTTCTGTAGACAATTTTATCAAAATTTTATTTGTATAGAAATTTTTGTCAAAATTTTATGCCGATGGCAAATTTTGTCAAAATTTTTTTCTATAGAAAATTTTGTGAAAATTTTATGTCAATAGAAAATTTTGTGAAAATTTTATTTCAATAGATTTTTTTTTTAATTTTTACCAAATTTTCTACAGAAACAAATTTTTCTATGGAAATAATATGTGAACAAAATTTTCTATATTCATAAAAATTTCTATAAAATAAAATTTTTACAAAATTTTCCATAGAAATAAAATTTTGGCAAATTTTTCAATGGAAATAAAATTTTGACACAATTTTCTATAGAAATAAAATTTTGACAAAATTTTCTATAGAACTAAAATTTTGACAAAATTTTGTATAGAAAGAGAGTTTTTATTTCGATAAAAATAAAGTATTGACAAAATTTTCTATATAAATGAAATTTTGACAAAATTTTTTATAGAAAAAAAAAATTTTGCCAAAATTTTATTTCTACAGAAATTTTAGTAATTTTATTTTATTTCTATGAAAAATTTTGTCAAAATTTTATGTCCATAGAAAGTTTTGTCAAAAGTTTATTTTTATTGAAAATTTTGTCAAAATTTTATTTCTATGGAAAATTTTATAAAAACTTTTATTTCTATAGAAAATTTTTTCAAAATTGTATTTCAATAGAAATTTTAGTCAACATTTTATTTCTATGGAAAATTTTGTCAAACTTCTATTTGTATAGAAAATGTAGTCGAAAGTTAATTTCTATGGAAAATTTTGTCACTATTTTATTTCTATGGAAAATTTTGTCAAAATTTTATTTCTATAGAAAAAATTGTCCAAAATTTTATTCCTATAGAAATTTTTGTCAACATTTTATTTCTATAGAAAATTTAGTCAAAATGTTATTTCTATAGGAAAAATTGTCAAAATTTTATTTCTATAGAAATTTTTGTCAAAATTTTATGTCGATGGCAAATTTTGTCAAAATTTTGTTTCTATAGAAAATTTTGTGAAAATTTTATTACTATTGTTTTTTTTTTTTTTTAATTTTTAACAAATTTTCTACAGAAATAAATATTTCTATTGAAATGTGGGCAAAATTTTCTATAGACATAAAATTTTCTATAGAAATAAAATTTTGACAAAATTTTCCATAGAAATAAAATGTTGACAAAATTTTCCATAGAAATAAAATGTTGACAAATTTTTCCATAGAAATTAACTTTTGACGAATTTTCAATAGAAATAAAATTTTGACAAAATTTTCTACATAAATAAAATTTTGACAAAATTTTCTATAGAAATAAACTTTTGACGACATTTTTTATAGAAATAAAATTTTGACAAAATTTTCCATAGAACTAAAATTTTGACAAGATTTTGTATATTTTTTTTTATTTCTATGAAAAATTTTGTCAATTTTTTTTCCATGGCAAGTTTTGTCAAAAGTTTATTTTTATTGAAAATTTTGTCAAAATTTTATTTCTATGGAAAATTTTATAAAAACTTTTATTTCTATAGAAAATTTTGTCAAAATTGTATTTCAATAGAAATTTTAGTCAACATTTTATTTCTATGGAAAATTTTTTCAAACTTCTATTTGTATAGAAAATGTAGTCGAAAGTTAATTTCTATGGAAAATTTTGTCAATATTTTATTTCTATGGAAAATTTTGTCAAAATTGTATTTCTATAGAAAAAATTGTCTAAAATTTTATTCCTATAGAAATTTTTGTCAACATTTTATTTCTATAGAAAATGTAGTAAAAATGTTATTTCTATAGGAAAAATTGTCAAAATTTTATTTCTATAGAAATTTTTGTCAAAATTTTATGTCGATGGCAAATTTTGTCAAAATTTTGTTTCTATAGAAAATTTTGTGAAAATTTTATTTCTATAGTTTTTTTTTAATTTTTAATAAATTTTCTACAGAAATAATTATTTCTGTGGAAATAAAATGTGAACAAAATTTTCTATAGACGTAAAAATTTCTATAAAATAAAATTTTGGCAAATTTTTCAATGGAAATAAAATTTTGTCACAATTTTCTATAGAAATAAAATTTTGACAAAATTTTGTATAGTTTTTAAAATTTTTCAATGAAAATAAAATTTGGACAAAATTTCAACAGAAATAAAATTTTCCATAGAAATAAACTTTTGACGACATTTTCTATAGAAATAAAATTTTGACAAAATTTCCCATAGAAATAAAATGTTGACTAAAATTTCTATTGAAACCTATTTTATTCCTCTTTTCTCATCGAGATAAAATTTTGACAATAATTTCTATAGAAATAAAATGTTAACACAAATTTCTATAGAAACAAAATTTTGACAAAATTTTTTATAGAAATAAAATTTTGGCATAATTTTATTTCTATAGAAATTTTAGTAATTTTATTTTATTTCTATGAAAAATTTTGTCAATTTTTATTTCAATAGAAAGTTTTGTCAAAAGTTTATTTTTATTGAAAATTTGTCAAAATTTTATTTCTATGGAAAATTTTATAAAAAATTTTGACAAAATTTTCCATAGAAGTAAAATGTTGGCTAAAATATCTATTGAAATAAAATTTTGACAAAATTTTCTATAGAAATAACATTTTTAAAAAATTTTCTATAGAAATAAGATTTTTACAAAATTTTCTATAAAAATAAAATTTTGACAAAACTTTCCATAGAAATAAAATTTTTACGACATTTTCTATAGAAATAACATTTTTACAAAATTTTCTATAGAAATAAAATTTTTACAAAAATTTTTCATAGAAATAAAATTTTGACAAAATGTTCAATAAAAATAAACTTTTGACAAAATTTTCTATGGAAATAAAATTTTGAAAAAATTTTTCATAGTAATAAAATGTTGACTAAAATTACTATAGAAATAAAATTTTGACAAAATTTTCTATAGGACTAAAATCTTGCCCAAATTTTCCCAAAATTTAAGTAGATTATTTTTGGCACGAGTGGCAACCGTGTTTGTACAGTTTAGAAGTAGTGCATGTGTAGAATAAAAATACACACTCTCCTTAATGTGCTCAGGATGTCTACCGTTACTATTTGCCCTCGTAATTATAAACCAATGTCTTGGCTCATACATCTTGCTTTTATGACAAACTTCGTTATGGAGTTTTAGTCAGTCTTGTGGATCGAAAATTCTAACTCCATTTTTATCTATGGTCATTAAATTACTAAAATGTAACCCACTCTAAATGCATCTACAATACTCCTTAAACTCATAATTCAATTATTTGACAAACATTTTGCCATCCACACATACAAAAGCCATAACAAATTAACTTGGCAAAATATGAAATTTAGAAAGTTCCTCTACTAAGTGCATGTCCATGTCATGACATGGCTCTAACATTCTATATTTATTCATATTACACATCACACTTAGTTAGATATGTCGAAGCTAATTAACTAAAAATGTTTTCATTTACTTTCTTTTCATGTTATTTACAAACAAAAACAAACCCCTCCCTCCTCTGCCCAAAACCAACCAACTAACTCGTGGCAACCACATTCAAATGTAAACTTCGCCTGCTATAGAAACAAGCCATGCTGGTGCGTCAATTAGAAGAAGAACTACGGGCTCGCATGCGTCAGCCGAATATTGAGATGCAGCAGCAGATAGAGGCAGTCTATGCGGAGAATGATCATTTGCAACGTGAAATTAGCATTTTACGAGAGACAATCAAAGATTTGGAATGTCGTGTCGAGACACAAAAACAAACTTTGATTGCACGCGACGAAAGTATTAAGAAGTTATTGGAAATGTTGCAGGCCAAAGGCATGGGTAAGTAGTTTTTTTTTTGATAATTTTGAGATGTTTTGAAGAAGTCATTATTGAAAAAGGGGGAGAGAAAATTTGGAGGTGAAAATGGGTTTGAAAATTATATTTTTTTAACAAGTAGAAAAAATGATTATATTTTCCACTAGATTAATTTAAGTTTTTTAAGAAAATTAAAATACTATGACATACCATGACGGCAATAAGAAATATATTTTCTTCTACCATATATAAAATTACAACTAAAATAAATATTTTAAAGTAAAATTAAAATTAATTAACAATAAAATACATTTTTATAATTTTTTCAATTTCGAAAGTAAATAAGATATTATAATATAGCAATATGAGATATTTCTTAATGTGAGAGTAACAGCAATTTGAGAAAAGAGAGTAATGATATTAACATAAATCATCCTAACCATGGACCAATTAACTGTGCTGTTATTTGTCTCTTCGCCATATATGGCATTCTTTTCTTCTCTATTTCAGATATCTTTAACATCGTCCTTTTGAAAAAAAAACATAACAGCAAATTTTCTAAAACAATATATAATTCTACATAATTTTTAATGCCAATTTTGTTGATTTGTATGGCAATTCTCATACTACGATAAGAAATTGAGTGTATCATATGCGGAATTGTTTGTAATTTAAGTGAATTGTAGACATTTGGTCCGATAGTCGGACTAAATGAAATCTGGTCCAATTTTTGAAGTTGATAAAATTTTTCCAATTTTCCAAAAAAGTCAAAAATAAAAAACACTTGAACAGTTTCTTATTTTTTATTTTTTTATTTTTTTGTTTGTTGTTTTGTTTTTTATTTTTTATTTTTTTATTGCAATAAGTTTTTTGGTTCGTCTTTTTTAATGTCGACTAGGCTTTGAAATCACGAGCCTATAAAATTTTATTTTTATAGGAAATTTTGTCAAAATTTCATTTCTATAGACAACTTTGTCAAAATTGTATTTTTTATAGAAAATTTTGTTAACCTATATTCTACAGAAAATGTTGTCAAAGTTTTATTTCTGTAAAAAATTTTTTCAACTTTTTTTTCTATAAAAAATTTTGTCAAAATTTTACTTCTGTAGGAAATTTTGTCAAAATTTTATTTCTGTAGAAAATTTTTTCAAAATTTTATTTCTAGAGAAAATGTTGTCATTGTGTTTTTTATAGAAATTTCTGTTAACATTTTACTTCTATAGAAATTTTTGTTAACATTTTATTATTATAGCAAATTCTGTTAAAATTGTATTCCTATTGAAAATTTTTTACAATTTTTTTTTTTTGTAGAAAATTTTATCAAAATTTTATATTTATAGAAAACTTTGTCAAAATTTTATTTTTACAGAAAATTTTGTCAAAATTTTATTTTTAAAGAAACTTTTGTCAAAATTTTATTTCTATCGAAAATTTTGTCAAAATTTTATTTTTATAGAAAATTTTGTTAAAATTTTATTAAAATTTTATAAATAAATAAATTTTACCAAAATTGTATTTCTATAGAAAATTTTGTAAAAATTTTATTTATAGAATATTTTATTAATTTTTTTTTTACGGGTTCCAAGCACGGTTGCCACTCGAGCGAAAAATAATCTTCCAAAATTTGGAGTACATTTTACCAAATAACTACCAAAAAAAACTTATTTTGTCATCATTTTATTTCTATAGAAAAAATGTTGTCAAAAATTGATTTCTATAGAAAAGTTTGTCCAAATTTCATTTCTACGGAAAATTTTTTCAACATTTTATTTCTATAGAATTTTTTTTTTCAAATTTTGTCAAAATTTTATTTCTATAGAAAATGTTGTCAACATTTTATTTTTATAGAACATTTTTTAAATTTTTTTTAAAATTTTGGTTCTATAGAATTTTCTGCCAAAATGTTATTTCTATTGAAAATTTTTTACATTTTTTTTTTTGTTGTAGAAAATTTTGTTAAAATTTTATTTTTATAGAAAACTTTGTTAAAATTTTATATTTATAGAAAATTTTGTTCAAATTTTATTTTTATAGAATATTTTATTAATTTCTTTTACGGGTTCCAAGCACGGTTGCCAATCTTCCAAAATTTGGGGCAAATTTTACCAAAAAACTACCACAAAAATCTTATTTTGTCAAAATTTTATTTCTATAGAAAAATGTTGTCAACATTTTATTTCTATAGAAAATTTTGTCAAAATTTCATTTCTATAGAAAATTTTGTCAAAATTTTATTTCTATAGAAATTTTTGTTTCAAAATTTTATTTTTATAGAAAATTTCGTTGAAATTTTATTTCTCATGTTAGTCTGATACTGAAACGCTTAGTGGAAATCTCAAAATGTGGAGTAAAATTTAGTTTAGTGAGATCCCGAAAAATTGGAAAAAATGCAGCTTTGCCGGGGAGGGATAAAAATCTCTACTCTCAATGTATAGTGAGATACTTGAGAGTGAGTAAGAACATTTAAGACTGATAATCCCAAACATAGAACAGATCTGTTAATTTATGTTAACATAAATAATAACACACTTGCATAAATGTTAGTTAAGGAAAAGCTTGATATGCAATTTAAAACAGCATAATGATGTTAATAATTGTGAAAAGTTTAAAAAATACGAAAATAGAATTATTTAAAAAATTTTTAAATTTAATTAGAAAATTAACAAAAATAAATTTAATTAAAAGTGAAAATAAGAATCAGAAAATCATCTGATTTTCAATGAATAAATCAAGCTTAAAATTCTATTCCATTTCCATTCGATTCTCATTTCCATTTTTTATGTTCAGACTTTGGCAACACTTATCATGACGTGCTAGACAGTGCGTAATTAAAGTTTCGTAATAGGCCCCAAGTTGTGGCAATATTTCCATGACTTTTTTAAGTTTTACCATGTCATCTTATAATTTACCAAAAATAATTCAACTTATAAAAGTTGCATGTATTTAAATAAAAGTTTTCAACTTTCAGTCTAGTAAGTTGAGAAAGTTAAAAAAAAACTGGAACGTCAAAACACCCAATGAACAAACCACTCGAAACCTCTGAAAGATATATGAAGGAATGAGGTTTCTTTGGGGTTTCTTGAATAGTGGAAATACTACCGCCACCCCCCTTCACACATCCACCACATCAATGTCAATATCCTTGATCACCGTCATTATTTGTTAACCTCCCGTTGTGTACAAAAGGCTTGGCTGGCTGGGTTGTCTTGATGCCAGTGTGTCTGGTAGTGTTGTGGCTTCCAATGTTGCTGCTGCTGCTACTGCAACTGCTTTGGCTACTGATTGCCACTCAATGTTGCAAGCATAGTCATACATCATTCGCTTTGATATAATAATTTTATTTTATTTTTTTATTATTATTTTCTTTTCTTCCTTCATATCTTGAATGGGTGTAAGGTGGTATTTTCTTTTATTTATTTGTGGTTTGCTTGTTAAGGCCAATGCTGGAGACTCTTATGGCGTCTTATGTAAACATTAACGCTGCTAACCTCAATAGGAATTTCTATTTGTTTCGCTGCTCTACTCCTTGCTCCTTCGACACAAACCAATGAATAGGACAGGCATACAAACAAGCCGGCAGATGGATGTATGGACGGACGAACAGACGGACGGATCAACAAACCGACAGATAATCAATAAATAAAATGTTCAATAAAGAAACAAGATCCAATAATGGCTACAAGCAATCAAACAATGTAAGCAAAACCCCTCCCGAAGCCCCGCAAAAGATGATGGGCAGCAGATGGCAACTTCCCATGGAAAGTAAAAAGTTGTTAAACAGAGTTTTCTTTCTATCGCATTGAAGTATTGGCATTGATGTATGACTCCTTACTTTATATTAAAAAATAAAGGTTTTTAATTTAATCGTTTACATATTTTCCTACGATATTAGTATGGATGAGATTCTCAAATGTTATTGTACCACAGGGTCAAATAAAATGTCGTGGGGTCAAAATAAATCTCGAATACTAACGGGATAATATCATAAAGGCAGTTTTGAAACAACGGTTGCCACAGTTGCTAGAAATAAAATTTTGACAAAATCTTCTATAGAAATAAAATATTGACAAAATTTTCTATTGAAATAAAATTTTAACAACATTTACTATAGAAATGAATAAAATGTTGACAAAATTGTCTATAGAAATAAAATTTTGACAAAATTTTCTATAAAAAAAAAATTTTTACAAAATTTTCTGAAGAAATAAAATTTTGACAAAATTTTCTATTGAAATAAAATTTTGACATTTTGTATAGAAATGAAATCTTGCTAAAATTTTCTATTGAAATAAAATTTTGACAAAATTTTCTATAGAAATAAAATTTTGACAAAATGTTCTATAGATATAAATTTTTGACAAAATTTTCTATAGAAATAAAATTTTGACAAAATTTTCTATAGAACTAAAATTTTGACAAAATTTTCTATAGAAATAAAATTTTGACAAAATTTTCTATTGAAATAAAACTTTGACAAAATTTTCTATAGAAATAAAATTTTAACAAAATTTTCTATAGAAAGAAAACTTTAACAAAATTTTCTATAGAAAGAAAACTTTGACAAAATTTTCTATAGAAATAAAATTTTGAGAAACTTTTCTATAAAAATAAAATTTTAACAAAATTTTCTATAAAAATAAAATTTTTATAAAATCTTCTATAGAAATAAAGTTTTGACAAGTTTGACCATATATATATATGTTGAAAAAATTTTCTATTGAAATAAAATTTTGGTAAAATTGTCTATAAAAATAAAATTTTGGTAAAATTTTCTATAGAAATAAAATTTTGACAAAATTTTCTATAGAAATAAAATTTTGAGAAAAAATATCTATAGAAATAAAAATTTAACAAAATTTTCTAAAGAAATAAAATTTTGAAAAAATTTTCTAAAAAAAAAAATTTTCGATAAAAATAAAATTTTGACAAAATTTTCTGTAGAAAATAAAATTGTGACAAAATTTTCTATAGAAGTAAAATTTTGGCAAAATTTTCTATAGAAATAAAATGTTGACAAAATTTTCTATAGAAATAAAATTTTAACAAAATTTTCTATAGAAATAAAATTTGGACCATTATCTTCAGAAAAAAAATTTTGCAAAATATTTCTATAGTAATAAAATTTTGAGAAAATTTTTTGCAGAAATAAAATGTTGACAAAATTTTCTTTAGAAATGAAATTTTGACAAAATTTTCTTTAGAAATGAAATTTTGACAAAATTTTCTATAGAAATAAAACTTTGACAAAATTTTCTATAGAAATGAAATTTTGACAAAATTTTCTATAGAAATAAAACTTTGACAAAATTTTCTATAGAAATAAAATTTTGAGAAAAATTTCTATAGAAATAAAATTTAGACAACATTTTCTATAGAAATAAAATTTTAACAAAATTTTCTATAAAATTAAAATTTTAACAAAGTTTTCTATAGAAAGAAAACCATGACAAAATTTTCTATAGAAATAAAATTTTGAGAAACTTTTCTATAAAAATAAAATTTTAACAAAATTTTCTGTAGAAATAAAATTTTGACAACATTTTCTATAGAAATAAAGTTTTGACAACATTTTCTATAAAAATAAAATTTTGACAAAATTTTCTATAGAAATAAAATTTTGAAAAAAAAAATTCTATAGAAATAAAATTTTAACAAAATTATCGATAGAAATAAAATTTTAACAAAATTTTCTATAGAAATAGAGTTTTGACAATATTTTCTATAGAAATACAATTTTGACAAAATTTTCTATAGAAATAAAATTTTGACAAAATTTTGTGTATAAATAAAATTTTGACAAAATTTTCTATTGAAATAAAATTTTGACAAAATTTTCTATTTAAATAAAATTTTGACAAAATTTTGTGTAGAAATAAAATTTTGACAAAATTTTCTATTGAAATAAAATGTTGACAAAATTTTCTATTGAAATAAAATGTTGAAAAAATTTTCTATTGAAATAAAATTTTGGTAAAATTGTCTATAAAAATAAAATTTTGGTAAAATTTTCTTTAGAAATAAAATTTTGACAAAAATTTCTATAGAAATAAAGTTTTGACAACATTTGCTATAAAAATTAAATTTTGACAAAATTTTCTATAGAAATAAAATTTTGAAAAAAAAAATTCTATAGAAATAAAATTTTAACAAAATTATCGATAGAAATAAAATTTTAACAAAATTTTCTATAGAAATAGAGTTTTGACAATATTTTCTATAGAAATACAATTTTGACAAAATTTTCTATAGAAATAAAATTTTGACAAAATTTTGTGTATAAATAAAATTTTGACAAAATTTTCTATTGAAATAAAATTTTGACAAAATTTTCTATTTAAATAAAATTTTGACAAAATTTTGTGTAGAAATAAAATTTTGACAAAATTTTCTATTGAAATAAAATGTTGACAAAATTTTCTATTGAAATAAAATGTTGAAAAAATTTTCTATTGAAATAAAATTTTGGTAAAATTGTCTATAAAAATAAAATTTTGGTAAAATTTTCTTTAGAAATAAAATTTTGACAAAAATTTCTATAGAAATAAAATTTTAAGAAAAAAAATCTATAGAAATAAAATTTTAACAAAATTTTCTAAAGAAATAAAATTGTGAAATAATTTTCTAAAAAAATTTTTCTATAAAAATAAAATTTTGACAAAATTTTCTATAGAAAATAAAATTGTGACAAAATTTTTAATAGAAGTAAAATTTTGGAAATTTTTTCTATAGAAATAAAATGTTGACAAAATTTTCTATAGAAATAAAATTTTAACAAAATTTTCTATAGAAATAAAATTTGAACCGTTTTCTTCAGAAACAAAATTTTGCAAAATATTTCTATATATTTTGAGAAAATTTTCTACAGAAATAAAATGTTGACAAAATTTTTTTAGAAATGAAATTTTGACAAAATTTTCTTTAGAAATTAAATTTTGACAAAATTTTCTATAGAAATAAAACTTTGACAAAATTTTCTATAGATATAAAATTGTGACAAAATTTTCTATAGAAATAAAACTTTGACAAAATTTTCTCTAGAAATAAAATTTTGACAAAATTTTCTATAGAAATAAAATTCTGACAAAATTTTCTATAGAAATAAAATTTTGACAAAATTTTGTGTAGAAATAAAATTTTTACAAAATTTTCTATTGAAATAAAATTTTGACAAAATTTTCTATAGAAATACAATTTTGACAAAATTTTCTCAAAATTTTAAAGAAATAAAATTTTAAAAAAATTTTCTATAGAAAAACAATTGTGACAAAATTTTCTATAGAAAAACAATTGTGACAAAATTTTCTATAGAAAAAAAATTTCTATAAAAATAAAATTTTGACAAAATTTTCTATAGAAAATAAAATTTTGATAAAATTTTCTATAGAAGTAAAATTTTGGAAACATTTTCTATAAGAATAAAATTTGGACAACATTTTTTTCAGAAATAAAATTTTGCAAAATATTTCTATAGTAATAAATTTTTGAGAAAATTTTCTACAGAAGTAAAATGTTGACAAAATTTTCTTTAGAAATGAAATTTTGACAAAATTTTCTTTAGAAATGAAATGTTGACAAAATTTTCTTTAGAAATGAAATTTTGACAAAATGTTCTATAGAAATAGGTTAGGTTAGGTTAGGTGGTAGCCCGATGTATCAAGCTCACTTAGACTATTCAGTCCATTGTGATACCACATTGGTGAACTTATCTCTTATCACTGAGTGCTGCCCGATTCCATGTTAAGCTCAATGACCAGGGACCTACTTTTTATAGCCGAGTCCGAACGGCGTTCCACATTGTAGTGAAACCACTTAGAGAAGCTTTGAAACACTCAGAAATATCACCAGCATTACTGAGATGAGATAATCCACCGCTGAAAAACTTTTTGGTGTTAGGTCGAAGCAGGAATCGAACCCACGACCTTGTGTATAGAAGAAAAAATTGTGACAAAATTTTCTATAGAAATAAAATTTTGACAAAATTTTCTATAGAAATAAAATTTTGACAAAATTTTCTATAGAAATACAATTTTGACAAAATTTTCTATAGAAATAAAATTTTGAAAAAATTTTCTATAGTAATAAAATTTTGACAAGCCAAGTTTTTTTTATCAAAGGGCAATTTTTTTTAATCAAAAGATAATTTTGGTTATCATGTACTCAATATCTCAAAAAATTCTGCCACTAATATGAACATAATTTATGAGACCCCTAAGATATTTTTAATTAAAAACTTTTTTCATTTCATAGTAATAAATAAATGCAAATTCTTTCATTTCTATTTTTCTTTTCAAAAACAAATCTACAAAACATTTACATTGACCATGGCTCCATGCTCTTATCAACTGGGAATTTGAAATGAATCACAAATCACAACAACTATCTAGGCAAAGAAGAAGAACGACAAATGTTCCAACAAATGCAGGCTATGGCCCAAAAACAGGTAAGTTCCAGTCCCCCAATTAATTATCCTCTTTCATTATTATTTGTATTTGTATTTGCTTTTCTTCTCTCTCATAACATAAGAGAAAATCTCAACAGAAAGAATGATAAGAATAAATTCAGAAAATTAGAAGAGTTCAAAATCTTCTCAAAATAATGAACAAACCACATTGAAATTCTTGTTTTTTTCGCTATAGAAAAAAAGTAAATGAAATGAAAAATAACAAAAAAGAAAATCAAACAAAAACCTCTTTACACAAATTAGTAAAAATAATAAATCGCATCATTTCTTTCCATGTGTATTACTAATACTTTTTTTTTTTGGTTTCGTTGTATTTACAAAAGCAAGAAAAAAATGTCTATGAAAATTTAGTTTGGTGTTTTTTGGTTTTTGGTTGGTTAAAGAATATTTTTTTGGTTTTTATATTCGGTTAACGAAGTTTTCATTTGCCTGAATTTATAACCACAAAACAAAGGAACAAAAAAACGAAATAGTATGAAAATAATGAACAAAAATATATAATTATTTCACTATATAATAATAGCTACGCAATTTGCATAATAATTGTTTAGTTGATTTTTTATTTTATTTTTTAGGTTTTGGGTTTTACTCAATTTTCACAAAATATTTTCCTTTTTTGGGTTTCATTACCATACACCATTATGTTTTTGATTTGAAAATATTTTACCATCACATGCCAAAAAATTATAAATAACATTTTCATTTGTTTTCTCGTTTAACATGGGAAAATATTAAAACGAACCCCCCTCCATATCAACAAAAACAAACGAAGTGAATAAGCAGAATAGAATTCATTACTTCATTAGTGTTTTTGTTAGTGATTGTCCAACAACACTTTGCTCTATAACTGAAATTTTTTTCTGTCCTTCATATATCCACAATTCACCACTCATTAACAGTTAAATGTTATACAAAAAAAAATATTTACCTCTGTTAACCCCAAGCCACTTCATTTCATAAATCAGTTCATACATAGTAACAGAGAACCAAAAAAATACCCGTTATCTTAATGAACTGAGGCCACTTAACCTACATTGTCCCCCTCCTCTCCCCACCCCATCAAAACAAAGTCTTAAAACTCTCCCAAAAAAAAAAAATCTAATTCTCCCCCTCTCTACACTAACTCTCAAATTGTGTTTGTAGTTTTGAGAGAAAAACGAAAAAAACACCAACTGAAATTACTGTTAACGATTAGTTCACATAGTTTTTTTGTGTTTGTTGTTCTTAGTATTTTTATTTTTATTGTTAGTTATTCTTTTTGTTTTCCGTTCAAATTCAAATTCCTTAGTGAACTTGAAGTATTTTAGTAAGACAGAGAGCGAGAGCAACAAAAAAAAAACAAGAGAGATATATAGTATGTGTTTGATTTACACGAGGTTAATACAAATTTGCCTTTTTTACATTTTCGGTTTAGTTCCGTTTCCGTTGCCTTTTAACGCTTTTCCTGATTTATGTTTAAATTTATGCCCATCGTATATTTTCGACCAATTGTAGGTTTATTGTGTTCATTATTTATTCATTTCATTTTAGTGCTGTGAATTCGTTTTTTTGAAATTTTTTTTGGCACTCATTTGTATGACAAACACAATGTACACCAGTCAACAAACAAAAAAAAAAAACAAAGTATTTTGACAAATATTTTTTTTCCATTTATGAAAAATTAACATTCAACTTTAGGCTTATTTTTATAGTGAAAATTGTTTCGCTAAACTTTTTGGACATTAAAATGGATGGAAATTAAAATATTTAAATTGCTCTTAGTTATTATTAAATAATTTAAGATATTGTACGTTTTTCTATACCATTGCAAGATTTGTTGCAACGACAAAAATCGATTCGCATAGTAAATTTCGATATAAACCAATTCTTTTAGAACATTTTTTCTAAGAAAATCGATTTTAAGCGAAATTTTCTATAAACACCAAGCTTCGAAGAGAATTTCTAAAAAAATTGATCTTCATTGCAATTTTTTATAGAAATAGAACAATGAAATTCATTTTTCATTGAGAAATTCGTTGCAAATAGAATTTCGGAAAAAAAACATGCTAAGAAAATTGTTTCCATATAAAATTTAAATTCTCATAGATAATTGTTTCCATATAAAATTTCAATTGTCATAGAAAATGTTCCATGAAAATCGATTTTAAGCGAAATTTTCTATAAACACCGATTTTCTAAGAAAATTCTTATAAAAATCGATTTCCATTGCAATTTTCTTTGGGAATCGATATTCATCGAAATTTTCTATTGGCATCGATCTATATCGATATTCACAGAAAATTTCGATAAAAATCGATGCCAATAGAAAATTTCGATTAATATCGATTCCCAAAGAAAAAAAAATTCTAAGGAAAATATACAATCCAAAGAAAATTTTCTACGAAATTCGTTTTTCATTGAGATATTCGAAGCAAATAGGTTTTCGGAATAAAAATTTCGAAGAAATTTGTTTCCATAGAAAATTTCGATAAATGCCAATACTCATAGAAAATTTTCTATGAAAACAGATTTTGAGCGAAATTTCCTTTAAACAACGATTTTCTAAGAAAATGTTTATAAAAATCGATTTTCATTGCGATTTTCTTTGGGAATCGATATCCATCGAAATTTTCTATTGGCATCGTTTTTTATCGAAATTTTCTGGGAATATCGATTCTAAAGGGAAATATTCAATCCAAAGAAAAATTTCTACGAAATTCGTTTTTCATTAAGAAATTCGTAGGTTTTCGGAACAATAATTCAAAGAAAATTGTTTCGATAGAAAATTTCGATAAATGCCAATTCTCATAAAAAATATATATGAAAATTGATTCTAAGCGAAATTTTCTATAAACACCGATTTTCTAAGAAAATGTTTATAAAAATCGATTTTCATTGCGATTTTCTGTGGGAATCGATATCCATCGAAATTTTGTATTGGAATCGATTTTTATCGAAATTTTCTGTGAATATCGATTCTAACGGAAAATATTCAATCCAAAGAAAAATTTCTACGAAATTAGTTTTTCATTGAGAAATTCGTAGCAAATAAATTTTCGGAACATAAATTCAAAGAAAATTGTTTCGATAGAAAATTTCGATAAATTCCAATTTTCATAGAAAATTTTCCATGAAAATTGATTTTCTATAAACATCGATTTTCTAAGAAAATTTTTAAAAAATCGATTTTCATTGCGATTTTCTTTGGGAATCGATATCCATCGAAATTTTCTATTGGCATCGATTTTTATCGAAATTTGTTGTGCATATCGATTCTAAAGGAAAATATTCAACCCAAAGAAAATTTCTACGAAATTCGTTTTTCATTGAGAAATTCGTAGCAAATAGATTTTCGGAACAAAAGTTCAAAGAAAATTGTTTGGATAGAAAATTTCGATAAATGGCAATTCTCATAGAAAATTTTCTATGAAAATTGTTTTTAAGTATCTTTTCTATAAAAACAGAGTTTCAAAGAATATTTTTATAAAAATCGGTTTTCATTGCGATTTTCTTTGGGAATCGAAATTTTCTATTGGAATCGATTTTTATCGAAATTTTCTGTGAATATCAATACTAAAGGAAAATATTCAATCCAAAGAAAAATTTCTACGAAATTCGTTTTTCATTGAGAAATTCGTAGCAAATAGATTTTCGGAATAAAAATTTCGAAGAAATTTGTTTCCATAGAAAATTTCGATAAATACCAATTTTCATAGAAAATTTTGTATGAAAATTGATTTGGAGCGAAATTTTCTTTAGACAACGATTTTCTAAGAAAATGTTCATAAAAATCGATTTTCATTGCGATTTTCTTTGGGAATCGATATCCATCGAAATTTTCTATTGGAATCGATTTTTATCGAAATTTTTTGTGCATATCGATTCTAAAGGAAAATATTCAATCAAAAGAAAAATTTCTACGAAATTCGTTTTTAATTGAGAAATTCGTAGCAAATAGGTTTTCGGAATAAAAATTTCGAAGAAATTTGTTTCCATAGAAAATTTCGATAAATTCCTATTTTCATAGAAAATTTTCCATGAAAATTGATTTTAAGCGAAATTTTCTATAAACATCGATTTTCTAAGAAAATTTTTGAAAAATCGATTTTCATTGCGATTTTCTTTAGGAATCGAAATTTTCTATTGGCATCGTTTTTTATCGAAATTTTCCGTGAATATCGATTCTAAAGGAAAATATTCAATCCAAAGAAAAATTTCTACGAAATTAGTTTTTCATTGAGAAATTCGTAGCAAATAGATTTTCAGAACAAAAATTCAAAGAAAATTATTTCGATAGAAAATTTCGATAAATGCCAATTGTCATAGAATATTTCTATGAAAATTGGTTTTGAGCGAAATTTTCTTTAAACACCGATTTTCTAAGAAAATGTCTATAAAAATCGATTTTCATTGCGATTTTCTTTGGGAATCAAAATTTTGTATTGGAATCGATTTTTATCAAATTTTTTTGTGTATATCGATTCTAAAGGAAAATATACAATCCAAAGAAAAATTTCTACGAAATTAATTTTTCATTGAGAAATTCGTAGCAAATAGATTTTCGGAACAAGAATTCAAAGAAAATTGTTTCGATAGAAAATTTCGATAAATGCCAATTTTCATTGAAAATTGTCCATGCAAATCGATTTTAAGCGAAATTTTCTACAAAAACAGATTTTCAAAGACAATTTTTATAAGAATCGATTTTCATTGCGATTTTTTTTGCGAATCGAAATTTTTTGTGCATATCGATCCTAAAGGAAAATATACAATCCAAAGAAAAATTTCTACGAAATTCGTTTTTCATTGAGAAATTCGTAGCTAATAAATTTTCGCAATAAAAATTTCGAAGAAATTTGTTTCCATAGAAAATTTCGATAAATGCCAATTCTCATAGAAAATTTTCTATTAAAATTGATTTTGAGCGAAATTTTCTACAAAACCAGATTTTCAAAAAATATTTTTATAAAAATCGATTTTCATTGTAATTTTCTTTGGGAATCGATATTAAACCAAATTTTCTATTGGAATCGATTTTTATCGAAATTTTCTGAATGAAAATATGCAATCCAAAGAAAAATTTCTACGAAATTCGTTTTTCATTGAGAAATTCGTAGCAAATAGATTTTCGGAACAAAAATTTCGAAGAAATTTGTTTCGATAGAAAATTTCGGTAAATACCAATTCTCATAGAAAATTTTCTATGAAAATTGATTTTGAGCGAATTTTTTTTATATTTGGAATCGATATTCAAACAAATTTTCTATTGGAATCGATTTTTATCGAAATGTTCTGTACATATCGATTATAAAGGAAAATATACAATCCAATGAAATTTTTTTACGAACTTCGGTTTTCATTGGGAAAATTTGTTGCAAATAGATTTGCGGAACAAAAATTCCATGAAAATTATTTCAATTAATACCAATTCTCATAGAAAAATTTCTATGCAAATCGATTTTAAACGATTTCCAAAGAAAATTTCAATAAAAACAAAGATTTTCATCGAAATTTTCATTGAAAATCGGTTGTCATCAATATATTCTATAAGAATCGATTTTTACAGAAATTTTCTATAGGAATCTATTCTTATCGAATTTTCTGAAAGAATCGATTTTCATCGAAAGTCTCTATGAAAACAATCGTTATTGAAATTTTTATGCAAATCGATTTGCAACGAATTTCTCTATTAAAATTGGTTTTAATAGAACATTTTGCAATGAACAGAAAATCGATATTTATTGAATATTTCAATGGAAATTGATTCCTATCAAAATGTTTTAAGAAAATCATCAGACAAGAATGAATGTATAAAAAATCTTTAAAAAAATTTAATAAATTATAAAAATTATTTTTTTGACATGCATCACCAAATTTTTTACTTCACATCCAAAACAATGAATTGGGACCATTGCTTACGAAGTGATGCAAGTTCAGTGCAAAAGATGTTAAAATGGTGGACATGCGTCCTATGACAAACCCATGCGAAATTTTTGTACCAATTCAAAGATCCAAAAGGAACATTTTCACAACTTTTTTGACGATCCTTTTTTTCTAGGTTATTATCACACAAATTTTCGGTGAACATCGAGTTTATTTAGGTAAAACTTGATTTTCTTAAATTTTAAATTTTTCGTTTACAAAATTCAAAAAATGTTCATCAAAGTGGTAATATTTCAAACCATATCCAGTTGAATCACACTCTCTTTCGAATCTATACAATTCCATTACGACCCAAGACCAATATCTACAAAATGAAAACATAAAAATTTTTACAATAAAGTTAACCATATTCCACTATAAAAACTTAAAAAAACTTATCCTTAAAATGGAGCAATTGTATGCGAAAAGCTTTTACCATAAAAAACAATCTCCCTAACTTTACGATTTTAAATCGCAATTAACCCTGTTCCACTGTAGCACTAGAAATCCATTTAGAAGGATTGGTCGTTAAATAGCTGCCACTAAATCATACGGAATTAGCTGAATACAAAGTTAAGTGGTAGAATTTTAGGAGAAAAGAGTGCGGAGGGGGGAAGGAGTGAATACAAAAAGAAAGAAAATTGCTTCATGACATGGTCAGCTAAATTAAGGCGGTATTATTGCTAGTATACCATGAAACAGCTCATTGTAATTGTGAACAATTTTATTAAAGTATTCCAAAAAAAATAACGAGCAATGAACAACACTCCTCCTGTGAAAACGAAAAAAAAAACTAAAAATATATATGAGACCAACACTAAACACTCACTTTCTCACTAAATTACTGAGTTCAAATATCTAAGGAATTTTTTAGGTGTAATTGTATACTAAGAGTCTCAACTTTTTATATTTTTAACTCTTTGTCTCACTCTCTCTCCCTTTCTCTGACAAGCTGTCTCCGGTTTGGCTTTATAAATATTCAGTGTTTATATGCATTCATAATTTAATTTCATATTCAAAAACAAGTCTCACTTACGAATTCCTAAGCACTCTCTCTGGTGTTGAAAATTTTATTTCAAACTCACATGAAAAAGCAAGTCCATAAAGTGCTCTCCATTGTCTGGATGTGTGAGGCTTACGAATGGGAGAAATATGATTGGGGCTGGTGTGTGTGTGTGTGTTTGAGTATTCATTGAGTAGTGAAATATTCATTGTTTACATGAAGCTTGTGAGCTTAGATATTAATAACATTTTTCATATGAGCGAGCGTATAAGGGATATTTGATTTGCCAATGACCCCTCAAAAAAGTAATAGAGGATTATTAGAATTTTATTTTCGATTCAAATAACAGGATGTTCCAAAAAAAACCTTTTTGTAGAAGAGCCATTTGGTTTACAACATAGTCTCTTTGTAACTCGATGCTCTCACTCACTCGCTTACTCATCATCATAATGCCAGCAAAAACCAGATTTCTCTAAATATGACATTTATTCTCCTATTGATATTCTCATACTCATACTAAATCCTACGATATGACATACATTAAAGAAAGAAGAAATAAACCTACGCATTATCGACGCCTTAATTCTTATCATCATCGTTGTCATATTCTGCATCGATAAATCCTAGTAACACATACTATATCCACTGCCATACTGTGAACTAAAGCAATGAAAACATTCAAAGGACATAATAGTTAGTTTTTGTCTATTCTTGTATTTAAGAAGAATGTTATGTCGTCTGCCAGCCAGCCCAACAAAGTAAAAGAGGCATCTATATTTGTAGTTTATAGATAGGATTCTGGGTTATTCATTTTGATCTCTCTCTCCTCCCTCTCTCTATATTATTCTTAACAGTTCAATGAAGATTCGCGTAATCTCAACAATGACTGTCATAGACTATGACTCAATGAATATTATGGAATGGAATGAAGGAAACTCAACGATTCAATGCTTGAATAAAGCCTTTTGAAAATGAGAATAATATGGGTATGGCCTTGACAAAAGCAACACTAACAAAAACATTGATAAATCCTATTCATTCGCAGCATTGAAATTAATACAAATACTATGCAAAAAAAAAAAACAACACTCACACATACAAACTACAAATGAGAACAAAATCCTTTCATTCCCTTGGGCTTATTGTGCTGTTGCTTTTACTGCCAAAATACAGAAAAACTATAACACAGTGCTTTATTCTATAGATAAACACATAATGGATGAATAGAAGAAAACAGCGAAAAAAACAACACGATAAAAGATAATAGAATGAATATTGACTTAATATTAATTTATTGTAGTAAGATAATTGCGGAGACATTGCTATCGCTTATAAAATAAATTTCAAAATTAAGGAATTAATTGAATAACTAGAGAAGAATATTTACAAGAAATGCCGAATTTGTTAAAAAAATCTTACTTGTACTTGGATTTTTATTTTGTAACTAATTTAATTTGAAATTTAAAAAATCAAATGAATTGATTCCAACCCCTCTCGACTTTCATAACATTGTCATATATTGCAACAGTGTAAAAATTTATTATGTGTGCACTTACTTGCAAATTATCATGGGGATTTATTTAAAGTTCTAAGAATAATTATAACCGATTTAATTTGAAATTTCAAAATCAAATGAATTGATTCCTAACTCTCTCAACTTGCATAACATTGCCCAGAAATCGGACATTGCAACAGTGTACATTTTTTTAAGTGTGCACTTACCTGTAACACATCATAGGGATTTATTAAAAGATTTAAGAATAATAAGGTATAGTAAAGTTTCTTAAGCATCCTTAATCGGATATGGCTAATTTATTTATATTTGTCTTTCACTAAGTTATGAAAAAAAGTGAAGTATAAATAAGCTCTTTTTATACCCTCCACCATAGGATGGGGGGTATATTAACTTTGTCATTCCGTTTGTAACACATTGAAATATTGCTCTAAGACCCCATAAAGTATATATATTCTGGGTCGTGGTGAAATTCTGAGTCGATCTGAGCATGTCCGTTCGTCCGTCCGTCCGTCCGTCTGTTGAAATCACGCTAACTTCCGAACGAAACAAGCTATCGACTAGAAACTTGGCACAAGTAGTTGTTATTGATGTAGGTCAGATGGTATTGCAAATGGGCCATATCGGTCCACTTTTACGTATAGCCCCCATATAAACGGACCCCCAAATTTTGCTTGCGAGGCCTCTAAGAGAAGCAAATTTTATCCGATCCGGCTGAAATTTGGTACATGGTGTTAGTATATGGTCTCTAATAACCATGCAAAAATTGGTCCACATCAGTCCATAATTATATATATAGCCCCCATATAAACCGATCCCCCGATTTGGTTTGCGAGGCCCCTAAGAGAAGCAAATTTCATCCGATCCGGCTGAAATTTGGTACATGGTGTTAGTATATGGTCTCTAACAATCGTGCAAAAATTGGTCCACATCGGTCCATAATTATATATAGCCCCCATATAAACCGATCCCCCGATTTGGCTTGCGACGCCTCAAAAAGAAGCAAATTTCATCCGATCCGGCTGAAATTTGGTACATGGTGTTAGTATATGGTCTCTAACAATCATGCAAAAATTGGTCCACATCGGTCCATAATTATATATAGCCACCATATAAACCATTCACCAGATTTGACCTCCGGAGCCTCTTGGAAGACCAAAATTCATCTGATTCAGTTGAAATTTGGTACGTGGTGTTAATATATGGCCTCAAACTCCCATGTAAAAATTCGTGGAAATCGGTCCATAATTATATATAGCCCCCATATAAACCGATCCCGAGATTTGGTTTTTGAGCCTCTTGGAGGAGCAAATTTCATCCGAGTGAGTTGAAATTTGGTACATTGTGCTAGTATATGGTCGTTAACAACCGTGCCTAACTAGGTCCATATCGGTCTATAGTTATATAGGTTAGGTTAGGTTATGTGGCAGTCCGATGTATCAGGCTCACTTAGACTATTCAGTTCATTGCGATACCACAGTGGTGAACTTCTCTCTTATCACTGAGTGCTGCCCGATTCCATGTTAAGCTCAATGACAAGGGACCTCCTTTTTATAGCCGAGTCCGAACAGCGTTCCACATTCCAGTGAAACCACTTAGAGAAGCTTTGAAGCCCTCAGAAATGTCACCAGCATTACTGAGGTGGGATAATCCACCGCTGAAAACTTTTTGGTGTTCGGTCGTAGCAGGAATCGAACCCACGACCTTGTGTATGCAAGGCGGGCATGCACCCTCAGATAAATCGATTTCCAATCACACAAAAATTGGTCCACATCAAGTTCATAATTGTATATAGCCCCCATATAAGCGACCCCCATATTTCAATTCTGGCTCCCTACGTACCGTACAAAAAGTCCATATCGATTCGTAATTATTTGTAGACTTAACTATACATAAGTTGTTTGTCTAATATATACCACGTATGGACTAACTCACAATTTAGAAAATGATGTTAAGAAGTTTTAAGATACCACAACCCAAGTATTTCGATTGTGGATGACAGTCTTTCGTAGAAGTTTCTACGCAATCCATGGTGGTGGGTACATAAGATTCGGCCTGGCCGAACTTACGGCCGTGTACACTTGTTTGTCGTTTCTTTTTATTTATTTATGGTTTGTAGTCCAGTTAATTAAAAATTCAAACGAATTGATACCACAATCATAAACAGTTCACAGTATTGCCCTTGAACTATATTTAAGGCTCTCATAAATATATACTATGTGTGCGTAAACTTAAAAAAAAATATACAACAACAGTTATGAGCAATATATATAATAATTATGTTCAATTTTGAATTTGTGTGTAACTCAGTTAATTAGGAATTGATACCACAAACATAAACTGTTCAAAATATTGTCCTGAAACTGTATTTATGATTGTCATAAATAAATTCCATGTGTGCGTAATCTGTCAAAAAAATACGAACAGATATACAGTTATTCCTATAAGTTTAAATTTTTTCGAATATTTTTTGTGGTGTTTACAAGATATTTATTACAGTCCTAAATACTAGCTTCGATTTTTTTAACCATCCCCCCACAGGATAGGTGTATACTACATTATTATTTCATCCACTAAGTTATCCAAACTATAAGTCATAGATAAAAATAATTTAAGGCGGAAGTACATTCGTGTTTATTATTATAGAATGCTATGACAAGCTTTTTGGTCCCTTTTTACTTTGGATATTTAAAAAGTACAGCGAACTGATACCAAAACCATAAGTAGTTCAAAACATTGTCCTGGAATTTTATTGTACATCAGCATAAATATTTACTATGTGTGCGGACATTTTCAAAATAATATTCCATCCTATTTGAGGCTACGGGAATAATAAATTAGTTTCGCTTTGCTCAACCATCCCCCACAGGATGGGTGTAAATTACATTTATATTTCATTTGTAAGTTATCTATACTATTAGTCATAGATAAAAATAAATTGCTGACCACCTATTTAATTTGAAATTTTAAAAAGTACAGCGAATTAACACCAGGAGCATATGAGGTTCAAAATTTTATACTAGGTCTTTACTATAAATCATATATAAATATTTACTATGAGTGCGTACATATTGAAAATAAAATTAGGTTATAATGATTTAAGGTATAGAATAACACATTAGCCTTACCATCCTCCATAGGTTGGGTTTATATTTCGTCCGTAAAATATAAAAATTAGTTGTGTCATATGAAAATAATATAAGCCAGAAGTTCATTTTGTGTTTTTTATATTTATTAGAATACTATGAACAATTATTGACACCAACTTAATTTCCCAGCAAAAAAATTTTAAAGTTCTTCTTAAGGCACAACTTTAAAAGCACTTCCATAAATGTCCTTCCAAAGATATTCTTTATTTTAACTGCACAGGAAGTTCATTTGAGTCAATTGTCTATAACTCGCTTTTTTCATATCTTTAATGGGAAATTTGAATGTTTATTGCTTCGAATAGGTTAAAAACAGATTAAAAATTAATAAAATACTACAAATTATTTAAATTTTGCCGAAAAAAATTCTAAATCCTTTATAGACAAATTGTGAATTTTTGAAAATATTTGATGTCAAACGTTCCAGACAAACGTTATAATGTGTTAAAAATCAAAAAAAAAATTAAAATTATTTATTCGTCAAAATATCACAAAATGTCTTTATTCACATCCAAATCACTAGATTCGCATCACACTTTAAGAAGTGATGCAAATTCAGTACAACGTCTGTTGAAATGGTGGACATCCAGCCTATGACAAGCCCATGTTAAAATCATCGCTTCTGCGCCAATTTTGCACCACTTCCGGATCCAAAAAGAACATGTTCACTACTTGGCGACGCTTTTTTTGCTGGGTTGTAATTTAAAAAGTGCAGCGAATTAACATGAGAAGCATGAATAATAATCCAAAAAGTTCATAGGCACCTTACAACCCACCGGAGGGTTCAATTTTAAAATTAGTATTCAATATGGAAAAGGTGTATCCAAATTTTTTATTCGTACGCGTTATGTGAGGTATAGTGACAGCTCGATATTTTAGGCTCACTTAAACTTTTCAGTCCATTGTGAAAACCCAAGACCCTTTGTATGGAAGGCGAATATGCCACATTTGGTACTACTGTGGCTTCCGTCCGTATAAAAAGAATACATCTCAGATATCATTTATTTAACTCAGATGTTTATAAGCGCTCATTTTTCATGTTACTGTCTCAATTTTTGGTAAGCTAATCAATTTCAATTTTAAAAAATTAGGTGAATTGATACAAAAAACTTTGGTAGCCCAAAATATTGACTTGAAGCTATATTTTGTAATAGTGTTAAAGCTTTTCATGTGTGCATAAAATACCTTAAGATCTATAGCTTCAATTTCATAGATATCATTAATTGAACTCAGATTTTCATTTATGCTTAATTTTCACAATTTCATTTATGCTACTGTCACCATTTTGATAAGCTATTTAATTTGAAATTTAAAAAGTTAAGTGAATTGATATCAGTAAGTCTCACAAATCAAAATATTGACTTGAAACTATATTTTGTAATGGTGTTAAAGCTTTTTATGTGTGCATAAACTTTAAAATTGACATTGGATCTCTTAATCTTTTTCGAATATCTTAAGATCTATAGCTTAAATCTCTCAGTCTCAGATATCATTAATTTAACTCAGATATTTATTTGTGTTTAGTATTCATGCTACTGTCATAGCTTTTAGTAAGCTATTCTATTTGAAATTTAAAAAGTTAAGTGAATTGATAGAAGAAAGCATGAGAGTCCAAAATATTGACTTGAAGATGTATTTTGTAATAGTGGTATAGTTTTTTATGTGTGCATAAGCTTTAACATTAAAATTGGTTCTCTTTTTGACTTTTTACTTTTTCGTACACTTGAAAATTTATAGCTTAAAAAACCCATCCAAAAGTTTAAAAGTCGAGAACATGACATATCAACTTTTTTTACAATTGCTGAAGTTTGTTCCAAAAGATGAATAACTCACCCAGAATTTGAAAGGGCGAGAAAACCACATGTCAACATTTGCTAAATTTAAAAACTGAAATAGTTAATTTTTCATGTGTGCATAAAATACCTTAAGATCTATAGCTTCAATCTCTCTGATATAATTAATTTAACTCAGATTTTCATTTATGCTTAATTTTCATGCTACTGTCACCATAAGCTATTTAATTTGAAATTTAAAAAGTTAAGTGAATTGGTATAAGGATTTGGCGTTAAAGCTTTGGCGTTAAAGCTTTTTATGAGTGCATTACCTTTAAAATTGGCATTGGATCTCTTATTAACATTACATTTTTTCGTATACTTGAAAATTTATAGCTTAAACGTTTAAAAGTCGAGAACATTGCACATCAGCTTTTTTACAATCACTTAACTTTGATCCAAAAGATGTATAATTCCACAGAATATGAAATGTCGAGAACATCACACGTCAAAATTTCCAAAATTTTACTGACATAGCTGACTTTTTGAAATTTCAAAGACAACTGTTGACTTCAGTCATTCTCACATATTTTTTTAACGTATAACAACATTTCCCCATCACAAAACTACTGTACCAATGCTTGCTCCACAATTTCAGTAGTTAACTCTTTGAAAAGCAGACAAAAAAGGGTTGATTTGTATAAAAAAAAAATAATATAGTTCCTTCTTTATATAAAGGGTGATTTGTTAAGAGCTTGATAACTTTTTTTTAAAAAAAAACGCATAAAATTTGCAAAATCTCATCGGTTCTTTATTTGAAACGTTAGATTGGTCCATGACATTTACTTTTTGAAGATAATTTCATTTAAATGTTGACCGCGGCTGCGTCTTAGGTGGTCCATTCGGAAAGTCCAATTTTGGGCAACTTTTTCGAGCATTTCGGCCGGAATAGCCCGAATTTCTTCGGAAATGTTGTCTTCCAAAGCTGGAATAGTTGCTGGCTTATTTCTGTAGACTTTAGACTTGACGTAGCCCCACAAAAAATAGTCTAAAGGCGTCAAATCGCATGATCTTGGTGGCCAACTTACCGGTCCATTTCTTGAGATGAATTGTTCTCCGAAGTTTTCCCTCAAAATGGCCATAGAATCGCGAGCTGTGTGGCATGTAGCGGATTTTCTGCCAACTTTTCTAGGGCCCATTCACTGAAAATTCGACGTTGTGGCAGATCGTTCGGCTTCAGTTCTTGCACGAGCTGTATTTTATACGGTTTTACACCAAGATCTTTGCGTAAAATCTTCCATGTGGTCGAATAACACAAACCCAATTGCTGCGAACGGCGACGAATCGACATTTCACGGTCTTCAGCAACACTCTCAGAAACAGACGCAATATTCTCTTCTGTACGCACTGTACGCATTCGTGTGGTTGGTTTAATGTCCAATAAAGTAAACTGAGTGCGAAACTTGGTCACAATCGCATTAATTGTTTGCTCACTTGGTCGATTATGTAGACCATAAATCGGACGTAAAGCGCGAAACACATTTCGAACCGAACACTGATTTTGGTAATAAAATTCAATGATTTGCAAGCGTTGCTCGTTAGTAAGTCTATTCATGATGAAATGTCAAAGCATACTGAGCATCTTTCTCTTTGACACCATGTCTGAAATCCCACGTGATCTGTCAAATACTAATGCATGAAAATCCTAACCTCAAAAGAATCACCCTTTAGCAGTTTTATGAAGAATAGTCACAGAACAATCCATACAAACAATTTCATTTTTTTCATATCATTATTTATTTCTATCATAATAAAGAAGATTCAAATGAAAAAAATAAACAAACGGATGTGCACATAATTCATAAGGATATTTTTGTAGACGCACTCTTTTGCTTCAGCTCGCAGCAAGCAAACTTGACAACAACACTTTATTAAATGTCAGTGAGCAGGCATCATTATCAGTGTATTTGTGCTTCTTCATCGTAGTAGTCATCAACATTCATTCAGACAATGTTGATACCGATGATTATCTGCATCTAGTAGCGACGACAACAATGATTTGTATGTGATGTCAGTGTCAACATTGAGTATGGCCTTTGGTTTAGAAGAAAATAAACACACGCACTCACTCACATACGATTGCTCTCTAAGATTTTGAACTCACATACTCATACTCATACAAAAAAAAACCAAACGAGATATGGATAAAGATTTTTTGTTCTCATATTCCCATGAGTACACAAGAAAACCTCTCATCCATTCTTTGATTCATCCACCCGCAAGATATTTATGATCCTCCTATGATATAGAGAACATAAATGATTATGACAATGCATAAGAGGCAAACATCAACAGCAACCACGTCAATGTCGGAGGGTTTGATTAAACTCAAACAAATATTTTACATTTTGTTGTGAGTCTCTCGATGAAAACACATAAACACAAGTGTGTGGGTGTGTTTGCTTGCGTATGAGGGTCTGACATTCAACCATAACCTACATGTCCAGAATGATAATAATTTATTATTCTTGTTAGCAATTTGCAATAAATCAATTGAAAATTTCTTAACCCTTTCATTATTTTCTACGATGCTGATGGAATGAAATGAATTTTCAATTTGCTCCATTGCATAGTCATGGGGTTATATAAAAGGACTAGGGAAGATTTCTTACATTGCTCATGACTTGGTTCTCATGTGTGGTGTCCTATAGAAATTGAAATACAATAACAAGAAATTTAAATAAAATGCTTTATCCATAAGAGGAGAAAAAGGGTAGCGAAAGAAATTGTATAATGTTGATTAAGATGAAATGGGAGATATTGGACAATAATCTTAAATAACAATATAAAGAAAAGCTCTATCGTAACATATGGTTATATATATATATGTATATAGCTGAATAATGCTATATAATTAACCCGAGTAAATGCAAAAGGGCTACGATTAATTACAATGCAAATATTTTGATTTTAATGTAATTAAATAGTATGATTGATTATTCGGTGTAGTGAGAAAAAGAAAACAAAAAACAATTTTAATTTTCACAAAATTTAGATTGCCTTCGTTCAATGGGCTTCACTAAATGTATGTTTAGGGCAAATACTGAAAGACGCTAAAATATATAAATACAAAGGCTAGAGAATCCAACTCAGCAAATGTGGCTATTAAAATTTTCGAAAAATCGACCAATAAATTTAGACTTTACAAAAATAAATAAAAAAAATAAACACAACCAAAAATTCGGCCAAATCGAATCTTAAATGCCGACCATAATGGAACGCACACAAAAATTTTATTTCAATAAAAAATTTTGTCAAAATTTTAGTTTGATAGAAAATTTTGTCAAAATTTTATTTTGATAGAAAATTTTGTCAAAATTTTATTTCTATAGAATTTTTTTTTCTATAGAAAATTGTAAAAATTTTATTTCTATAAAATTTTTTTTCAAAATTTTATTTCTATAAATTTTTTTTTCAAAATTTTATTTCTATAGTAAATTTTGTAAAATTTTATTTCTATAGAAAATTTTGTCAAAATTTTATTTCTATAGGAAATTTTGTCAAAATTTTATTTCTATAGAAAATTTTGTCAAAACTGTATTTCTATAGAAAATTTTGTCAAAATATTATTTCTATAGACAATTTTGTTAAATTTTATTTCTGTCGAAAATTTTGTCAAAATTGTATTTCTATAGAATATTTTGTCAAAATTTTATTTCTATAGAAAATTTTGTAAAATTTTATTTCTATAGAAAATTTTGTCAAAATTTTATTTTGATAGAACATTTTGTCAAAATTTTATTTCTATAGATTTTTTCAAAATTTTATTTCTATAGAAAATTTTGTCAAAACTGTATTTCTATAGAAAATTTTGTCAACATTTTATTTGTATAGAAAATTTTGTCAAAATTTTAGTTCTATAGAAAACGTTGCCAAAATTTAATTTCTATTGAAAATTTTGTGAAAATTTTATTTCTATAGAAAATTTTGTCAAATATTTATTTCTATAAAAAATTTTGTCAAAAATTTAATTTCTATAGAAAATTTTGTCAAAATTTTATTTTGATAGAACATTTTGTCAAAATTTTATTTTGATAGAACATTTTGTCAAAATTTTATTTTGATAGAACATTTTGTCAAAATTTTATTTCTATAGAAATTTTTTCAAAATTTTATTTCTATAGACAATTTTATTTTTATAGAATTTTTTTTTTAATTTCATTTTTAGAGGAAATTTTGTCGAAATTTTACTTCTATAGAAAATTTTGTCAAAATTTTATTTCCAATGAAAAGTTTGTCAAAATGTTTATTTCTATAGAAAATTTTATTTCTACAGAAAATGTTTGAAAAATTTCATTTCTATATAAAAATTTTTAAACATTTGATTTCTATAGAAAATTTTGTCAAAATTTTATTTCTATAGAAAATTTTATATTGATAGAAAATTTTGTCAAAATTTTATTCCCAGAGGACATTTTATCAAAATTTTACTTCTATAGAGAATTTAGTCAAAATTTTGTTTCTATAGGAAATTTTGTCGAGATTTGTTTCTATAAAATATTTGTCAAAATTTTATTTCTATAGATAAATTTGTCAACATTTTTTTGCGAAAAAAATTTTGTCGAAATTTTTTTCTATAGAAAAATTTGTCGACATTTTTTTCTATAGAAAATATTACCAAAATTTTATGTCTATAGAAAGATTTGTCAAAATATTATTTCTATAGAAAATTTTGCCAAAATTTTATTTAAAAATTGTATTTCTATAGAAAATTTTGTCACAATTTTAATTCTATGGTGCAATGGTTAGCATGCCCGCCTTGCATACACAAGGTCGTGGATTCGATTCCTGCTTCGACCGAACACCAAAAAGTTTTTCAGCGGTGGATTATCCCACCTCAGTAATGCTGGTGACATTTCTGAGGGTTTCAAAGCTTCTCTAAGTGGTTTACTGCAATGTGGAACGCCGTGCGGACTCGGCTATAAAAAGGAGGTCCCTTGCCATTGAGCTTAACATGGAATCGGTCAGCTCTCAGTG